>NW_026527700.1:0-294226 GCF_022682495.2 Desmodus rotundus | reverse complement strand
CCCCTCAGGGGTGGGTCACGTGACCCCAAAAGTGTGGGTCACGAGACCCCTCAGGGGTGGGTCACGTGACCCCAAAAGGGTGGGTCACGTGACCCCTCAGGGGTGGGTCACGTGACCCCTCAGGGATGGGTGGCGTGACCCCTCAGCGGTGGGTGAGGAGACACCTCAAGGGTGGGTTTCCCGACCCGAGGGAGGCTTGTGGTGGGGAGCCTGAGTGCGCACGCGCGGCCCACGTATGGGCTCGAAAACAGCCAGCCGCCGCTCGGAGAAAAGCCATCTCCTGGGGGCCTCCCCATGTTCTTCCACTCAAGCGTGACCCCTTTACGGATGGAAGAAAAGGGGGATCTTCGCAGTGGTGTGGTCGGGCCTGAGGTGTCTGTTTGTTTGCCTCCATGTAGGCCAGTTGCTGGCAACCGGGCCCAGGTGTCCCGGCCCCATGTGGCTAGAGGGCCGCTTATGGCAGGAATCAGGTCTCCTGCGGGTGTCAAGGGACGGCTTGGACACTCACCGGGCGAGAGTGGACGCCTGGCCATCATACAGCCCCCTGGAAAATCCCCCGCCCAGGCCCCCGGTACCCAAGTCTTTCCTGCGCACACTGTCTCTGAGGAGCTGGGAGAGCTGCTGGGAAGTGTGGCCCATGGGAAATCGCGCGGTCCTCTGGGTTGCAGGGAGGGCTCCTGTGTCCACGGACAGGTGCCCAGGGACCCTGTGCAACTGCTGTGACCTCTAAAGGGTGGGTCAGGTGAGCCGAGGGAGGCGTGTGCTTGGGAGCCTGAGTGCGCATGCGCGGCCCACGTATAGGCCCGAAACCAGCCAGCCGCGGCTCGGAGAAAAGCCATCTCCTGGGGGCCGCCCCATGGTCCTCCACTCCTCAAGGAGGACCCCTTTACGGATGGAAGAAAAGGGGGATCTTCGCAGTGGTGGGTTCGGGCCAGAGGGGTCTGCGGGTTTGCCTGCACGTACGCCAGGTGCTCGCACAACGGGCCCAGGTGGTTGAGCCCCGTGGAGGCAGAGGGCTGCTTATTGCTGGATGCAAGTGTCCTGCGGGGTCAAGTAATGGCATGGACACTCCCCGGGCCACACAGGGCACCGGGCCCTTAGAGAGTTCCATGGGAAATCCCCCGCCCATGCCTCCAGTACCCAAGTCTGTCCTTAGCACACTGTCTGTGTGGGGCTGAAGGTGCTGCTAGGCAGTGTGGCCTGTGGGAAATCGTGCGGTCCTCTGAGTGGCAGGGAGGGCTTCTGTTTGCCTGAACAGGTGCGCAGGGACCCTGTAAAACTGCTGTGACCTCTCAAGGTGGGTCATGTGACCCCCAAGGGTGGGGGCACGTGTCCTCCCAAGGGTGGGTCACGAGACCCCTCAAGGGTGGGTCACGGGACCCCTCAAGTGTGGGTCACGAGACCCCTCAAGGGAGGGTCACGTGACCCCAAAAGGGTGGGTCACGTGACCCCTCAGGGGTGGGTCACGAGACCCCTCAGCGGTGGGTCGTGAGACCCCTCAGGGGTGGGTCACGTGACCCCAAAAGGGTGGGTCACGAGACCCCTCAGGGGTGGGTCACGAGACCCCAAAAGGGTGGGTCACGTGACCCCTCAGGTGTGGGTCACGAGACCCCTCAGGGGTGGGTCACGTGACCCCTCAGGGGTGGGTCACATGACCCCTCAAGGGTGGGTCACGTGACCCCAAAAGTGTGGGTCACGAGACCCCTCAGGGGTGGGTCACGTGACCCCAAAAGGGTGGGTCACGTGACCCCTCAGGGGTGGGTCACGTGACCCCTCAGGGGTGGGTGGCGTGACCCCTCAGGGGTGGGTGAGGAGACACCTCAAGGGTGGGTTTCCCGACCCGAGGGAGGCTTGTGGTGGGGAGCCTGAGTGCGCACGCGCGGCCCACGTATGGGCTCGAAACCAGCCAGCCGCGGCTCGGAGAAAGCACATCTCCTGGGGGCCTCCCCATGTTCTTCCACTCAAGCGTGACACCTTTATGGATGGAAGAAAAGGGGGATCTTCGCAGTGGTGGGGTCGGGCCTGAGGTGTCTGTTTGTTTGCCTCCATGTAGGCCAGTTGCTGGCACACCGGGCCCAGGTGTCCCGGCCCCATGTGGCTAGAGGGCCGCTTATGGCAGGAATCAGGTCTCCTGCGGGGGTCAAGGGACGGCTTGGACACTCACCGGGCGAGAGTGGACGTCTGGCCATCATACAGCCCCCTGGAAAATCCCCCGCCGAGGCCCCTGCTCCCCAAGTCTTTCCTGCGCACACTGTCTCTAAGGAGCTGGGAGAGCTGCTGGGAAGTGTGGCCCATGGGAAATCGCGCGGTCCTCTGGGTTGCAGGGAGGGCTCCTGTGTCCACGGACAGGTGCCCAGGGACCCTGTGCAACTGCTGTGACCTCTAAAGGGTGGGTCAGGTGAGCCGAGGGAGGCGTGTGCTTGGGAGCCTGAGTGCGCATGCGCGGCCCACGTATAGGCCCGAAACGAGCCAGCCGCGGCTCGGACAAAAGCCATCTCCTGGGGGCCTCCCCTCCAGCAAGAGAGGGCGCCTGGGCCCCGAGAGAGCCCCCAGGATAATCCCCAGCCCTGGCCCCCGTGGCTCCAGTGGCCTCCCCAGGCTCCTGCCATGGGGCCTGAACCTGCTCACCCGGGCCCAGGTGAGCCGCAGGTGAATGCCTTTTGTGGACGCCAAGGACCGGAGGCCGCGGATGCCTTCCCGGGGAGGGGGGTTCGAGCTCTGGGGGACCGAGGTCGCAGGGGTCCCATTCGCTTCTTGCATAGTTTAGGCCAGTCTTTACAGAGTGGAATCCGCCAGGTCCAAGTTTGCCGCCTGGGGCATGGTGGGGCCCTTTGAGCCAAAGCAAGACACTTAGCCGCTTAGGGGGAGGCATAGGCCTGAGTCCCCCGGGGAGAACCCGTCGGTGGACGTGGGTTCTGCCCGCCCGAGCGGAATCCACCTGGCTGGGCACCGTGGCCGGCCCCCGCCCCCGCCCTAGGTCCCCAGGTCTTCCCTGGGACCTTAGTCCCTGCGGGGGTGGGAGAACTGCTGGGAAGTGTGGTCCACGGGAAAACGCGCGGTCCTCTGGGTGGCAGGGAGGGCTTCCGTTTTCCCGGACACGACCTCAGGGACCCTGTGAACCTGGCAGGATATCTCAAGGGTGGAGCCCATGCCCGGAGGGAGGCTTGTGGTGGGGGGGCCTGCCTGCGCATGCGCAGCCCCACGTCTGGGCCCAAAACGAACCAGCCGCGGCCGGGACAAAAGCCATCTCCTGGGGGCCTCACCCCTGTTCTTCCATCCGTAAAGGGGGACCCCTTTACGGATGGAAGAACAGGGGGATCTTCGTAGTGGTGGGGTCGTGACGGAGGGGTCTGCGGGTTTGCCGCCCGTAGGCCAGTTGCCCCCACCCCGGACCCTGGTGTCCCAGCGCCATGGAGGCAGAGGGCCGCTTATCAAGGGATGCAGGTGTTCTGCGGGGGTCAAGGGATGGCGTGGGCACTCCCCGGGCGAGGGCGGGCACCTGGGCCCCAATAGCCCCTGGAAAAATCCCCAGCCCGGGCCCCCGTGGCTCCACTGGACTCCCCAGGTTCCTGCCATGGGGCCTGGTCCTGCTCACCCGGGCCCAGGTTCGCCGCAGGTGAAAGCCCTTTGCGGACGCCCAGGACCGGAGGCCGCGGATGCCTTCATGGGGAGGGGAGTTGAAGCTCTGCGGGACCGAGGTCGCAGCGGTCCCAGTCACTTCTTGTGAAGTTTAGGCCAGACTTTGGAGAGTGGAAGTAGCCAGGTCCAAGTTTGCCGCCTGGGTGCAGGGTGGGGCGATTTGAGCCACAACAAGACTCCTATCCGCTTAGGAGGGGGCATAGGCCTGACTCCCAGGGGCGAACCCGTCGGTGGGCATGGGTTCCACCGCCTGGGTCCGCTCCACCTGGCAGGAAACCGTGGCCGGCCCCCCGCCCCCGCCCTGGGTCCCCACGTCTCCCTGGGACCTCAGCCTCTGCGCGGGTGGGAGAACTGCTGGGAAGTGTGGTCCACAGGAAAACGCTCGATCCTCAAGATGGAAGGGAGGGCTTCTGTTTCCCCGGACAGGTGCCCAGGGACCCTGGGAAACTGCTCTGACACCTCAAGGGTGGGTCACGTGACCCCAGGGAGGCTGGTGGCTGGGGAGCCTGAGTGCGCATGCGCGGCCCAGGTCTTGGCCCCAAAGCAGCTGGCCGCGGCTCGGAGAAAAGCCATCTCCTGGGGGCCTCCCCATGTTCTTCCAAACGTAAAGGGGAACCCTTTTACGGATGGAAGAACGGCGGGATATTCGCACTGGTGGGGACGGGAGGGAGGGGCCTACAGGTTTGCCTCCAGGTAGGCCACTGGCTCGCACAGCGGGCCCAGGTGTCTGAGCCCCAGGGAGGCAGAGGGCCGCTTATCACGTGATGCAGGTGTCCTGCCGGGGTCAAGGGACGGCGTGGGCACTCACCGGGCGACACAGGACGCCTGGCCCTTAGACAGGCCCCTGGAAAATCCCCCGCCCAGGCCCCCGGTCCCCAAGTCTGTCCTGCGCACACTGTGCGGGGCTGGGAGTGCTGCTGGCAAGTGTGGCCCAGGGGAAATCGAGCGGTCCTCTGGGTGGCAGGGTGGGCTTCCGTTACCCAGACAGGTGCCTAGGGTCCCTGTGAAAATGGTCTGACAGGTTAAGGGTGGGTCACGTGACCCGAGGGTGACTTGTGGTAGGGGAGCCTGAGTGCGGATGCGCGGCCAGGTCTAGGCCCGAAACTAACCAGCCGCGGCTCGGACAAAAGCCATCTCCTGGGGGCCTCCCCCCTGTTCTTCCATCCGTAAAGGGAGACTGCGTTACAGATGGAAGAACAGGGGGATCTTCGCAGTGGTGGGGACGAGACGGAGGGGTCTGCGGGTTTGCCGCCCCGCAGGCCACTTGCTCGCACCCCGGCCACTCGTGTCCCAGCCCCATGGAGGCAGAGGGCTGTTTATCGCGTGATGCAGGTGTCCTGCGAGGGTCAAGGGACAGCGTGGGCACTCCTCCAGCAAGAGAGGGCGCCTGGGCCCCGAGAGAGCCCCCAGGATAATCCCCAGCCCTGGCCCCCGTGGCTCCAGTGGCCTCCCCAGGCTCCTGCCATGGGGCCTGGACCTGCTCACCCGGGCCCAGGTGAGCCGCAGGTGAATGCCTTTTGTGGACGCCAAGGACCGGAGGCCGCGGAAGCCTTCCCGGGGAGGGGGGTTCGAGCTCTGGGGGACCGAGGTCGCAGGGGTCCCATTCGCTTCTTGCATAGTTTAGGCCAGTCTTTACAGAGTGGAATCCGCCAGGTCCAAGTTTGCCGCCTTGGGCATGTTGGGGCCCTTTGAGCCAAAGCAAGACACTTAGCCGCTTAGGGGGAGGCATAGGCCTGAGTCCCCCGGGGAGAACCCGTCGGTGGACGTGGGTTCTGCCCGCCCGAGCGGAATCCACCTGGCTGGGCACCGTGGCCGGCCCCCGCCCCCGCCCTAGGTCCCCAGGTCTTCCCTGGGACCTCAGTCCCTGCGGGGGTGGGAGAACTGCTGGGAAGTGTGGTCCACGGGAAAACGCGCGGTCCTCTGGGTGGCAGGGAGGGCTTCCGTTTTCCCGGACACGACCTCAGGGACCCTGTGAACCTGGCAGGATATCTCCAGGGTGGAGCCCATGCCCGGAGGGAGGCTTGTGGTGGGGGGGCCTGCCTGCGCATGCGCAGCCCCACGTCTGGGCCCGAAACGAACCAGCCGCGGCCGGGACAAAAGCCATCTCCTGGGGGCCTCCCCCCTGTTCTTCCATCCGTAAAGGGGGACCCCTTTACGGATGGAAGAACAGGGGGATCTTCGTAGTGGTGGGGTCGTGACGGAGGGGTCTGCGGGTTTGCCGCCACGTAGGCCAGTTGCCCCCACCCCAGACCCTGGTGTCCCAGCGCCATGGAGGCAGAGGGCCGCTTATCAAGGGATGCAGGTGTCCTGCGGGGGTCAAGGGATGGCGTGGGCACTCCCCGGGCGAGGGCGGGCGCCTGGGCCCCAATAGCCCCTGGAAAAATCCCCAGCCCGGGCCCCCGTGGCTCCACTGGACTCCCCAGGTTCCTGCCATGGGGCCTGGTCCTGCTCACCCGGGCCCAGGTTCGCCGCAGGTGAAAGCCCTTTGGGGACGCCCAGGACCGGAGGCCACGGATGCCTTCATGGGGAGGGGAGTTGAAGCTCTGCGGGACCGAGGTCGCAGCGGTCCCAGTCACTTCTTGTGAAGTTTAGGCCAGACTTTGGAGAGTGGAAGTAGCCAGGTCCAAGTTTGCCGCCTGGGTGCAGGGTGGGGCGATTTGAGCCACAACAAGACTCCTATCCGCTTAGGAGGGGGCATAGGCCTGACTCCCTGGGGCGAACCCGTCGGTGGGCATGGGTTCCACCACCTGGGTCGGCTCCACCTGGCAGGAAACCGTGGCCGGCCCCCCGCCCCCGCCCTGGGTCCCCACGTCTCCCTGGGACCTCAGCCTCTGCGCGGGTGGGAGAACTGCTGGGAAGTGTGGTCCACGGGAAAACGCTCGATCCTCAAGATGGAAGGGAGGGCTTCTGTTTCCCCGGACAGGTGCCCAGGGACCCTGTGAAACTGCTCTGACACCTCAAGGGTGGGTCACGTGACCCCAGGGAGGCTGGTGGCTGGGGAGCCTGAGTGCGCATGCGCGGCCCAGGTCTTGGCCCCAAAGCAGCTGGCCGCGGCTCGGAGAAAAGCCATCTCCTGGGGGCCTCCCCATGTTCTTCCAAACGTAAAGGGGAACCCTTTTACGGATGGAAGAACGGCGGGATATTCGCACTGGTGGGGACGGGAGGGAGGGGCCTACGGGTTTGCCTCCAGGTAGGCCACTGGCTCGCACAGCGGGCCCAGGTGTCTGAGCCCCAGGGAGGCAGAGGGCCGCTTATCGCGTGATGCAGGTGTCCTGCCGGGGTCAAGGGACGGCGTGGGCACTCACCGGGCGACACAGGACGCCTGGCCCTTAGAGAGGCCCCTGGAAAATCCCCCGCCCAGGCCCCCGGTCCCCAAGTCTGTCCTGCGCACACTGTGCGGGGCTGGGAGTGCTGCTGGCAAGTGTGGCCCAGGGGAAATCGAGCGGTCCTCTGGGTGGCAGGGTGGGCTTCCGTTACCCAGACAGGTGCCTAGGGTCCCTGTGAAAATGGTCTGACAGGTTAAGGGTGGGTCACGTGACCCGAGGGTGACTTGTGGTAGGGGAGCCTGAGTGCGGATGCGCGGCCAGGTCTAGGCCCGAAACTAACCAGCCGCGGCTCGGACAAAAGCCATCTCCTGGGGGCCTCCCCCCTGTTCTTCAATCCGTAAAGGGAGACTGCGTTACAGATGGAAGAACAGGGGGATCTTCGCAGTGGTGGGGACGAGACGGAAGGGTCTGCGGGTTTGCCGCCCCGCAGGCCAGTTGCTCGCACCCCGGCCACTCGTGTCCCAGCCCCATGGAGGCAGAGGGCTGTTTATCGCGTGATGCAGGTGTCCTGCGAGGGTCAAGGGACAGCGTGGGCACTCCTCCAGCAAGAGAGGGCGCCTGGGCCCCGAGAGAGCCCCCAGGATAATCCCCAGCCCTGGCCCCCGTGGCTCCAGTGGCCTCCCCAGGCTCCTGCCATGGGGCCTGGACCTGCTCACCCGGGCCCAGGTGAGCCGCAGGTGAATGCCTTTTGTGGACGCCAAGGACCGGAGGCCGCGGATGCCTTCCCGGGGAGGGGGGTTCGAGCTCTGGGGGACCGAGGTCGCAGGGGTCCCATTCGCTTCTTGCATAGTTTAGGCCAGTCTTTACAGAGTGGAATCCGCCAGGTCCAAGTTTGCCGCCTGGGGCATGGTGGGGCCCTTTGAGCCAAAGCAAGACACTTAGCCGCTTAGGGGGAGGCATAGGCCTGAGTCCCCCGGGGAGAACCCGTCGGTGGACGTGGGTTCTGCCCGCCCGAGCGGAATCCACCTGGCTGGGCACCGTGGCCGGCCCCCGCCCCCGCCCTAGGTCCCCAGGTCTTCCCTGGGACCTCAGTCCCTGCGGGGGTGGGAGAACTGCTGGGAAGTGTGGTCCACGGGAAAACGCGCGGTCCTCTGGGTGGCAGGGAGGGCTTCCGTTTTCCCGGACACGACCTCAGGGACCCTGTGAACCTGGCAGGATATCTCCAGGGTGGAGCCCATGCCCGGAGGGAGGCTTGTGGTGGGGGGGCCTGCCTGCGCATGCGCAGCCCCACGTCTGGGCCCGAAACGAACCAGCCGCGGCCGGGACAAAAGCCATCTCCTGGGGGCCTCCCCCCTGTTCTTCCATCCGTAAAGGGGGACCCCTTTACGGATGGAAGAACAGGGGGATCTTCGTAGTGGTGGGGTCGTGACGGAGGGGTCTGCGGGTTTGCCGCCACGTAGGCCAGTTGCCCCCACCCCGGACCCTGGTGTCCCAGCGCCATGGAGGCAGAGGGCTGCTTATCAAGGGATGCAGGTGTCCTGCGGGGGTCAAGGGATGGCGTGGGCACTCCCCGGGCGAGGGCGGGCGCCTGGGCCCCAATAGCCCCTGGAAAAATCCCCAGCCCGGGCCCCCGTGGCTCCACTGGACTCCCCAGGTTCCTGCCATGGGGCCTGGTCCTGCTCACCCGGGCCCAGGTTCGCCGCAGGTGAAAGCCCTTTGCGGACGCCCAGGACCGGAGGCCGCGGATGCCTTCATGGGGAGGGGAGTTGAAGCTCTGCGGGACCGAGGTCGCAGCGGTCCCAGTCACTTCTTGTGAAGTTTAGGCCAGACTTTGGAGAGTGGAAGTAGCCAGGTCCAAGTTTGCCGCCTGGGTGCAGGGTGGGGCGATTTGAGCCACAACAAGACTCCTATCCGCTTAGGAGGGGGCATAGGCCTGACTCCCTGGGGCGAACCCGTCGGTGGGCATGGGTTCCACCACCTGGGTCGGCTCCACCTGGCAGGAAACCGTGGCCGGCCCCCCGCCCCCGCCCTGGGTCCCCACGTCTCCCTGGGACCTCAGCCTCTGCGCGGGTGGGAGAACTGCTGGGAAGTGTGGTCCACGGGAAAACGCTCGATCCTCAAGATGGAAGGGAGGGCTTCTGTTTCCCCGGACAGGTGCCCAGGGACCCTGTGAAACTGCTCTGACACCTCAAGGGTGGGTCACGTGACCCCAGGGAGGCTGGTGGCTGGGGAGCCTGAGTGCGCATGCGCGGCCCAGGTCTTGGCCCCAAAGCAGCTGGCCGCGGCTCGGAGAAAAGCCATCTCCTGGGGGCCTCCCCATGTTCTTCCAAACGTAAAGGGGAACCCTTTTACGGATGGAAGAACGGCGGGATATTCGCACTGGTGGGGACGGGAGGGAGGGGCCTACGGGTTTGCCTCCAGGTAGGCCACTGGCTCGCACAGCGGGCCCAGGTGTCTGAGCCCCAGGGAGGCAGAGGGCCGCTTATCGCGTGATGCAGGTGTCCTGCCGGGGTCAAGGGACGGCGTGGGCACTCACCGGGCGACACAGGACGCCTGGCCCTTAGAGAGGCCCCTGGAAAATCCCCCGCCCAGGCCCCCGGTCCCCAAGTCTGTCCTGCGCACACTGTGCGGGGCTGGGAGTGCTGCTGGCAAGTGTGGCCCAGGGGAAATCGAGCGGTCCTCTGGGTGGCAGGGTGGGCTTCCGTTACCCAGACAGGTGCCTAGGGTCCCTGTGAAAATGGTCTGACAGGTTAAGGGTGGGTCACGTGACCCGAGGGTGACTTGTGGTAGGGGAGCCTGAGTGCGGATGCGCGGCCAGGTCTAGGCCCGAAACTAACCAGCCGCGGCTCGGACAAAAGCCATCTCCTGGGGGCCTCCCCCCTGTTCTTCCATCCGTAAAGGGAGACTGCGTTACAGATGGAAGAACAGGGGGATCTTCGCAGTGGTGGGGACGAGACGGAGGGGTCTGCGGGTTTGCCGCCCCGCAGGCCAGTTGCTCGCACCCCGGCCCCTGGTGTCCCAGCCCCATGGAGGCAGAGGGCTGTTTATCGCGTGATGCAGGTGTCCTGCGGGGGTCAAGGGACGGCGTGGGCACTCCTCCAGCAAGAGAGGGCGCCTGGGCCCCGAGAGAGCCCCCAGGATAATCCCCAGCCCTGGCCCCCGTGGCTCCAGTGGCCTCCCCAGGCTCCTGCCATGGGGCCTGGACCTGCTCACCCGGGCCCAGGTGAGCCGCAGGTGAATGCCTTTTGTGGACGCCAAGGACCGGAGGCCGCGGATGCCTTCCCGGGGAGGGGGGTTCGAGCTCTGGGGGACCGAGGTCGCAGGGGTCCCATTCGCTTCTTGCATAGTTTAGGCCAGTCTTTACAGAGTGGAATCCGCCAGGTCCAAGTTTGCCGCCTGGGGCATGGTGGGGCCCTTTGAGCCAAAGCAAGACACTTAGCCGCTTAGGGGGAGGCATAGGCCTGAGTCCCCCGGGGAGAACCCGTCGGTGGACTTGGGTTCTGCCCGCCCGAGCGGAATCCACTTGGCTGGGCACCGTGGCCGGCCCCCGCCCCCGCCCTAGGTCCCCAGGTCTTCCCTGGGACCTCAGTCCCTGCGGGGGTGGGAGAACTGCTGGGAAGTGTGGTCCACGGGAAAACGCGCGGTCCTCTGGGTGGCAGGGAGGGCTTCCGTTTTCCCGGACACGACCTCAGGGACCCTGTGAACCAGGCAGGATATCTCAAGGGTGGAGCCCATGCCCGGAGGGAGGCTTGTGGTGGGGGGGCCTGCCTGCGCATGCGCAGCCCCACGTCTGGGCCCGATACGAACCAGCCGCGGCCGGGACAAAAGCCATCTCCTGGGGGCCTCCCCCCTGTTCTTCCATCCGTAAAGGGGGACCCCTTTACGGATGGAAGAACAGGGGGATCTTCGTAGTGGTGGGGTCGTGACGGAGGGGTCTGCGGGTTTGCCGCCACATAGGCCAGTTGCCCCCACCCCGGACCCTGGTGTCCCAGCGCCATGGAGGCAGAGGGCCGCTTATCAAGGGATGCAGGTGTCCTGCGGGGGTCAAGGGATGGCGTGGGCACTCCCCGGGCGAGGGCGGGCGCCTGGGCCCCAATAGCCCCTGGAAAAATCCCCAGCCCGGGCCCCCGTGGCTCCACTGGACTCCCCAGGTTCCTGCCATGGGGCCTGGTCCTGCTCACCCGGGCCCAGGTTCGCCGCAGGTGAAAGCCCTTTGCGGACGCCCAGGACCGGAGGCCGCGGATGCCTTCATGGGGAGGGGAGTTGAAGCTGTGCGGGACCGAGGTCGCAGCGGTCCCAGTCACTTCTTGTGAAGTTTAGGCCAGACTTTGGAGAGTGGAAGTAGCCAGGTCCAAGTTTGCGGCCTGGGTGCTGGGTGGGGCGATTTGAGCCACAACAAGACTCCTATCCGCTTAGGAGGGGGCATAGGCCTGACTCCCTGGGGCGAACCCGTCGGTGGGCATGGGTTCCACCACCTGGGTTGCTCCACCTGGCAGGAAACCGTGGCCGGCCCCCCGCCCCCGCCCTGGGTCCCCACGTCTCCCTGGGACCTCAGCCTCTGCGCGGGTGGGAGAACTGCTGGGAAGTGTGGTCCACGGGAAAACGCTCGATCCTCAAGATGGAAGGGAGGGCTTCTGTTTCCCCGGACAGGTGCCCAGGGACCCTGTGAAACTGCTCTGACACCTCAAGGGTGGGTCACGTGACCCCAGGGAGGCTGGTGGCTGAGGAGCCTGAGTGCGCATGCGCGGCCCAGGTCTTGGCCCCAAAGCAGCTGGCCGCGGCTCGGAGAAAAGCCATCTCCTGGGGGCCTCCCCATGTTCTTCCAAACGTAAAGGGGAACCCTTTTACGGATGGAAGAACGGCGGGATATTCGCACTGGTGGGGACGGGAGGGAGGGGCCTACGGGTTTGCCTCCAGGTAGGCCAGTTTCTCGCACAGCGGGCCCAGGTGTCTGAGCCCCAGGGAGGCAGAGGGCCGCTTATCGCGTGATGCAGGTGTCCTGCCGGGGTCAAGGGACGGCGTGGGCACTCACCGGGCGACACAGGACGCCTGGCCCTTAGAGAGGCCCCTGGAAAATCCCCCGCCCAGGCCCCCGGTCCCCAAGTCTGTCCTGCGCACACTGTGCGGGGCTGGGAGTGCTGCTGGCAAGTGTGGCCCAGGGGAAATCGAGCGGTCCTCTGGGTGGCAGGGTGGGCTTCCGTTACCCAGACAGGTGCCTAGGGTCCCTGTGAAAATGGTCTGACAGGTTAAGGGTGGGTCACGTGACCCGAGGGTGACTTGTGGTAGGGGAGCCTGAGTGCGGATGCGCGGCCAGGTCTAGGCCCGAAACTAACCAGCCGCGGCTCGGACAAAAGCCATCTCCTGGGGGCCTCCCCCCTGTTCTTCCATCCGTAAAGGGAGACTGCGTTACAGATGGAAGAACAGGGGGATCTTCGCAGTGGTGGGGACGAGACGGAGGGGTCTGCGGGTTTGCCGCCCCGCAGGCCAGTTGCTCGCACCCCGGCCCCTGGTGTCCCAGCCCCATGGAGGCAGAGGGCTGTTTATCGCGTGATGCAGGTGTCCTGCGGGGGTCAAGGGACGGCGTGGGCACTCCTCCAGCAAGAGAGGGCGCCTGGGCCCCGAGAGAGACCCCAGGATAATCCCCAGCCCTGGCCCCCGTGGCTCCAGTGGCCTCCCCAGGCTCCTGCCATGGGGCCTGGACCTGCTCACCCGGGCCCAGGTGAGCCGCAGGTGAATGCCTTTTGTGGACGCCAAGGACCGGAGGCCGCGGATGCCTTCCCGGGGAGGGGGGTTCGAGCTCTGGGGGACCGAGGTCGCAGGGGTCCCATTCGCTTCTTGCATAGTTTAGGCCAGTCTTTACAGAGTGGAATCCGCCAGGTCCAAGTTTGCCGCCTGGGGCATGGTGGGGCCCTTTGAGCCAAAGCAAGACACTTAGCCGCTTAGGGGGAGGCATAGGCCTGAGTCCCCCGGGGAGAACCCGTCGGTGGACGTGGGTTCTGCCCGCCCGAGCGGAATCCACCTGGCTGGGCACCGTGGCCGGCCCCCGCCCCCGCCCTAGGTCCCCAGGTCTTCCCTGGGACCTCAGTCCCTGCGGGGGTGGGAGAACTGCTGGGAAGTGTGGTCCACGGGAAAACGCGCGGTCCTCTGGGTGGCAGGGAGGGCTTCCGTTTTCCCGGACACGACCTCAGGGACCCTGTGAACCTGGCAGGATATCTCAAGGGTGGAGCCCATGCCCGGAGGGAGGCTTGTGGGGGGGGGGCCTGCCTGCGCATGCGCAGCCCCACGTCTGGGCCCGAAACGAACCAGCCGCGGCCGGGACAAAAGCCATCTCCTGGGGGCCTCCCCCCTGTTCTTCCATCCGTAAAGGGGGACCCCTTTACGGATGGAAGAACAGGGGGATCTTCGTAGTGGTGGGGTCGTGACGGAGGGGTCTGCGGGTTTGCCGCCACGTAGGCCAGTTGCCCCCACCCCGGACCCTGGTGTCCCAGCGCCATGGAGGCAGAGGGCCGCTTATCAAGGGATGCAGGTGTCCTGCGGGGGTCAAGGGATGGCGTGGGCACTCCCCGGGCGAGGGCGGGCGCCTGGGCCCCAATAGCCCCTGGAAAAATCCCCAGCCCGGGCCCCCGTGGCTCCACTGGACTCCCCAGGTTCCTGCCATGGGGCCTGGTCCTGCTCACCCGGGCCCAGGTTCGCCGCAGGTGAAAGCCCTTTGCGGACGCCCAGGACCGGAGGCCGCGGATGCCTTCATGGGGAGGGGAGTTGAAGCTGTGCGGGACCGAGGTCGCAGCGGTCCCAGTCACTTCTTGTGAAGTTTAGGCCAGACTTTGGAGAGTGGAAGTAGCCAGGTCCAAGTTTGCCGCCTGGGTGCAGGGTGGGGCGATTTGAGCCACAACAAGACTCCTATCCGCTTAGAGGGGGGCATAGGCCTGACTCCCAGGGGCGAACCCGTCGGTGGGCATGGGTTCCACCGCCTGGGTCCGCTCCACCTGGCAGGAAACCGTGGCCGGCCCCCCGCCCCCGCCCTGGGTCCCCACGTCTCCCTGGGACCTCAGCCTCTGCGCGGGTGGGAGAACTGCTGGGAAGTGTGGTCCCCGGGAAAACGCTCGATCCTCAAGATGGAAGGGAGGGCTTCTGTTTCCCCGGACAGGTGCCCAGGGACCCTGTGAAACTGCTCTGACACCTCAAGGGTGGGTCACGTGACCCCAGGGAGGCTGGTGGCTGGGGAGCCTGAGTGCGCATGCGCGGCCCAGGTCTTGGCCCCAAAGCAGCTGGCCGCGGCTCGGAGAAAAGCCATCTCCTGGGGGCCTCCCCATGTTCTTCCAAACGTAAAGGGGAACCCTTTTACGGATGGAAGAACGGCGGGATATTCGCACTGGTGGGGACGGGAGGGAGGGGCCTACGGGTTTGCCTCCAGGTAGGCCACTGGCTCGCACAGCGGGCCCAGGTGTCTGAGCCCCAGGGAGGCAGAGGGCCGCTTATCGCGTGATGCAGGTGTCCTGCCGGGGTCAAGGGACGGCGTGGGCACTCACCGGGCGACACAGGACGCCTGGCCCTTAGAGAGGCCCCTGGAAAATCCCCCGCCCAGGCCCCCGGTCCCCAAGTCTGTCCTGCGCACACTGTGCGGGGCTGGGAGTGCTGCTGGCAAGTGTGGCCCAGGGGAAATCGAGCGGTCCTCTGGGTGGCAGGGTGGGCTTCCGTTACCCAGACAGGTGCCTAGGGTCCCTGTGAAAATGGTCTGACAGGTTAAGGGTGGGTCACGTGACCCGAGGGTGACTTGTGGTAGGGGAGCCTGAGTGCGGATGCGCGGCCAGGTCTAGGCCCGAAACTAACCAGCCGCGGCTCGGACAAAAGCCATCTCCTGGGGGCCTCCCCCCTGTTCTTCAATCCGTAAAGGGAGACTGCGTTACAGATGGAAGAACAGGGGGATCTTCGCAGTGGTGGGGACGAGACGGAAGGGTCTGCGGGTTTGCCGCCCCGCAGGCCAGTTGCTCGCACCCCGGCCACTCGTGTCCCAGCCCCATGGAGGCAGAGGGCTGTTTATCGCGTGATGCAGGTGTCCTGCGAGGGTCAAGGGACAGCGTGGGCACTCCTCCAGCAAGAGAGGGCGCCTGGGCCCCGAGAGAGCCCCCAGGATAATCCCCAGCCCTGGCCCCCGTGGCTCCAGTGGCCTCCCCAGGCTCCTGCCATGGGGCCTGGACCTGCTCACCCGGGCCCAGGTGAGCCGCAGGTGAATGCCTTTTGTGGACGCCAAGGACCGGAGGCCGCGGATGCCTTCCCGGGGAGGGGGGTTCGAGCTCTGGGGGACCGAGGTCGCAGGGGTCCCATTCGCTTCTTGCATAGTTTAGGCCAGTCTTTACAGAGTGGAATCCGCCAGGTCCAAGTTTGCCGCCTGGGGCATGGTGGGGCCCTTTGAGCCAAAGCAAGACACTTAGCCGCTTAGGGGGAGGCATAGGCCTGAGTCCCCCGGGGAGAACCCGTCGGTGGACGTGGGTTCTGCCCGCCCGAGCGGAATCCACCTGGCTGGGCACCGTGGCCGGCCCCCGCCCCCGCCCTAGGTCCCCAGGTCTTCCCTGGGACCTCAGTCCCTGCGGGGGTGGGAGAACTGCTGGGAAGTGTGGTCCACGGGAAAACGCGCGGTCCTCTGGGTGGCAGGGAGGGCTTCCGTTTTCCCGGACACGACCTCAGGGACCCTGTGAACCTGGCAGGATATCTCCAGGGTGGAGCCCATGCCCGGAGGGAGGCTTGTGGTGGGGGGGCCTGCCTGCGCATGCGCAGCCCCACGTCTGGGCCCGAAACGAACCAGCCGCGGCCGGGACAAAAGCCATCTCCTGGGGGCCTCCCCCCTGTTCTTCCATCCGTAAAGGGGGACCCCTTTACGGATGGAAGAACAGGGGGATCTTCGTAGTGGTGGGGTCGTGACGGAGGGGTCTGCGGGTTTGCCGCCACGTAGGCCAGTTGCCCCCACCCCGGACCCTGGTGTCCCAGCGCCATGGAGGCAGAGGGCTGCTTATCAAGGGATGCAGGTGTCCTGCGGGGGTCAAGGGATGGCGTGGGCACTCCCCGGGCGAGGGCGGGCGCCTGGGCCCCAATAGCCCCTGGAAAAATCCCCAGCCCGGGCCCCCGTGGCTCCACTGGACTCCCCAGGTTCCTGCCATGGGGCCTGGTCCTGCTCACCCGGGCCCAGGTTCGCCGCAGGTGAAAGCCCTTTGCGGACGCCCAGGACCGGAGGCCGCGGATGCCTTCATGGGGAGGGGAGTTGAAGCTCTGCGGGACCGAGGTCGCAGCGGTCCCAGTCACTTCTTGTGAAGTTTAGGCCAGACTTTGGAGAGTGGAAGTAGCCAGGTCCAAGTTTGCCGCCTGGGTGCAGGGTGGGGCGATTTGAGCCACAACAAGACTCCTATCCGCTTAGGAGGGGGCATAGGCCTGACTCCCTGGGGCGAACCCGTCGGTGGGCATGGGTTCCACCACCTGGGTCGGCTCCACCTGGCAGGAAACCGTGGCCGGCCCCCCGCCCCCGCCCTGGGTCCCCACGTCTCCCTGGGACCTCAGCCTCTGCGCGGGTGGGAGAACTGCTGGGAAGTGTGGTCCACGGGAAAACGCTCGATCCTCAAGATGGAAGGGAGGGCTTCTGTTTCCCCGGACAGGTGCCCAGGGACCCTGTGAAACTGCTCTGACACCTCAAGGGTGGGTCACGTGACCCCAGGGAGGCTGGTGGCTGGGGAGCCTGAGTGCGCATGCGCGGCCCAGGTCTTGGCCCCAAAGCAGCTGGCCGCGGCTCGGAGAAAAGCCATCTCCTGGGGGCCTCCCCATGTTCTTCCAAACGTAAAGGGGAACCCTTTTACGGATGGAAGAACGGCGGGATATTCGCACTGGTGGGGACGGGAGGGAGGGGCCTACGGGTTTGCCTCCAGGTAGGCCACTGGCTCGCACAGCGGGCCCAGGTGTCTGAGCCCCAGGGAGGCAGAGGGCCGCTTATCGCGTGATGCAGGTGTCCTGCCGGGGTCAAGGGACGGCGTGGGCACTCACCGGGCGACACAGGACGCCTGGCCCTTAGAGAGGCCCCTGGAAAATCCCCCGCCCAGGCCCCCGGTCCCCAAGTCTGTCCTGCGCACACTGTGCGGGGCTGGGAGTGCTGCTGGCAAGTGTGGCCCAGGGGAAATCGAGCGGTCCTCTGGGTGGCAGGGTGGGCTTCCGTTACCCAGACAGGTGCCTAGGGTCCCTGTGAAAATGGTCTGACAGGTTAAGGGTGGGTCACGTGACCCGAGGGTGACTTGTGGTAGGGGAGCCTGAGTGCGGATGCGCGGCCAGGTCTAGGCCCGAAACTAACCAGCCGCGGCTCGGACAAAAGCCATCTCCTGGGGGCCTCCCCCCTGTTCTTCCATCCGTAAAGGGAGACTGCGTTACAGATGGAAGAACAGGGGGATCTTCGCAGTGGTGGGGACGAGACGGAGGGGTCTGCGGGTTTGCCGCCCCGCAGGCCAGTTGCTCGCACCCCGGCCCCTGGTGTCCCAGCCCCATGGAGGCAGAGGGCTGTTTATCGCGTGATGCAGGTGTCCTGCGGGGGTCAAGGGACGGCGTGGGCACTCCTCCAGCAAGAGAGGGCGCCTGGGCCCCGAGAGAGCCCCCAGGATAATCCCCAGCCCTGGCCCCCGTGGCTCCAGTGGCCTCCCCAGGCTCCTGCCATGGGGCCTGGACCTGCTCACCCGGGCCCAGGTGAGCCGCAGGTGAATGCCTTTTGTGGACGCCAAGGACCGGAGGCCGCGGATGCCTTCCCGGGGAGG
Organism: Desmodus rotundus; assembly: GCF_022682495.2. Classification (NCBI taxonomy): domain Eukaryota; kingdom Metazoa; phylum Chordata; class Mammalia; order Chiroptera; family Phyllostomidae; genus Desmodus; species Desmodus rotundus. The sequence goes on along the minus strand of NW_026527700.1, from coordinate 276,540 downwards.
GGGGTTCGAGCTCTGGGGGACCGAGGTCGCAGGGGTCCCATTCGCTTCTTGCATAGTTTAGGCCAGTCTTTACAGAGTGGAATCCGCCAGGTCCAAGTTTGCCGCCTGGGGCATGGTGGGGCCCTTTGAGCCAAAGCAAGACACTTAGCCGCTTAGGGGGAGGCATAGGCCTGAGTCCCCCGGGGAGAACCCGTCGGTGGACGTGGGTTCTGCCCGCCCGAGCGGAATCCACTTGGCTGGGCACCGTGGCCGGCCCCCGCCCCCGCCCTAGGTCCCCAGGTCTTCCCTGGGACCTCAGTCCCTGCGGGGGTGGGAGAACTGCTGGGAAGTGTGGTCCACGGGAAAACGCGCGGTCCTCTGGGTGGCAGGGAGGGCTTCCGTTTTCCCGGACACGACCTCAGGGACCCTGTGAACCAGGCAGGATATCTCAAGGGTGGAGCCCATGCCCGGAGGGAGGCTTGTGGTGGGGGGGCCTGCCTGCGCATGCGCAGCCCCACGTCTGGGCCCGATACGAACCAGCCGCGGCCGGGACAAAAGCCATCTCCTGGGGGCCTCCCCCCTGTTCTTCCATCCGTAAAGGGGGACCCCTTTACGGATGGAAGAACAGGGGGATCTTCGTAGTGGTGGGGTCGTGACGGAGGGGTCTGCGGGTTTGCCGCCACATAGGCCAGTTGCCCCCACCCCGGACCCTGGTGTCCCAGCGCCATGGAGGCAGAGGGCCGCTTATCAAGGGATGCAGGTGTCCTGCGGGGGTCAAGGGATGGCGTGGGCACTCCCCGGGCGAGGGCGGGCGCCTGGGCCCCAATAGCCCCTGGAAAAATCCCCAGCCCGGGCCCCCGTGGCTCCACTGGACTCCCCAGGTTCCTGCCATGGGGCCTGGTCCTGCTCACCCGGGCCCAGGTTCGCCGCAGGTGAAAGCCCTTTGCGGACGCCCAGGACCGGAGGCCGCGGATGCCTTCATGGGGAGGGGAGTTGAAGCTGTGCGGGACCGAGGTCGCAGCGGTCCCAGTCACTTCTTGTGAAGTTTAGGCCAGACTTTGGAGAGTGGAAGTAGCCAGGTCCAAGTTTGCGGCCTGGGTGCTGGGTGGGGCGATTTGAGCCACAACAAGACTCCTATCCGCTTAGGAGGGGGCATAGGCCTGACTCCCTGGGGCGAACCCGTCGGTGGGCATGGGTTCCACCACCTGGGTCGGCTCCACCTGGCAGGAAACCGTGGCCGGCCCCCCGCCCCCGCCCTGGGTCCCCACGTCTCCCTGGGACCTCAGCCTCTGCGCGGGTGGGAGAACTGCTGGGAAGTGTGGTCCACGGGAAAACGCTCGATCCTCAAGATGGAAGGGAGGGCTTCTGTTTCCCCGGACAGGTGCCCAGGGACCCTGTGAAACTGCTCTGACACCTCAAGGGTGGGTCACGTGACCCCAGGGAGGCTGGTGGCTGAGGAGCCTGAGTGCGCATGCGCGGCCCAGGTCTTGGCCCCAAAGCAGCTGGCCGCGGCTCGGAGAAAAGCCATCTCCTGGGGGCCTCCCCATGTTCTTCCAAACGTAAAGGGGAACCCTTTTACGGATGGAAGAACGGCGGGATATTCGCACTGGTGGGGACGGGAGGGAGGGGCCTACGGGTTTGCCTCCAGGTAGGCCAGTTTCTCGCACAGCGGGCCCAGGTGTCTGAGCCCCAGGGAGGCAGAGGGCCGCTTATCGCGTGATGCAGGTGTCCTGCCGGGGTCAAGGGACGGCGTGGGCACTCACCGGGCGACACAGGACGCCTGGCCCTTAGAGAGGCCCCTGGAAAATCCCCCGCCCAGGCCCCCGGTCCCCAAGTCTGTCCTGCGCACACTGTGCGGGGCTGGGAGTGCTGCTGGCAAGTGTGGCCCAGGGGAAATCGAGCGGTCCTCTGGGTGGCAGGGTGGGCTTCCGTTACCCAGACAGGTGCCTAGGGTCCCTGTGAAAATGGTCTGACAGGTTAAGGGTGGGTCACGTGACCCGAGGGTGACTTGTGGTAGGGGAGCCTGAGTGCGGATGCGCGGCCAGGTCTAGGCCCGAAACTAACCAGCCGCGGCTCGGACAAAAGCCATCTCCTGGGGGCCTCCCCCCTGTTCTTCCATCCGTAAAGGGAGACTGCGTTACAGATGGAAGAACAGGGGGATCTTCGCAGTGGTGGGGACGAGACGGAGGGGTCTGCGGGTTTGCCGCCCCGCAGGCCAGTTGCTCGCACCCCGGCCCCTGGTGTCCCAGCCCCATGGAGGCAGAGGGCTGTTTATCGCGTGATGCAGGTGTCCTGCGGGGGTCAAGGGACGGCGTGGGCACTCCTCCAGCAAGAGAGGGCGCCTGGGCCCCGAGAGAGCCCCCAGGATAATCCCCAGCCCTGGCCCCCGTGGCTCCAGTGGCCTCCCCAGGCTCCTGCCATGGGGCCTGGACCTGCTCACCCGGGCCCAGGTGAGCCGCAGGTGAATGCCTTTTGTGGACGCCAAGGACCGGAGGCCGCGGATGCCTTCCCGGGGAGGGGGGTTCGAGCTCTGGGGGACCGAGGTCGCAGGGGTCCCATTCGCTTCTTGCATAGTTTAGGCCAGTCTTTACAGAGTGGAATCCGCCAGGTCCAAGTTTGCCGCCTGGGGCATGGTGGGGCCCTTTGAGCCAAAGCAAGACACTTAGCCGCTTAGGGGGAGGCATAGGCCTGAGTCCCCCGGGGAGAACCCGTCGGTGGACGTGGGTTCTGCCCGCCCGAGCGGAATCCACCTGGCTGGGCACCGTGGCCGGCCCCCGCCCCCGCCCTAGGTCCCCAGGTCTTCCCTGGGACCTCAGTCCCTGCGGGGGTGGGAGAACTGCTGGGAAGTGTGGTCCACGGGAAAACGCGCGGTCCTCTGGGTGGCAGGGAGGGCTTCCGTTTTCCCGGACACGACCTCAGGGACCCTGTGAACCTGGCAGGATATCTCCAGGGTGGAGCCCATGCCCGGAGGGAGGCTTGTGGTGGGGGGGCCTGCCTGCGCATGCGCAGCCCCACGTCTGGGCCCGAAACGAACCAGCCGCGGCCGGGACAAAAGCCATCTCCTGGGGGCCTCCCCCCTGTTCTTCCATCCGTAAAGGGGGACCCCTTTACGGATGGAAGAACAGGGGGATCTTCGTAGTGGTGGGGTCGTGACGGAGGGGTCTGCGGGTTTGCCGCCACGTAGGCCAGTTGCCCCCACCCCGGACCCTGGTGTCCCAGCGCCATGGAGGCAGAGGGCTGCTTATCAAGGGATGCAGGTGTCCTGCGGGGGTCAAGGGATGGCGTGGGCACTCCCCGGGCGAGGGCGGGCGCCTGGGCCCCAATAGCCCCTGGAAAAATCCCCAGCCCGGGCCCCCGTGGCTCCACTGGACTCCCCAGGTTCCTGCCATGGGGCCTGGTCCTGCTCACCCGGGCCCAGGTTCGCCGCAGGTGAAAGCCCTTTGCGGACGCCCAGGACCGGAGGCCGCGGATGCCTTCATGGGGAGGGGAGTTGAAGCTCTGCGGGACCGAGGTCGCAGCGGTCCCAGTCACTTCTTGTGAAGTTTAGGCCAGACTTTGGAGAGTGGAAGTAGCCAGGTCCAAGTTTGCCGCCTGGGTGCAGGGTGGGGCGATTTGAGCCACAACAAGACTCCTATCCGCTTAGGAGGGGGCATAGGCCTGACTCCCTGGGGCGAACCCGTCGGTGGGCATGGGTTCCACCACCTGGGTCGGCTCCACCTGGCAGGAAACCGTGGCCGGCCCCCCGCCCCCGCCCTGGGTCCCCACGTCTCCCTGGGACCTCAGCCTCTGCGCGGGTGGGAGAACTGCTGGGAAGTGTGGTCCACGGGAAAACGCTCGATCCTCAAGATGGAAGGGAGGGCTTCTGTTTCCCCGGACAGGTGCCCAGGGACCCTGTGAAACTGCTCTGACACCTCAAGGGTGGGTCACGTGACCCCAGGGAGGCTGGTGGCTGGGGAGCCTGAGTGCGCATGCGCGGCCCAGGTCTTGGCCCCAAAGCAGCTGGCCGCGGCTCGGAGAAAAGCCATCTCCTGGGGGCCTCCCCATGTTCTTCCAAACGTAAAGGGGAACCCTTTTACGGATGGAAGAACGGCGGGATATTCGCACTGGTGGGGACGGGAGGGAGGGGCCTACGGGTTTGCCTCCAGGTAGGCCACTGGCTCGCACAGCGGGCCCAGGTGTCTGAGCCCCAGGGAGGCAGAGGGCCGCTTATCGCGTGATGCAGGTGTCCTGCCGGGGTCAAGGGACGGCGTGGGCACTCACCGGGCGACACAGGACGCCTGGCCCTTAGAGAGGCCCCTGGAAAATCCCCCGCCCAGGCCCCCGGTCCCCAAGTCTGTCCTGCGCACACTGTGCGGGGCTGGGAGTGCTGCTGGCAAGTGTGGCCCAGGGGAAATCGAGCGGTCCTCTGGGTGGCAGGGTGGGCTTCCGTTACCCAGACAGGTGCCTAGGGTCCCTGTGAAAATGGTCTGACAGGTTAAGGGTGGGTCACGTGACCCGAGGGTGACTTGTGGTAGGGGAGCCTGAGTGCGGATGCGCGGCCAGGTCTAGGCCCGAAACTAACCAGCCGCGGCTCGGACAAAAGCCATCTCCTGGGGGCCTCCCCCCTGTTCTTCCATCCGTAAAGGGAGACTGCGTTACAGATGGAAGAACAGGGGGATCTTCGCAGTGGTGGGGACGAGACGGAGGGGTCTGCGGGTTTGCCGCCCCGCAGGCCAGTTGCTCGCACCCCGGCCCCTGGTGTCCCAGCCCCATGGAGGCAGAGGGCTGTTTATCGCGTGATGCAGGTGTCCTGCGGGGGTCAAGGGACGGCGTGGGCACTCCTCCAGCAAGAGAGGGCGCCTGGGCCCCGAGAGAGCCCCCAGGATAATCCCCAGCCCTGGCCCCCGTGGCTCCAGTGGCCTCCCCAGGCTCCTGCCATGGGGCCTGGACCTGCTCACCCGGGCCCAGGTGAGCCGCAGGTGAATGCCTTTTGTGGACGCCAAGGACCGGAGGCCGCGGATGCCTTCCCGGGGAGGGGGGTTCGAGCTCTGGGGGACCGAGGTCGCAGGGGTCCCATTCGCTTCTTGCATAGTTTAGGCCAGTCTTTACAGAGTGGAATCCGCCAGGTCCAAGTTTGCCGCCTGGGGCATGGTGGGGCCCTTTGAGCCAAAGCAAGACACTTAGCCGCTTAGGGGGAGGCATAGGCCTGAGTCCCCCGGGGAGAACCCGTCGGTGGACGTGGGTTCTGCCCGCCCGAGCGGAATCCACTTGGCTGGGCACCGTGGCCGGCCCCCGCCCCCGCCCTAGGTCCCCAGGTCTTCCCTGGGACCTCAGTCCCTGCGGGGGTGGGAGAACTGCTGGGAAGTGTGGTCCACGGGAAAACGCGCGGTCCTCTGGGTGGCAGGGAGGGCTTCCGTTTTCCCGGACACGACCTCAGGGACCCTGTGAACCAGGCAGGATATCTCAAGGGTGGAGCCCATGCCCGGAGGGAGGCTTGTGGTGGGGGGGCCTGCCTGCGCATGCGCAGCCCCACGTCTGGGCCCGATACGAACCAGCCGCGGCCGGGACAAAAGCCATCTCCTGGGGGCCTCCCCCCTGTTCTTCCATCCGTAAAGGGGGACCCCTTTACGGATGGAAGAACAGGGGGATCTTCGTAGTGGTGGGGTCGTGACGGAGGGGTCTGCGGGTTTGCCGCCACATAGGCCAGTTGCCCCCACCCCGGACCCTGGTGTCCCAGCGCCATGGAGGCAGAGGGCCGCTTATCAAGGGATGCAGGTGTCCTGCGGGGGTCAAGGGATGGCGTGGGCACTCCCCGGGCGAGGGCGGGCGCCTGGGCCCCAATAGCCCCTGGAAAAATCCCCAGCCCGGGCCCCCGTGGCTCCACTGGACTCCCCAGGTTCCTGCCATGGGGCCTGGTCCTGCTCACCCGGGCCCAGGTTCGCCGCAGGTGAAAGCCCTTTGCGGACGCCCAGGACCGGAGGCCGCGGATGCCTTCATGGGGAGGGGAGTTGAAGCTGTGCGGGACCGAGGTCGCAGCGGTCCCAGTCACTTCTTGTGAAGTTTAGGCCAGACTTTGGAGAGTGGAAGTAGCCAGGTCCAAGTTTGCGGCCTGGGTGCTGGGTGGGGCGATTTGAGCCACAACAAGACTCCTATCCGCTTAGGAGGGGGCATAGGCCTGACTCCCTGGGGCGAACCCGTCGGTGGGCATGGGTTCCACCACCTGGGTCGGCTCCACCTGGCAGGAAACCGTGGCCGGCCCCCCGCCCCCGCCCTGGGTCCCCACGTCTCCCTGGGACCTCAGCCTCTGCGCGGGTGGGAGAACTGCTGGGAAGTGTGGTCCACGGGAAAACGCTCGATCCTCAAGATGGAAGGGAGGGCTTCTGTTTCCCCGGACAGGTGCCCAGGGACCCTGTGAAACTGCTCTGACACCTCAAGGGTGGGTCACGTGACCCCAGGGAGGCTGGTGGCTGAGGAGCCTGAGTGCGCATGCGCGGCCCAGGTCTTGGCCCCAAAGCAGCTGGCCGCGGCTCGGAGAAAAGCCATCTCCTGGGGGCCTCCCCATGTTCTTCCAAACGTAAAGGGGAACCCTTTTACGGATGGAAGAACGGCGGGATATTCGCACTGGTGGGGACGGGAGGGAGGGGCCTACGGGTTTGCCTCCAGGTAGGCCAGTTTCTCGCACAGCGGGCCCAGGTGTCTGAGCCCCAGGGAGGCAGAGGGCCGCTTATCGCGTGATGCAGGTGTCCTGCCGGGGTCAAGGGACGGCGTGGGCACTCACCGGGCGACACAGGACGCCTGGCCCTTAGAGAGGCCCCTGGAAAATCCCCCGCCCAGGCCCCCGGTCCCCAAGTCTGTCCTGCGCACACTGTGCGGGGCTGGGAGTGCTGCTGGCAAGTGTGGCCCAGGGGAAATCGAGCGGTCCTCTGGGTGGCAGGGTGGGCTTCCGTTACCCAGACAGGTGCCTAGGGTCCCTGTGAAAATGGTCTGACAGGTTAAGGGTGGGTCACGTGACCCGAGGGTGACTTGTGGTAGGGGAGCCTGAGTGCGGATGCGCGGCCAGGTCTAGGCCCGAAACTAACCAGCCGCGGCTCGGACAAAAGCCATCTCCTGGGGGCCTCCCCCCTGTTCTTCCATCCGTAAAGGGAGACTGCGTTACAGATGGAAGAACAGGGGGATCTTCGCAGTGGTGGGGACGAGACGGAGGGGTCTGCGGGTTTGCCGCCCCGCAGGCCAGTTGCTCGCACCCCGGCCCCTGGTGTCCCAGCCCCATGGAGGCAGAGGGCTGTTTATCGCGTGATGCAGGTGTCCTGCGGGGGTCAAGGGACGGCGTGGGCACTCCTCCAGCAAGAGAGGGCGCCTGGGCCCCGAGAGAGACCCCAGGATAATCCCCAGCCCTGGCCCCCGTGGCTCCAGTGGCCTCCCCAGGCTCCTGCCATGGGGCCTGGACCTGCTCACCCGGGCCCAGGTGAGCCGCAGGTGAATGCCTTTTGTGGACGCCAAGGACCGGAGGCCGCGGATGCCTTCCCGGGGAGGGGGGTTCGAGCTCTGGGGGACCGAGGTCGCAGGGGTCCCATTCGCTTCTTGCATAGTTTAGGCCAGTCTTTACAGAGTGGAATCCGCCAGGTCCAAGTTTGCCGCCTGGGGCATGGTGGGGCCCTTTGAGCCAAAGCAAGACACTTAGCCGCTTAGGGGGAGGCATAGGCCTGAGTCCCCCGGGGAGAACCCGTCGGTGGACGTGGGTTCTGCCCGCCCGAGCGGAATCCACCTGGCTGGGCACCGTGGCCGGCCCCCGCCCCCGCCCTAGGTCCCCAGGTCTTCCCTGGGACCTCAGTCCCTGCGGGGGTGGGAGAACTGCTGGGAAGTGTGGTCCACGGGAAAACGCGCGGTCCTCTGGGTGGCAGGGAGGGCTTCCGTTTTCCCGGACACGACCTCAGGGACCCTGTGAACCTGGCAGGATATCTCAAGGGTGGAGCCCATGCCCGGAGGGAGGCTTGTGGGGGGGGGGCCTGCCTGCGCATGCGCAGCCCCACGTCTGGGCCCGAAACGAACCAGCCGCGGCCGGGACAAAAGCCATCTCCTGGGGGCCTCCCCCCTGTTCTTCCATCCGTAAAGGGGGACCCCTTTACGGATGGAAGAACAGGGGGATCTTCGTAGTGGTGGGGTCGTGACGGAGGGGTCTGCGGGTTTGCCGCCACGTAGGCCAGTTGCCCCCACCCCGGACCCTGGTGTCCCAGCGCCATGGAGGCAGAGGGCCGCTTATCAAGGGATGCAGGTGTCCTGCGGGGGTCAAGGGATGGCGTGGGCACTCCCCGGGCGAGGGCGGGCGCCTGGGCCCCAATAGCCCCTGGAAAAATCCCCAGCCCGGGCCCCCGTGGCTCCACTGGACTCCCCAGGTTCCTGCCATGGGGCCTGGTCCTGCTCACCCGGGCCCAGGTTCGCCGCAGGTGAAAGCCCTTTGCGGACGCCCAGGACCGGAGGCCGCGGATGCCTTCATGGGGAGGGGAGTTGAAGCTGTGCGGGACCGAGGTCGCAGCGGTCCCAGTCACTTCTTGTGAAGTTTAGGCCAGACTTTGGAGAGTGGAAGTAGCCAGGTCCAAGTTTGCCGCCTGGGTGCAGGGTGGGGCGATTTGAGCCACAACAAGACTCCTATCCGCTTAGAGGGGGGCATAGGCCTGACTCCCAGGGGCGAACCCGTCGGTGGGCATGGGTTCCACCGCCTGGGTCCGCTCCACCTGGCAGGAAACCGTGGCCGGCCCCCCGCCCCCGCCCTGGGTCCCCACGTCTCCCTGGGACCTCAGCCTCTGCGCGGGTGGGAGAACTGCTGGGAAGTGTGGTCCCCGGGAAAACGCTCGATCCTCAAGATGGAAGGGAGGGCTTCTGTTTCCCCGGACAGGTGCCCAGGGACCCTGTGAAACTGCTCTGACACCTCAAGGGTGGGTCACGTGACCCCAGGGAGGCTGGTGGCTGGGGAGCCTGAGTGCGCATGCGCGGCCCAGGTCTTGGCCCCAAAGCAGCTGGCCGCGGCTCGGAGAAAAGCCATCTCCTGGGGGCCTCCCCATGTTCTTCCAAACGTAAAGGGGAACCCTTTTACGGATGGAAGAACGGCGGGATATTCGCACTGGTGGGGACGGGAGGGAGGGGCCTACGGGTTTGCCTCCAGGTAGGCCACTGGCTCGCACAGCGGGCCCAGGTGTCTGAGCCCCAGGGAGGCAGAGGGCCGCTTATCGCGTGATGCAGGTGTCCTGCCGGGGTCAAGGGACGGCGTGGGCACTCACCGGGCGACACAGGACGCCTGGCCCTTAGAGAGGCCCCTGGAAAATCCCCCGCCCAGGCCCCCGGTCCCCAAGTCTGTCCTGCGCACACTGTGCGGGGCTGGGAGTGCTGCTGGCAAGTGTGGCCCAGGGGAAATCGAGCGGTCCTCTGGGTGGCAGGGTGGGCTTCCGTTACCCAGACAGGTGCCTAGGGTCCCTGTGAAAATGGTCTGACAGGTTAAGGGTGGGTCACGTGACCCGAGGGTGACTTGTGGTAGGGGAGCCTGAGTGCGGATGCGCGGCCAGGTCTAGGCCCGAAACTAACCAGCCGCGGCTCGGACAAAAGCCATCTCCTGGGGGCCTCCCCCCTGTTCTTCCATCCGTAAAGGGAGACTGCGTTACAGATGGAAGAACAGGGGGATCTTCGCAGTGGTGGGGACGAGACGGAGGGGTCTGCGGGTTTGCCGCCCCGCAGGCCAGTTGCTCGCACCCCGGCCCCTGGTGTCCCAGCCCCATGGAGGCAGAGGGCTGTTTATCGCGTGATGCAGGTGTCCTGCGGGGGTCAAGGGACGGCGTGGGCACTCCTCCAGCAAGAGAGGGCGCCTGGGCCCCGAGAGAGCCCCCAGGATAATCCCCAGCCCTGGCCCCCGTGGCTCCAGTGGCCTCCCCAGGCTCCTGCCATGGGGCCTGGACCTGCTCACCCGGGCCCAGGTGAGCCGCAGGTGAATGCCTTTTGTGGACGCCAAGGACCGGAGGCCGCGGATGCCTTCCCGGGGAGGGGGGTTCGAGCTCTGGGGGACCGAGGTCGCAGGGGTCCCATTCGCTTCTTGCATAGTTTAGGCCAGTCTTTACAGAGTGGAATCCGCCAGGTCCAAGTTTGCCGCCTGGGGCATGGTGGGGCCCTTTGAGCCAAAGCAAGACACTTAGCCGCTTAGGGGGAGGCATAGGCCTGAGTCCCCAGGGGAGAACCCGTCGGTGGACCTGGGTTCTGCCCGCCCGAGCGGAATCCACCTGGCTGGGCACCGTGGCCGGCCCCCGCCCCCGCCCTAGGTCCCCAGGTCTTCCCTGGGACCTCAGTCCCTGCGGGGGTGGGAGAACTGCTGGGAAGTGTGGTCCACGGGAAAACGCGCGGTCCTCTGGGTGGCAGGGAGGGCTTCCGTTTTCCCGGACACGACCTCAGGGACCCTGTGAACCAGGCAGGATATCTCAAGGGTGGAGCCCATGCCCGGAGGGAGGCTTGTGGTGGGGGGGCCTGCCTGCGCATGCGCAGCCCCACGTCTGGGCCCGATACGAACCAGCCGCGGCCGGGACAAAAGCCATCTCCTGGGGGCCTCCCCCCTGTTCTTCCATCCGTAAAGGGGGACCCCTTTACGGATGGAAGAACAGGGGGATCTTCGTAGTGGTGGGGTCGTGACGGAGGGGTCTGCGGGTTTGCCGCCACATAGGCCAGTTGCCCCCACCCCGGACCCTGGTGTCCCAGCGCCATGGAGGCAGAGGGCCGCTTATCAAGGGATGCAGGTGTCCTGCGGGGGTCAAGGGATGGCGTGGGCACTCCCCGGGCGAGGGCGGGCGCCTGGGCCCCAATAGCCCCTGGAAAAATCCCCAGCCCGGGCCCCCGTGGCTCCACTGGACTCCCCAGGTTCCTGCCATGGGGCCTGGTCCTGCTCACCCGGGCCCAGGTTCGCCGCAGGTGAAAGCCCTTTGCGGACGCCCAGGACCGGAGGCCGCGGATGCCTTCATGGGGAGGGGAGTTGAAGCTGTGCGGGACCGAGGTCGCAGCGGTCCCAGTCACTTCTTGTGAAGTTTAGGCCAGACTTTGGAGAGTGGAAGTAGCCAGGTCCAAGTTTGCGGCCTGGGTGCTGGGTGGGGCGATTTGAGCCACAACAAGACTCCTATCCGCTTAGGAGGGGGCATAGGCCTGACTCCCTGGGGCGAACCCGTCGGTGGGCATGGGTTCCACCACCTGGGTCGGCTCCACCTGGCAGGAAACCGTGGCCGGCCCCCCGCCCCCGCCCTGGGTCCCCACGTCTCCCTGGGACCTCAGCCTCTGCGCGGGTGGGAGAACTGCTGGGAAGTGTGGTCCACGGGAAAACGCTCGATCCTCAAGATGGAAGGGAGGGCTTCTGTTTCCCCGGACAGGTGCCCAGGGACCCTGTGAAACTGCTCTGACACCTCAAGGGTGGGTCACGTGACCCCAGGGAGGCTGGTGGCTGAGGAGCCTGAGTGCGCATGCGCGGCCCAGGTCTTGGCCCCAAAGCAGCTGGCCGCGGCTCGGAGAAAAGCCATCTCCTGGGGGCCTCCCCATGTTCTTCCAAACGTAAAGGGGAACCCTTTTACGGATGGAAGAACGGCGGGATATTCGCACTGGTGGGGACGGGAGGGAGGGGCCTACGGGTTTGCCTCCAGGTAGGCCAGTTTCTCGCACAGCGGGCCCAGGTGTCTGAGCCCCAGGGAGGCAGAGGGCCGCTTATCGCGTGATGCAGGTGTCCTGCCGGGGTCAAGGGACGGCGTGGGCACTCACCGGGCGACACAGGACGCCTGGCCCTTAGAGAGGCCCCTGGAAAATCCCCCGCCCAGGCCCCCGGTCCCCAAGTCTGTCCTGCGCACACTGTGCGGGGCTGGGAGTGCTGCTGGCAAGTGTGGCCCAGGGGAAATCGAGCGGTCCTCTGGGTGGCAGGGTGGGCTTCCGTTACCCAGACAGGTGCCTAGGGTCCCTGTGAAAATGGTCTGACAGGTTAAGGGTGGGTCACGTGACCCGAGGGTGACTTGTGGTAGGGGAGCCTGAGTGCGGATGCGCGGCCAGGTCTAGGCCCGAAACTAACCAGCCGCGGCTCGGACAAAAGCCATCTCCTGGGGGCCTCCCCCCTGTTCTTCCATCCGTAAAGGGAGACTGCGTTACAGATGGAAGAACAGGGGGATCTTCGCAGTGGTGGGGACGAGACGGAGGGGTCTGCGGGTTTGCCGCCCCGCAGGCCAGTTGCTCGCACCCCGGCCCCTGGTGTCCCAGCCCCATGGAGGCAGAGGGCTGTTTATCGCGTGATGCAGGTGTCCTGCGGGGGTCAAGGGACGGCGTGGGCACTCCTCCAGCAAGAGAGGGCGCCTGGGCCCCGAGAGAGCCCCCAGGATAATCCCCAGCCCTGGCCCCCGTGGCTCCAGTGGCCTCCCCAGGCTCCTGCCATGGGGCCTGGACCTGCTCACCCGGGCCCAGGTGAGCCGCAGGTGAATGCCTTTTGTGGACGCCAAGGACCGGAGGCCGCGGATGCCTTCCCGGGGAGGGGGGTTCGAGCTCTGGGGGACCGAGGTCGCAGGGGTCCCATTCGCTTCTTGCATAGTTTAGGCCAGTCTTTACAGAGTGGAATCCGCCAGGTCCAAGTTTGCCGCCTGGGGCATGGTGGGGCCCTTTGAGCCAAAGCAAGACACTTAGCCGCTTAGGGGGAGGCATAGGCCTGAGTCCCCCGGGGAGAACCCGTCGGTGGACCTGGGTTCTGCCCGCCCGAGCGGAATCCACCTGGCTGGGCACCGTGGCCGGCCCCCGCCCCCGCCCTAGGTCCCCAGGTCTTCCCTGGGACCTCAGTCCCTGCGGGGGTGGGAGAACTGCTGGGAAGTGTGGTCCACGGGAAAACGCGCGGTCCTCTGGGTGGCAGGGAGGGCTTCCGTTTTCCCGGACACGACCTCAGGGACCCTGTGAACCTGGCAGGATATCTCAAGGGTGGAGCCCATGCCCGGAGGGAGGCTTGTGGTGGGGGGGCCTGCCTGCGCATGCGCAGCCCCACGTCTGGGCCCGAAACGAACCAGCCGCGGCCGGGACAAAAGCCATCTCCTGGGGGCCTCCCCCCTGTTCTTCCATCCGTAAAGGGGGACCCCTTTACGGATGGAAGAACAGGGGGATCTTCGTAGTGGTGGGGTCGTGACGGAGGGGTCTGCGGGTTTGCCGCCACGTAGGCCAGTTGCCCCCACCCCGGACCCTGGTGTCCCAGCGCCATGGAGGCAGAGGGCCGCTTATCAAGGGATGCAGGTGTCCTGCGGGGGTCAAGGGATGGCGTGGGCACTCCCCGGGCGAGGGCGGGCGCCTGGGCCCCAATAGCCCCTGGAAAAATCCCCAGCCCTGGCCCCCGTGGCTCCACTGGACTCCCCAGGTTCCTGCCATGGGGCCTGGTCCTGCTCACCCGGGCCCAGGTTCGCCGCAGGTGAAAGCCCTTTGCGGACGCCCAGGACCGGAGGCCGCGGATGCCTTCATGGGGAGGGGAGTTGAAGCTCTGCGGGACCGAGGTCGCAGCGGTCCCAGTCACTTCTTGTGAAGTTTAGGCCAGACTTTGGAGAGTGGAAGTAGCCAGGTCCAAGTTTGCCGCCTGGGTGCAGGGTGGGGCGATTTGAGCCACAACAAGACTCCTATCCGCTTAGAGGGGGGCATAGGCCTGACTCCCAGGGGCGAACCCGTCGGTGGGCATGGGTTCCACCGCCTGGGTCCGCTCCACCTGGCAGGAAACCGTGGCCGGCCCCCCGCCCCCGCCCTGGGTCCCCACGTCTCCCTGGGACCTCAGCCTCTGCGCGGGTGGGAGAACTGCTGGGAAGTGTGGTCCCCGGGAAAACGCTCGATCCTCAAGATGGAAGGGAGGGCTTCTGTTTCCCCGGACAGGTGCCCAGGGACCCTGTGAAACTGCTCTGACACCTCAAGGGTGGGTCACGTGACCCCAGGGAGGCTGGTGGCTGGGGAGCCTGAGTGCGCATGCGCGGCCCAGGTCTTGGCCCCAAAGCAGCTGGCCGCGGCTCGGAGAAAAGCCATCTCCTGGGGGCCTCCCCATGTTCTTCCAAACGTAAAGGGGAACCCTTTTACGGATGGAAGAACGGCGGGATATTCGCACTGGTGGGGACGGGAGGGAGGGGCCTACGGGTTTGCCTCCAGGTAGGCCACTGGCTCGCACAGCGGGCCCAGGTGTCTGAGCCCCAGGGAGGCAGAGGGCCGCTTATCGCGTGATGCAGGTGTCCTGCCGGGGTCAAGGGACGGCGTGGGCACTCACCGGGCGACACAGGACGCCTGGCCCTTAGAGAGGCCCCTGGAAAATCCCCCGCCCAGGCCCCCGGTCCCCAAGTCTGTCCTGCGCACACTGTGCGGGGCTGGGAGTGCTGCTGGCAAGTGTGGCCCAGGGGAAATCGAGCGGTCCTCTGGGTGGCAGGGTGGGCTTCCGTTACCCAGACAGGTGCCTAGGGTCCCTGTGAAAATGGTCTGACAGGTTAAGGGTGGGTCACGTGACCCGAGGGTGACTTGTGGTAGGGGAGCCTGAGTGCGGATGCGCGGCCAGGTCTAGGCCCGAAACTAACCAGCCGCGGCTCGGACAAAAGCCATCTCCTGGGGGCCTCCCCCCTGTTCTTCCATCCGTAAAGGGAGACTGCGTTACAGATGGAAGAACAGGGGGATCTTCACAGTGGTGGGGACGAGACGGAGGGGTCTGCGGGTTTGCCGCCCCGCAGGCCAGTTGCTCGCACCCCGGCCCCTGGTGTCCCAGCCCCATGGAGGCAGAGGGCTGTTTATCGCGTGATGCAGGTGTCCTGCGGGGGTCAAGGGACGGCGTGGGCACTCCTCCAGCAAGAGAGGGCGCCTGGGCCCCGAGAGAGCCCCCAGGATAATCCCCAGCCCTGGCCCCCGTGGCTCCAGTGGCCTCCCCAGGCTCCTGCCATGGGGCCTGGACCTGCTCACCCGGGCCCAGGTGAGCCGCAGGTGAATGCCTTTTGTGGACGCCAAGGACCGGAGGCCGCGGATGCCTTCCCGGGGAGGGGGGTTCGAGCTCTGGGGGACCGAGGTCGCAGGGGTCCCATTCGCTTCTTGCATAGTTTAGGCCAGTCTTTACAGAGTGGAATCCGCCAGGTCCAAGTTTGCCGCCTGGGGCATGGTGGGGCCCTTTGAGCCAAAGCAAGACACTTAGCCGCTTAGGGGGAGGCATAGGCCTGAGTCCCCCGGGGAGAACCCGTCGGTGGACGTGGGTTCTGCCCGCCCGAGCGGAATCCACCTGGCTGGGCACCGTGGCCGGCCCCCGCCCCCGCCCTAGGTCCCCAGGTCTTCCCTGGGACCTCAGTCCCTGCGGGGGTGGGAGAACTGCTGGGAAGTGTGGTCCACGGGAAAACGCGCGGTCCTCTGGGTGGCAGGGAGGGCTTCCGTTTTCCCGGACACGACCTCAGGGACCCTGTGAACCTGGCAGGATATCTCAAGGGTGGAGCCCATGCCCGGAGGGAGGCTTGTGGTGGGGGGGCCTGCCTGTGCATGCGCAGCCCCACGTCTGGGCCCGAAACGAACCAGCCGCGGCCGGGACAAAAGCCATCTCCTGGGGGCCTCCCCCCTGTTCTTCCATCCGTAAAGGGGGATCCCTTTACGGATGGAAGAACAGGGGGATCTTCGTAGTGGTGGGGTCGTGACGGAGGGGTCTGCGGGTTTGCCGCCACGTAGGCCAGTTGCCCCCACCCCGGACCCTGGTGTCCCAGCGCCATGGAGGCAGAGGGCCGCTTATCAAGGGATGCAGGTGTCCTGCGGGGGTCAAGGGATGGCGTGGGCACTCCCCGGGCGAGGGCGGGCGCCTGGGCCCCAATAGCCCCTGGAAAAATCCCCAGCCCGGGCCCCCGTGGCTCCACTGGACTCCCCAGGTTCCTGCCATGGGGCCTGGTCATGCTCACCCGGGCCCAGGTTCGCCGCAGGTGAAAGCCCTTTGCGGACGCCCAGGACCGGAGGCCGCGGATGCCTTCATGGGGAGGGGAGTTGAAGCTCTGCGGGACCGAGGTCGCAGCGGTCCCAGTCACTTCTTGTGAAGTTTAGGCCAGACTTTGGAGAGTGGAAGTAGCCAGGTCCAAGTTTGCGGCCTGGGTGCAGGGTGGGGCGATTTGAGCCACAACAAGACTCCTATCCGCTTAGGAGGGGGCATAGGCCTGACTCCCTGGGGCGAACCCGTCGGTGGGCATGGGTTCCACCACCTGGGTCGGCTCCACCTGGCAGGAAACCGTGGCCGGCCCCCCGCCCCCGCCCTGGGTCCCCACGTCTCCCTGGGACCTCAGTCCCTGCGGGGGTGGGAGAACTGCTGGGAAGTGTGGTCCACGGGAAAACGCTCGATCCTCAAGATGGAAGGGAGGGCTTCTGTTTCCCCGGACAGGTGCCCAGGGACCCTGTGAAACTGCTCTGACACCTCAAGGGTGGGTCACGTGACCCCAGGGAGGCTGGTGGCTGGGGAGCCTGAGTGCGCATGCGCGGCCCAGGTCTTGGCCCCAAAGCAGCTGGCCGCGGCTCGGAGAAAAGCCATCTCCTGGGGGCCTCCCCATGTTCTTCCAAACGTAAAGGGGAACCCTTTTACGGATGGAAGAACGGCGGGATATTCGCACTGGTGGGGACGGGAGGGAGGGGCCTACGGGTTTGCCTCCAGGTAGGCCACTGGCTCGCACAGCGGGCCCAGGTGTCTGAGCCCCAGGGAGGCAGAGGGCCGCTTATCGCGTGATGCAGGTGTCCTGCCGGGGTCAAGGGACGGCGTGGGCACTCACCGGGCGACACAGGACGCCTGGCCCTTAGAGAGGCCCCTGGAAAATCCCCCGCCCAGGCCCCCGGTCCCCAAGTCTGTCCTGCGCACACTGTGCGGGGCTGGGAGTGCTGCTGGCAAGTGTGGCCCAGGGGAAATCGAGCGGTCCTCTGGGTGGCAGGGTGGGCTTCCGTTACCCAGACAGGTGCCTAGGGTCCCTGTGAAAATGGTCTGACAGGTTAAGGGTGGGTCACGTGACCCGAGGGTGACTTGTGGTAGGGGAGCCTGAGTGCGGATGCGCGGCCATGTCTAGGCCCGAAACTAACCAGCCGCGGCTCGGACAAAAGCCATCTCCTGGGGGCCTCCCCCCTGTTCTTCCATCCGTAAAGGGAGACTGCGTTACAGATGGAAGAACAGGGGGATCTTCGCAGTGGTGGGGACGAGACGGAGGGGTCTGCGGGTTTGCCGCCCCGCAGGCCAGTTGCTCGCACCCCGGCCCCTGGTGTCCCAGCCCCATGGAGGCAGAGGGCTGTTTATCGCGTGATGCAGGTGTCCTGCGGGGGTCAAGGGACGGCGTGGGCACTCCTCCAGCAAGAGAGGGCGCCTGGGCCCCGAGAGAGCCCCCAGGATAATCCCCAGCCCTGGCCCCCGTGGCTCCAGTGGCCTCCCCAGGCTCCTGCCATGGGGCCTGGACCTGCTCACCCGGGCCCAGGTGAGCCGCAGGTGAATGCCTTTTGTGGACGCCAAGGACCGGAGGCCGCGGATGCCTTCCCGGGGAGGGGGGTTCGAGCTCTGGGGGACCGAGGTCGCAGGGGTCCCATTCGCTTCTTGCATAGTTTAGGCCAGTCTTTACAGAGTGGAATCCGCCAGGTCCAAGTTTGCCGCCTGGGGCATGGTGGGGCCCTTTGAGCCAAAGCAAGACACTTAGCCGCTTAGGGGGAGGCATAGGCCTGAGTCCCCCGGGGAGAACCCGTCGGTGGACCTGGGTTCTGCCCGCCCGAGCGGAATCCACCTGGCTGGGCACCGTGGCCGGCCCCCGCCCCCGCCCTAGGTCCCCAGGTCTTCCCTGGGACCTCAGTCCCTGCGGGGGTGGGAGAACTGCATGGAAGTGTGGTCCACGGGAAAACGCGCGGTCCTCTGGGTGGCAGGGAGGGCTTCCGTTTTCCCGGACACGACCTCAGGGACCCTGTGAACCTGGCAGGATATCTCAAGGGTGGAGCCCATGCCCGGAGGGAGGCTTGTGGGGGGGGGGCCTGCCTGCGCATGCGCAGCCCCACGTCTGGGCCCGAAACGAACCAGCCGCGGCCGGGACAAAAGCCATCTCCTGGGGGCCTCCCCCCTGTTCTTCCATCCGTAAAGGGGGACCCCTTTACGGATGGAAGAACAGGGGGATCTTCGTAGTGGTGGGGTCGTGACGGAGGGGTCTGCGGGTTTGCCGCCACGTAGGCCAGTTGCCCCCACCCCGGACCCTGGTGTCCCAGCGCCATGGAGGCAGAGGGCCGCTTATCAAGGGATGCAGGTGTCCTGCGGGGGTCAAGGTATGGCGTGGGCACTCCCCGGGCGAGGGCGGGCGCCTGGGCCCCAATAGCCCCTGGAAAAATCCCCAGCCCTGGCCCCCGTGGCTCCACTGGACTCCCCAGGTTCCTGCCATGGGGCCTGGTCCTGCTCACCCGGGCCCAGGTTCGCCGCAGGTGAAAGCCCTTTGCGGACGCCCAGGACCGGAGGCCGCGGATGCCTTCATGGGGAGGGGAGTTGAAGCTGTGCGGGACCGAGGTCGCAGCGGTCCCAGTCACTTCTTGTGAAGTTTAGGCCAGACTTTGGAGAGTGGAAGTAGCCAGGTCCAAGTTTGCCGCCTGGGTGCAGGGTGGGGCGATTTGAGCCACAACAAGACTCCTATCCGCTTAGAGGGGGGCATAGGCCTGACTCCCAGGGGCGAACCCGTCGGTGGGCATGGGTTCCACCGCCTGGGTCCGCTCCACCTGGCAGGAAACCGTGGCCGGCCCCCCGCCCCCGCCCTGGGTCCCCACGTCTCCCTGGGACCTCAGCCTCTGCGCGGGTGGGAGAACTGCTGGGAAGTGTGGTCCCCGGGAAAACGCTCGATCCTCAAGATGGAAGGGAGGGCTTCTGTTTCCCCGGACAGGTGCCCAGGGACCCTGTGAAACTGCTCTGACACCTCAAGGGTGGGTCACGTGACCCCAGGGAGGCTGGTGGCTGGGGAGCCTGAGTGCGCATGCGCGGCCCAGGTCTTGGCCCCAAAGCAGCTGGCCGCGGCTCGGAGAAAAGCCATCTCCTGGGGGCCTCCCCATGTTCTTCCAAACGTAAAGGGGAACCCTTTTACGGATGGAAGAACGGCGGGATATTCGCACTGGTGGGGACGGGAGGGAGGGGCCTACGGGTTTGCCTCCAGGTAGGCCACTGGCTCGCACAGCGGGCCCAGGTGTCTGAGCCCCAGGGAGGCAGAGGGCCGCTTATCGCGTGATGCAGGTGTCCTGCCGGGGTCAAGGGACGGCGTGGGCACTCACCGGGCGACACAGGACGCCTGGCCCTTAGAGAGGCCCCTGGAAAATCCCCCGCCCAGGCCCCCGGTCCCCAAGTCTGTCCTGCGCACACTGTGCGGGGCTGGGAGTGCTGCTGGCAAGTGTGGCCCAGGGGAAATCGAGCGGTCCTCTGGGTGGCAGGGTGGGCTTCCGTTACCCAGACAGGTGCCTAGGGTCCCTGTGAAAATGGTCTGACAGGTTAAGGGTGGGTCACGTGACCCGAGGGTGACTTGTGGTAGGGGAGCCTGAGTGCGGATGCGCGGCCAGGTCTAGGCCCGAAACTAACCAGCCGCGGCTCGGACAAAAGCCATCTCCTGGGGGCCTCCCCCCTGTTCTTCCATCCGTAAAGGGAGACTGCGTTACAGATGGAAGAACAGGGGGATCTTCACAGTGGTGGGGACGAGACGGAGGGGTCTGCGGGTTTGCCGCCCCGCAGGCCAGTTGCTCGCACCCCGGCCCCTGGTGTCCCAGCCCCATGGAGGCAGAGGGCTGTTTATCGCGTGATGCAGGTGTCCTGCGGGGGTCAAGGGACGGCGTGGGCACTCCTCCAGCAAGAGAGGGCGCCTGGGCCCCGAGAGAGCCCCCAGGATAATCCCCAGCCCTGGCCCCCGTGGCTCCAGTGGCCTCCCCAGGCTCCTGCCATGGGGCCTGGACCTGCTCACCCGGGCCCAGGTGAGCCGCAGGTGAATGCCTTTTGTGGACGCCAAGGACCGGAGGCCGCGGATGCCTTCCCGGGGAGGGGGGTTCGAGCTCTGGGGGACCGAGGTCGCAGGGGTCCCATTCGCTTCTTGCATAGTTTAGGCCAGTCTTTACAGAGTGGAATCCGCCAGGTCCAAGTTTGCCGCCTGGGGCATGGTGGGGCCCTTTGAGCCAAAGCAAGACACTTAGCCGCTTAGGGGGAGGCATAGGCCTGAGTCCCCCGGGGAGAACCCGTCGGTGGACCTGGGTTCTGCCCGCCCGAGCGGAATCCACCTGGCTGGGCACCGTGGCCGGCCCCCGCCCCCGCCCTAGGTCCCCAGGTCTTCCCTGGGACCTCAGTCCCTGCGGGGGTGGGAGAACTGCATGGAAGTGTGGTCCACGGGAAAACGCGCGGTCCTCTGGGTGGCAGGGAGGGCTTCCGTTTTCCCGGACACGACCTCAGGGACCCTGTGAACCTGGCAGGATATCTCAAGGGTGGAGCCCATGCCCGGAGGGAGGCTTGTGGTGGGGGGGCCTGCCTGCGCATGCGCAGCCCCACGTCTGGGCCCGATACGAACCAGCCGCGGCCGGGACAAAAGCCATCTCCTGGGGGCCTCCCCCCTGTTCTTCCATCCGTAAAGGGGGACCCCTTTACGGATGGAAGAACAGGGGGATCTTCGTAGTGGTGGGGTCGTGACGGAGGGGTCTGCGGGTTTGCCGCCACATAGGCCAGTTGCCCCCACCCCGGACCCTGGTGTCCCAGCGCCATGGAGGCAGAGGGCCGCTTATCAAGGGATGCAGGTGTCCTGCGGGGGTCAAGGGATGGCGTGGGCACTCCCCGGGCGAGGGCGGGCGCCTGGGCCCCAATAGCCCCTGGAAAAATCCCCAGCCCGGGCCCCCGTGGCTCCACTGGACTCCCCAGGTTCCTGCCATGGGGCCTGGTCCTGCTCACCCGGGCCCAGGTTCGCCGCAGGTGAAAGCCCTTTGCGGACGCCCAGGACCGGAGGCCGCGGATGCCTTCATGGGGAGGGGAGTTGAAGCTGTGCGGGACCGAGGTCGCAGCGGTCCCAGTCACTTCTTGTGAAGTTTAGGCCAGACTTTGGAGAGTGGAAGTAGCCAGGTCCAAGTTTGCGGCCTGGGTGCAGGGTGGGGCGATTTGAGCCACAACAAGACTCCTATCCGCTTAGGAGGGGGCATAGGCCTGACTCCCTGGGGCGAACCCGTCGGTGGGCATGGGTTCCACCACCTGGGTCGGCTCCACCTGGCAGGAAACCGTGGCCGGCCCCCCGCCCCCGCCCTGGGTCCCCACGTCTCCCTGGGACCTCAGCCTCTGCGCGGGTGGGAGAACTGCTGGGAAGTGTGGTCCACGGGAAAACGCTCGATCCTCAAGATGGAAGGGAGGGCTTCTGTTTCCCCGGACAGGTGCCCAGGGACCCTGTGAAACTGCTCTGACACCTCAAGGGTGGGTCACGTGACCCCAGGGAGGCTGGTGGCTGAGGAGCCTGAGTGCGCATGCGCGGCCCAGGTCTTGGCCCCAAAGCAGCTGGCCGCGGCTCGGAGAAAAGCCATCTCCTGGGGGCCTCCCCATGTTCTTCCAAACGTAAAGGGGAACCCTTTTACGGATGGAAGAACGGCGGGATATTCGCACTGGTGGGGACGGGAGGGAGGGGCCTACGGGTTTGCCTCCAGGTAGGCCAGTTTCTCGCACAGCGGGCCCAGGTGTCTGAGCCCCAGGGAGGCAGAGGGCCGCTTATCGCGTGATGCAGGTGTCCTGCCGGGGTCAAGGGACGGCGTGGGCACTCACCGGGCGACACAGGACGCCTGGCCCTTAGAGAGGCCCCTGGAAAATCCCCCGCCCAGGCCCCCGGTCCCCAAGTCTGTCCTGCGCACACTGTGCGGGGCTGGGAGTGCTGCTGGCAAGTGTGGCCCAGGGGAAATCGAGCGGTCCTCTGGGTGGCAGGGTGGGCTTCCGTTACCCAGACAGGTGCCTAGGGTCCCTGTGAAAATGGTCTGACAGGTTAAGGGTGGGTCACGTGACCCGAGGGTGACTTGTGGTAGGGGAGCCTGAGTGCGGATGCGCGGCCAGGTCTAGGCCCGAAACTAACCAGCCGCGGCTCGGACAAAAGCCATCTCCTGGGGGCCTCCCCCCTGTTCTTCCATCCGTAAAGGGAGACTGCGTTACAGATGGAAGAACAGGGGGATCTTCGCAGTGGTGGGGACGAGACGGAGGGGTCTGCGGGTTTGCCGCCCCGCAGGCCAGTTGCTCGCACCCCGGCCCCTGGTGTCCCAGCCCCATGGAGGCAGAGGGCTGTTTATCGCGTGATGCAGGTGTCCTGCGGGGGTCAAGGGACGGCGTGGGCACTCCTCCAGCAAGAGAGGGCGCCTGGGCCCCGAGAGAGCCCCCAGGATAATCCCCAGCCCTGGCCCCCGTGGCTCCAGTGGCCTCCCCAGGCTCCTGCCATGGGGCCTGGACCTGCTCACCCGGGCCCAGGTGAGCCGCAGGTGAATGCCTTTTGTGGACGCCAAGGACCGGAGGCCGCGGATGCCTTCCCGGGGAGGGGGGTTCGAGCTCTGGGGGACCGAGGTCGCAGGGGTCCCATTCGCTTCTTGCATAGTTTAGGCCAGTCTTTACAGAGTGGAATCCGCCAGGTCCAAGTTTGCCGCCTGGGGCATGGTGGGGCCCTTTGAGCCAAAGCAAGACACTTAGCCGCTTAGGGGGAGGCATAGGCCTGAGTCCCCCGGGGAGAACCCGTCGGTGGACCTGGGTTCTGCCCGCCCGAGCGGAATCCACCTGGCTGGGCACCGTGGCCGGCCCCCGCCCCCGCCCTAGGTCCCCAGGTCTTCCCTGGGACCTCAGTCCCTGCGGGGGTGGGAGAACTGCTGGGAAGTGTGGTCCACGGGAAAACGCGCGGTCCTCTGGGTGGCAGGGAGGGCTTCCGTTTTCCCGGACACGACCTCAGGGACCCTGTGAACCTGGCAGGATATCTCAAGGGTGGAGCCCATGCCCGGAGGGAGGCTTGTGGTGGGGGGGCCTGCCTGCGCATGCGCAGCCCCACGTCTGGGCCCGAAACGAACCAGCCGCGGCCGGGACAAAAGCCATCTCCTGGGGGCCTCCCCCCTGTTCTTCCATCCGTAAAGGGGGACCCCTTTACGGATGGAAGAACAGGGGGATCTTCGTAGTGGTGGGGTCGTGACGGAGGGGTCTGCGGGTTTGCCGCCACGTAGGCCAGTTGCCCCCACCCCGGACCCTGGTGTCCCAGCGCCATGGAGGCAGAGGGCCGCTTATCAAGGGATGCAGGTGTCCTGCGGGGGTCAAGGGATGGCGTGGGCACTCCCCGGGCGAGGGCGGGCGCCTGGGCCCCAATAGCCCCTGGAAAAATCCCCAGCCCTGGCCCCCGTGGCTCCACTGGACTCCCCAGGTTCCTGCCATGGGGCCTGGTCCTGCTCACCCGGGCCCAGGTTCGCCGCAGGTGAAAGCCCTTTGCGGACGCCCAGGACCGGAGGCCGCGGATGCCTTCATGGGGAGGGGAGTTGAAGCTCTGCGGGACCGAGGTCGCAGCGGTCCCAGTCACTTCTTGTGAAGTTTAGGCCAGACTTTGGAGAGTGGAAGTAGCCAGGTCCAAGTTTGCCGCCTGGGTGCAGGGTGGGGCGATTTGAGCCACAACAAGACTCCTATCCGCTTAGAGGGGGGCATAGGCCTGACTCCCAGGGGCGAACCCGTCGGTGGGCATGGGTTCCACCGCCTGGGTCCGCTCCACCTGGCAGGAAACCGTGGCCGGCCCCCCGCCCCCGCCCTGGGTCCCCACGTCTCCCTGGGACCTCAGCCTCTGCGCGGGTGGGAGAACTGCTGGGAAGTGTGGTCCCCGGGAAAACGCTCGATCCTCAAGATGGAAGGGAGGGCTTCTGTTTCCCCGGACAGGTGCCCAGGGACCCTGTGAAACTGCTCTGACACCTCAAGGGTGGGTCACGTGACCCCAGGGAGGCTGGTGGCTGGGGAGCCTGAGTGCGCATGCGCGGCCCAGGTCTTGGCCCCAAAGCAGCTGGCCGCGGCTCGGAGAAAAGCCATCTCCTGGGGGCCTCCCCATGTTCTTCCAAACGTAAAGGGGAACCCTTTTACGGATGGAAGAACGGCGGGATATTCGCACTGGTGGGGACGGGAGGGAGGGGCCTACGGGTTTGCCTCCAGGTAGGCCACTGGCTCGCACAGCGGGCCCAGGTGTCTGAGCCCCAGGGAGGCAGAGGGCCGCTTATCGCGTGATGCAGGTGTCCTGCCGGGGTCAAGGGACGGCGTGGGCACTCACCGGGCGACACAGGACGCCTGGCCCTTAGAGAGGCCCCTGGAAAATCCCCCGCCCAGGCCCCCGGTCCCCAAGTCTGTCCTGCGCACACTGTGCGGGGCTGGGAGTGCTGCTGGCAAGTGTGGCCCAGGGGAAATCGAGCGGTCCTCTGGGTGGCAGGGTGGGCTTCCGTTACCCAGACAGGTGCCTAGGGTCCCTGTGAAAATGGTCTGACAGGTTAAGGGTGGGTCACGTGACCCGAGGGTGACTTGTGGTAGGGGAGCCTGAGTGCGGATGCGCCGCCAGGTCTAGGCCCGAAACTAACCAGCCGCGGCTCGGACAAAAGCCATCTCCTGGGGGCCTCCCCCCTGTTCTTCCATCCGTAAAGGGAGACTGCGTTACAGATGGAAGAACAGGGGGATCTTCACAGTGGTGGGGACGAGACGGAGGGGTCTGCGGGTTTGCCGCCCCGCAGGCCAGTTGCTCGCACCCCGGCCCCTGGTGTCCCAGCCCCATGGAGGCAGAGGGCTGTTTATCGCGTGATGCAGGTGTCCTGCGGGGGTCAAGGGACGGCGTGGGCACTCCTCCAGCAAGAGAGGGCGCCTGGGCCCCGAGAGAGCCCCCAGGATAATCCCCAGCCCTGGCCCCCGTGGCTCCAGTGGCCTCCCCAGGCTCCTGCCATGGGGCCTGGACCTGCTCACCCGGGCCCAGGTGAGCCGCAGGTGAATGCCTTTTGTGGACGCCAAGGACCGGAGGCCGCGGATGCCTTCCCGGGGAGGGGGGTTCGAGCTCTGGGGGACCGAGGTCGCAGGGGTCCCATTCGCTTCTTGCATAGTTTAGGCCAGTCTTTACAGAGTGGAATCCGCCAGGTCCAAGTTTGCCGCCTGGGGCATGGTGGGGCCCTTTGAGCCAAAGCAAGACACTTAGCCGCTTAGGGGGAGGCATAGGCCTGAGTCCCCCGGGGAGAACCCGTCGGTGGACGTGGGTTCTGCCCGCCCGAGCGGAATCCACCTGGCTGGGCACCGTGGCCGGCCCCCGCCCCCGCCCTAGGTCCCCAGGTCTTCCCTGGGACCTCAGTCCCTGCGGGGGTGGGAGAACTGCTGGGAAGTGTGGTCCACGGGAAAACGCGCGGTCCTCTGGGTGGCAGGGAGGGCTTCCGTTTTCCCGGACACGACCTCAGGGACCCTGTGAACCTGGCAGGATATCTCAAGGGTGGAGCCCATGCCCGGAGGGAGGCTTGTGGTGGGGGGGCCTGCCTGTGCATGCGCAGCCCCACGTCTGGGCCCGAAACGAACCAGCCGCGGCCGGGACAAAAGCCATCTCCTGGGGGCCTCCCCCCTGTTCTTCCATCCGTAAAGGGGGATCCCTTTACGGATGGAAGAACAGGGGGATCTTCGTAGTGGTGGGGTCGTGACGGAGGGGTCTGCGGGTTTGCCGCCACGTAGGCCAGTTGCCCCCACCCCGGACCCTGGTGTCCCAGCGCCATGGAGGCAGAGGGCCGCTTATCAAGGGATGCAGGTGTCCTGCGGGGGTCAAGGGATGGCGTGGGCACTCCCCGGGCGAGGGCGGGCGCCTGGGCCCCAATAGCCCCTGGAAAAATCCCCAGCCCGGGCCCCCGTGGCTCCACTGGACTCCCCAGGTTCCTGCCATGGGGCCTGGTCATGCTCACCCGGGCCCAGGTTCGCCGCAGGTGAAAGCCCTTTGCGGACGCCCAGGACCGGAGGCCGCGGATGCCTTCATGGGGAGGGGAGTTGAAGCTCTGCGGGACCGAGGTCGCAGCGGTCCCAGTCACTTCTTGTGAAGTTTAGGCCAGACTTTGGAGAGTGGAAGTAGCCAGGTCCAAGTTTGCGGCCTGGGTGCAGGGTGGGGCGATTTGAGCCACAACAAGACTCCTATCCGCTTAGGAGGGGGCATAGGCCTGACTCCCTGGGGCGAACCCGTCGGTGGGCATGGGTTCCACCACCTGGGTCGGCTCCACCTGGCAGGAAACCGTGGCCGGCCCCCCGCCCCCGCCCTGGGTCCCCACGTCTCCCTGGGACCTCAGTCCCTGCGGGGGTGGGAGAACTGCTGGGAAGTGTGGTCCACGGGAAAACGCTCGATCCTCAAGATGGAAGGGAGGGCTTCTGTTTCCCCGGACAGGTGCCCAGGGACCCTGTGAAACTGCTCTGACACCTCAAGGGTGGGTCACGTGACCCCAGGGAGGCTGGTGGCTGGGGAGCCTGAGTGCGCATGCGCGGCCCAGGTCTTGGCCCCAAAGCAGCTGGCCGCGGCTCGGAGAAAAGCCATCTCCTGGGGGCCTCCCCATGTTCTTCCAAACGTAAAGGGGAACCCTTTTACGGATGGAAGAACGGCGGGATATTCGCACTGGTGGGGACGGGAGGGAGGGGCCTACGGGTTTGCCTCCAGGTAGGCCACTGGCTCGCACAGCGGGCCCAGGTGTCTGAGCCCCAGGGAGGCAGAGGGCCGCTTATCGCGTGATGCAGGTGTCCTGCCGGGGTCAAGGGACGGCGTGGGCACTCACCGGGCGACACAGGACGCCTGGCCCTTAGAGAGGCCCCTGGAAAATCCCCCGCCCAGGCCCCCGGTCCCCAAGTCTGTCCTGCGCACACTGTGCGGGGCTGGGAGTGCTGCTGGCAAGTGTGGCCCAGGGGAAATCGAGCGGTCCTCTGGGTGGCAGGGTGGGCTTCCGTTACCCAGACAGGTGCCTAGGGTCCCTGTGAAAATGGTCTGACAGGTTAAGGGTGGGTCACGTGACCCGAGGGTGACTTGTGGTAGGGGAGCCTGAGTGCGGATGCGCGGCCATGTCTAGGCCCGAAACTAACCAGCCGCGGCTCGGACAAAAGCCATCTCCTGGGGGCCTCCCCCCTGTTCTTCCATCCGTAAAGGGAGACTGCGTTACAGATGGAAGAACAGGGGGATCTTCGCAGTGGTGGGGACGAGACGGAGGGGTCTGCGGGTTTGCCGCCCCGCAGGCCAGTTGCTCGCACCCCGGCCCCTGGTGTCCCAGCCCCATGGAGGCAGAGGGCTGTTTATCGCGTGATGCAGGTGTCCTGCGGGGGTCAAGGGACGGCGTGGGCACTCCTCCAGCAAGAGAGGGCGCCTGGGCCCCGAGAGAGCCCCCAGGATAATCCCCAGCCCTGGCCCCCGTGGCTCCAGTGGCCTCCCCAGGCTCCT
Organism: Desmodus rotundus; assembly: GCF_022682495.2. Lineage (NCBI taxonomy): Eukaryota > Metazoa > Chordata > Mammalia > Chiroptera > Phyllostomidae > Desmodus > Desmodus rotundus. The sequence goes on along the minus strand of NW_026527700.1, from coordinate 249,175 downwards.
GCCATGGGGCCTGGACCTGCTCACCCGGGCCCAGGTGAGCCGCAGGTGAATGCCTTTTGTGGACGCCAAGGACCGGAGGCCGCGGATGCCTTCCCGGGGAGGGGGGTTCGAGCTCTGGGGGACCGAGGTCGCAGGGGTCCCATTCGCTTCTTGCATAGTTTAGGCCAGTCTTTACAGAGTGGAATCCGCCAGGTCCAAGTTTGCCGCCTGGGGCATGGTGGGGCCCTTTGAGCCAAAGCAAGACACTTAGCCGCTTAGGGGGAGGCATAGGCCTGAGTCCCCCGGGGAGAACCCGTCGGTGGACCTGGGTTCTGCCCGCCCGAGCGGAATCCACCTGGCTGGGCACCGTGGCCGGCCCCCGCCCCCGCCCTAGGTCCCCAGGTCTTCCCTGGGACCTCAGTCCCTGCGGGGGTGGGAGAACTGCATGGAAGTGTGGTCCACGGGAAAACGCGCGGTCCTCTGGGTGGCAGGGAGGGCTTCCGTTTTCCCGGACACGACCTCAGGGACCCTGTGAACCTGGCAGGATATCTCAAGGGTGGAGCCCATGCCCGGAGGGAGGCTTGTGGGGGGGGGGCCTGCCTGCGCATGCGCAGCCCCACGTCTGGGCCCGAAACGAACCAGCCGCGGCCGGGACAAAAGCCATCTCCTGGGGGCCTCCCCCCTGTTCTTCCATCCGTAAAGGGGGACCCCTTTACGGATGGAAGAACAGGGGGATCTTCGTAGTGGTGGGGTCGTGACGGAGGGGTCTGCGGGTTTGCCGCCACGTAGGCCAGTTGCCCCCACCCCGGACCCTGGTGTCCCAGCGCCATGGAGGCAGAGGGCCGCTTATCAAGGGATGCAGGTGTCCTGCGGGGGTCAAGGGATGGCGTGGGCACTCCCCGGGCGAGGGCGGGCGCCTGGGCCCCAATAGCCCCTGGAAAAATCCCCAGCCCTGGCCCCCGTGGCTCCACTGGACTCCCCAGGTTCCTGCCATGGGGCCTGGTCCTGCTCACCCGGGCCCAGGTTCGCCGCAGGTGAAAGCCCTTTGCGGACGCCCAGGACCGGAGGCCGCGGATGCCTTCATGGGGAGGGGAGTTGAAGCTGTGCGGGACCGAGGTCGCAGCGGTCCCAGTCACTTCTTGTGAAGTTTAGGCCAGACTTTGGAGAGTGGAAGTAGCCAGGTCCAAGTTTGCCGCCTGGGTGCAGGGTGGGGCGATTTGAGCCACAACAAGACTCCTATCCGCTTAGAGGGGGGCATAGGCCTGACTCCCAGGGGCGAACCCGTCGGTGGGCATGGGTTCCACCGCCTGGGTCCGCTCCACCTGGCAGGAAACCGTGGCCGGCCCCCCGCCCCCGCCCTGGGTCCCCACGTCTCCCTGGGACCTCAGCCTCTGCGCGGGTGGGAGAACTGCTGGGAAGTGTGGTCCCCGGGAAAACGCTCGATCCTCAAGATGGAAGGGAGGGCTTCTGTTTCCCCGGACAGGTGCCCAGGGACCCTGTGAAACTGCTCTGACACCTCAAGGGTGGGTCACGTGACCCCAGGGAGGCTGGTGGCTGGGGAGCCTGAGTGCGCATGCGCGGCCCAGGTCTTGGCCCCAAAGCAGCTGGCCGCGGCTCGGAGAAAAGCCATCTCCTGGGGGCCTCCCCATGTTCTTCCAAACGTAAAGGGGAACCCTTTTACGGATGGAAGAACGGCGGGATATTCGCACTGGTGGGGACGGGAGGGAGGGGCCTACGGGTTTGCCTCCAGGTAGGCCACTGGCTCGCACAGCGGGCCCAGGTGTCTGAGCCCCAGGGAGGCAGAGGGCCGCTTATCGCGTGATGCAGGTGTCCTGCCGGGGTCAAGGGACGGCGTGGGCACTCACCGGGCGACACAGGACGCCTGGCCCTTAGAGAGGCCCCTGGAAAATCCCCCGCCCAGGCCCCCGGTCCCCAAGTCTGTCCTGCGCACACTGTGCGGGGCTGGGAGTGCTGCTGGCAAGTGTGGCCCAGGGGAAATCGAGCGGTCCTCTGGGTGGCAGGGTGGGCTTCCGTTACCCAGACAGGTGCCTAGGGTCCCTGTGAAAATGGTCTGACAGGTTAAGGGTGGGTCACGTGACCCGAGGGTGACTTGTGGTAGGGGAGCCTGAGTGCGGATGCGCGGCCAGGTCTAGGCCCGAAACTAACCAGCCGCGGCTCGGACAAAAGCCATCTCCTGGGGGCCTCCCCCCTGTTCTTCCATCCGTAAAGGGAGACTGCGTTACAGATGGAAGAACAGGGGGATCTTCACAGTGGTGGGGACGAGACGGAGGGGTCTGCGGGTTTGCCGCCCCGCAGGCCAGTTGCTCGCACCCCGGCCCCTGGTGTCCCAGCCCCATGGAGGCAGAGGGCTGTTTATCGCGTGATGCAGGTGTCCTGCGGGGGTCAAGGGACGGCGTGGGCACTCCTCCAGCAAGAGAGGGCGCCTGGGCCCCGAGAGAGCCCCCAGGATAATCCCCAGCCCTGGCCCCCGTGGCTCCAGTGGCCTCCCCAGGCTCCTGCCATGGGGCCTGGACCTGCTCACCCGGGCCCAGGTGAGCCGCAGGTGAATGCCTTTTGTGGACGCCAAGGACCGGAGGCCGCGGATGCCTTCCCGGGGAGGGGGGTTCGAGCTCTGGGGGACCGAGGTCGCAGGGGTCCCATTCGCTTCTTGCATAGTTTAGGCCAGTCTTTACAGAGTGGAATCCGCCAGGTCCAAGTTTGCCGCCTGGGGCATGGTGGGGCCCTTTGAGCCAAAGCAAGACACTTAGCCGCTTAGGGGGAGGCATAGGCCTGAGTCCCCCGGGGAGAACCCGTCGGTGGACCTGGGTTCTGCCCGCCCGAGCGGAATCCACCTGGCTGGGCACCGTGGCCGGCCCCCGCCCCCGCCCTAGGTCCCCAGGTCTTCCCTGGGACCTCAGTCCCTGCGGGGGTGGGAGAACTGCATGGAAGTGTGGTCCACGGGAAAACGCGCGGTCCTCTGGGTGGCAGGGAGGGCTTCCGTTTTCCCGGACACGACCTCAGGGACCCTGTGAACCTGGCAGGATATCTCAAGGGTGGAGCCCATGCCCGGAGGGAGGCTTGTGGGGGGGGGGCCTGCCTGCGCATGCGCAGCCCCACGTCTGGGCCCGAAACGAACCAGCCGCGGCCGGGACAAAAGCCATCTCCTGGGGGCCTCCCCCCTGTTCTTCCATCCGTAAAGGGGGACCCCTTTACGGATGGAAGAACAGGGGGATCTTCGTAGTGGTGGGGTCGTGACGGAGGGGTCTGCGGGTTTGCCGCCACGTAGGCCAGTTGCCCCCACCCCGGACCCTGGTGTCCCAGCGCCATGGAGGCAGAGGGCCGCTTATCAAGGGATGCAGGTGTCCTGCGGGGGTCAAGGGATGGCGTGGGCACTCCCCGGGCGAGGGCGGGCGCCTGGGCCCCAATAGCCCCTGGAAAAATCCCCAGCCCTGGCCCCCGTGGCTCCACTGGACTCCCCAGGTTCCTGCCATGGGGCCTGGTCCTGCTCACCCGGGCCCAGGTTCGCCGCAGGTGAAAGCCCTTTGCGGACGCCCAGGACCGGAGGCCGCGGATGCCTTCATGGGGAGGGGAGTTGAAGCTGTGCGGGACCGAGGTCGCAGCGGTCCCAGTCACTTCTTGTGAAGTTTAGGCCAGACTTTGGAGAGTGGAAGTAGCCAGGTCCAAGTTTGCCGCCTGGGTGCAGGGTGGGGCGATTTGAGCCACAACAAGACTCCTATCCGCTTAGAGGGGGGCATAGGCCTGACTCCCAGGGGCGAACCCGTCGGTGGGCATGGGTTCCACCGCCTGGGTCCGCTCCACCTGGCAGGAAACCGTGGCCGGCCCCCCGCCCCCGCCCTGGGTCCCCACGTCTCCCTGGGACCTCAGCCTCTGCGCGGGTGGGAGAACTGCTGGGAAGTGTGGTCCCCGGGAAAACGCTCGATCCTCAAGATGGAAGGGAGGGCTTCTGTTTCCCCGGACAGGTGCCCAGGGACCCTGTGAAACTGCTCTGACACCTCAAGGGTGGGTCACGTGACCCCAGGGAGGCTGGTGGCTGGGGAGCCTGAGTGCGCATGCGCGGCCCAGGTCTTGGCCCCAAAGCAGCTGGCCGCGGCTCGGAGAAAAGCCATCTCCTGGGGGCCTCCCCATGTTCTTCCAAACGTAAAGGGGAACCCTTTTACGGATGGAAGAACGGCGGGATATTCGCACTGGTGGGGACGGGAGGGAGGGGCCTACGGGTTTGCCTCCAGGTAGGCCACTGGCTCGCACAGCGGGCCCAGGTGTCTGAGCCCCAGGGAGGCAGAGGGCCGCTTATCGCGTGATGCAGGTGTCCTGCCGGGGTCAAGGGACGGCGTGGGCACTCACCGGGCGACACAGGACGCCTGGCCCTTAGAGAGGCCCCTGGAAAATCCCCCGCCCAGGCCCCCGGTCCCCAAGTCTGTCCTGCGCACACTGTGCGGGGCTGGGAGTGCTGCTGGCAAGTGTGGCCCAGGGGAAATCGAGCGGTCCTCTGGGTGGCAGGGTGGGCTTCCGTTACCCAGACAGGTGCCTAGGGTCCCTGTGAAAATGGTCTGACAGGTTAAGGGTGGGTCACGTGACCCGAGGGTGACTTGTGGTAGGGGAGCCTGAGTGCGGATGCGCGGCCAGGTCTAGGCCCGAAACTAACCAGCCGCGGCTCGGACAAAAGCCATCTCCTGGGGGCCTCCCCCCTGTTCTTCCATCCGTAAAGGGAGACTGCGTTACAGATGGAAGAACAGGGGGATCTTCACAGTGGTGGGGACGAGACGGAGGGGTCTGCGGGTTTGCCGCCCCGCAGGCCAGTTGCTCGCACCCCGGCCCCTGGTGTCCCAGCCCCATGGAGGCAGAGGGCTGTTTATCGCGTGATGCAGGTGTCCTGCGGGGGTCAAGGGACGGCGTGGGCACTCCTCCAGCAAGAGAGGGCGCCTGGGCCCCGAGAGAGCCCCCAGGATAATCCCCAGCCCTGGCCCCCGTGGCTCCAGTGGCCTCCCCAGGCTCCTGCCATGGGGCCTGGACCTGCTCACCCGGGCCCAGGTGAGCCGCAGGTGAATGCCTTTTGTGGACGCCAAGGACCGGAGGCCGCGGATGCCTTCCCGGGGAGGGGGGTTCGAGCTCTGGGGGACCGAGGTCGCAGGGGTCCCATTCGCTTCTTGCATAGTTTAGGCCAGTCTTTACAGAGTGGAATCCGCCAGGTCCAAGTTTGCCGCCTGGGGCATGGTGGGGCCCTTTGAGCCAAAGCAAGACACTTAGCCGCTTAGGGGGAGGCATAGGCCTGAGTCCCCCGGGGAGAACCCGTCGGTGGACGTGGGTTCTGCCCGCCCGAGCGGAATCCACCTGGCTGGGCACCGTGGCCGGCCCCCGCCCCCGCCCTAGGTCCCCAGGTCTTCCCTGGGACCTCAGTCCCTGCGGGGGTGGGAGAACTGCTGGGAAGTGTGGTCCACGGGAAAACGCGCGGTCCTCTGGGTGGCAGGGAGGGCTTCCGTTTTCCCGGACACGACCTCAGGGACCCTGTGAACCTGGCAGGATATCTCAAGGGTGGAGCCCATGCCCGGAGGGAGGCTTGTGGTGGGGGGGCCTGCCTGCGCATGCGCAGCCCCACGTCTGGGCCCGAAACGAACCAGCCGCGGCCGGGACAAAAGCCATCTCCTGGGGGCCTCCCCCCTGTTCTTCCATCCGTAAAGGGGGATCCCTTTACGGATGGAAGAACAGGGGGATCTTCGTAGTGGTGGGGTCGTGACGGAGGGGTCTGCGGGTTTGCCGCCACGTAGGCCAGTTGCCCCCACCCCGGACCCTGGTGTCCCAGCGCCATGGAGGCAGAGGGCCGCTTATCAAGGGATGCAGGTGTCCTGCGGGGGTCAAGGGATGGCGTGGGCACTCCCCGGGCGAGGGCGGGCGCCTGGGCCCCAATAGCCCCTGGAAAAATCCCCAGCCCGGGCCCCCGTGGCTCCACTGGACTCCCCAGGTTCCTGCCATGGGGCCTGGTCATGCTCACCCGGGCCCAGGTTCGCCGCAGGTGAAAGCCCTTTGCGGACGCCCAGGACCGGAGGCCGCGGATGCCTTCATGGGGAGGGGAGTTGAAGCTGTGCGGGACCGAGGTCGCAGCGGTCCCAGTCACTTCTTGTGAAGTTTAGGCCAGACTTTGGAGAGTGGAAGTAGCCAGGTCCAAGTTTGCGGCCTGGGTGCAGGGTGGGGCGATTTGAGCCACAACAAGACTCCTATCCGCTTAGGAGGGGGCATAGGCCTGACTCCCTGGGGCGAACCCGTCGGTGGGCATGGGTTCCACCACCTGGGTCGGCTCCACCTGGCAGGAAACCGTGGCCGGCCCCCCGCCCCCGCCCTGGGTCCCCACGTCTCCCTGGGACCTCAGTCCCTGCGGGGGTGGGAGAACTGCTGGGAAGTGTGGTCCACGGGAAAACGCTCGATCCTCAAGATGGAAGGGAGGGCTTCTGTTTCCCCGGACAGGTGCCCAGGGACCCTGTGAAACTGCTCTGACACCTCAAGGGTGGGTCACGTGACCCCAGGGAGGCTGGTGGCTGGGGAGCCTGAGTGCGCATGCGCGGCCCAGGTCTTGGCCCCAAAGCAGCTGGCCGCGGCTCGGAGAAAAGCCATCTCCTGGGGGCCTCCCCATGTTCTTCCAAACGTAAAGGGGAACCCTTTTACGGATGGAAGAACGGCGGGATATTCGCACTGGTGGGGACGGGAGGGAGGGGCCTACGGGTTTGCCTCCAGGTAGGCCACTGGCTCGCACAGCGGGCCCAGGTGTCTGAGCCCCAGGGAGGCAGAGGGCCGCTTATCGCGTGATGCAGGTGTCCTGCCGGGGTCAAGGGACGGCGTGGGCACTCACCGGGCGACACAGGACGCCTGGCCCTTAGAGAGGCCCCTGGAAAATCCCCCGCCCAGGCCCCCGGTCCCCAAGTCTGTCCTGCGCACACTGTGCGGGGCTGGGAGTGCTGCTGGCAAGTGTGGCCCAGGGGAAATCGAGCGGTCCTCTGGGTGGCAGGGTGGGCTTCCGTTACCCAGACAGGTGCCTAGGGTCCCTGTGAAAATGGTCTGACAGGTTAAGGGTGGGTCACGTGACCCGAGGGTGACTTGTGGTAGGGGAGCCTGAGTGCGGATGCGCGGCCAGGTCTAGGCCCGAAACTAACCAGCCGCGGCTCGGACAAAAGCCATCTCCTGGGGGCCTCCCCCCTGTTCTTCCATCCGTAAAGGGAGACTGCGTTACAGATGGAAGAACAGGGGGATCTTCGCAGTGGTGGGGACGAGACGGAGGGGTCTGCGGGTTTGCCGCCCCGCAGGCCAGTTGCTCGCACCCCGGCCCCTGGTGTCCCAGCCCCATGGAGGCAGAGGGCTGTTTATCGCGTGATGCAGGTGTCCTGCGGGGGTCAAGGGACGGCGTGGGCACTCCTCCAGCAAGAGAGGTCGCCTGGGCCCCGAGAGAGCCCCCAGGATAATCCCCAGCCCTGGCCCCCGTGGCTCCAGTGGCCTCCCCAGGCTCCTGCCATGGGGCCTGGACCTGCTCACCCGGGCCCAGGTGAGCCGCAGGTGAATGCCTTTTGTGGACGCCAAGGACCGGAGGCCGCGGATGCCTTCCCGGGGAGGGGGGTTCGAGCTCTGGGGGACCGAGGTCGCAGGGGTCCCATTCGCTTCTTGCATAGTTTAGGCCAGTCTTTACAGAGTGGAATCCGCCAGGTCCAAGTTTGCCGCCTGGGGCATGGTGGGGCCCTTTGAGCCAAAGCAAGACACTTAGCCGCTTAGGGGGAGGCATAGGCCTGAGTCCCCCGGGGAGAACCCGTCGGTGGACCTGGGTTCTGCCCGCCCGAGCGGAATCCACCTGGCTGGGCACCGTGGCCGGCCCCCGCCCCCGCCCTAGGTCCCCAGGTCTTCCCTGGGACCTCAGTCCCTGCGGGGGTGGGAGAACTGCTGGGAAGTGTGGTCCACGGGAAAACGCGCGGTCCTCTGGGTGGCAGGGAGGGCTTCCGTTTTCCCGGACACGACCTCAGGGACCCTGTGAACCTGGCAGGATATCTCAAGGGTGGAGCCCATGCCCGGAGGGAGGCTTGTGGTGGGGGGGCCTGCCTGCGCATGCGCAGCCCCACGTCTGGGCCCGAAACGAACCAGCCGCGGCCGGGACAAAAGCCATCTCCTGGGGGCCTCCCCCCTGTTCTTCCATCCGTAAAGGGGGACCCCTTTACGGATGGAAGAACAGGGGGATCTTCGTAGTGGTGGGGTCGTGACGGAGGGGTCTGCGGGTTTGCCGCCACATAGGCCAGTTGCCCCCACCCCGGACCCTGGTGTCCCAGCGCCATGGAGGCAGAGGGCCGCTTATCAAGGGATGCAGGTGTCCTGCGGGGGTCAAGGGATGGCGTGGGCACTCCCCGGGCGAGGGCGGGCGCCTGGGCCCCAATAGCCCCTGGAAAAATCCCCAGCCCGGGCCCCCGTGGCTCCACTGGACTCCCCAGGTTCCTGCCATGGGGCCTGGTCCTGCTCACCCGGGCCCAGGTTCGCCGCAGGTGAAAGCCCTTTGCGGACGCCCAGGACCGGAGGCCGCGGATGCCTTCATGGGGAGGGGAGTTGAAGCTGTGCGGGACCGAGGTCGCAGCGGTCCCAGTCACTTCTTGTGAAGTTTAGGCCAGACTTTGGAGAGTGGAAGTAGCCAGGTCCAAGTTTGCGGCCTGGGTGCAGGGTGGGGCGATTTGAGCCACAACAAGACTCCTATCCGCTTAGGAGGGGGCATAGGCCTGACTCCCTGGGGCGAACCCGTCGGTGGGCATGGGTTCCACCACCTGGGTCGGCTCCACCTGGCAGGAAACCGTGGCCGGCCCCCCGCCCCCGCCCTGGGTCCCCACGTCTCCCTGGGACCTCAGCCTCTGCGCGGGTGGGAGAACTGCTGGGAAGTGTGGTCCACGGGAAAACGCTCGATCCTCAAGATGGAAGGGAGGGCTTCTGTTTCCCCGGACAGGTGCCCAGGGACCCTGTGAAACTGCTCTGACACCTCAAGGGTGGGTCACGTGACCCCAGGGAGGCTGGTGGCTGAGGAGCCTGAGTGCGCATGCGCGGCCCAGGTCTTGGCCCCAAAGCAGCTGGCCGCGGCTCGGAGAAAAGCCATCTCCTGGGGGCCTCCCCATGTTCTTCCAAACGTAAAGGGGAACCCTTTTACGGATGGAAGAACGGCGGGATATTCGCACTGGTGGGGACGGGAGGGAGGGGCCTACGGGTTTGCCTCCAGGTAGGCCAGTTTCTCGCACAGCGGGCCCAGGTGTCTGAGCCCCAGGGAGGCAGAGGGCCGCTTATCGCGTGATGCAGGTGTCCTGCCGGGGTCAAGGGACGGCGTGGGCACTCACCGGGCGACACAGGACGCCTGGCCCTTAGAGAGGCCCCTGGAAAATCCCCCGCCCAGGCCCCCGGTCCCCAAGTCTGTCCTGCGCACACTGTGCGGGGCTGGGAGTGCTGCTGGCAAGTGTGGCCCAGGGGAAATCGAGCGGTCCTCTGGGTGGCAGGGTGGGCTTCCGTTACCCAGACAGGTGCCTAGGGTCCCTGTGAAAATGGTCTGACAGGTTAAGGGTGGGTCACGTGACCCGAGGGTGACTTGTGGTAGGGGAGCCTGAGTGCGGATGCGCGGCCAGGTCTAGGCCCGAAACTAACCAGCCGCGGCTCGGACAAAAGCCATCTCCTGGGGGCCTCCCCCCTGTTCTTCCATCCGTAAAGGGAGACTGCGTTACAGATGGAAGAACAGGGGGATCTTCGCAGTGGTGGGGACGAGACGGAGGGGTCTGCGGGTTTGCCGCCCCGCAGGCCAGTTGCTCGCACCCCGGCCCCTGGTGTCCCAGCCCCATGGAGGCAGAGGGCTGTTTATCGCGTGATGCAGGTGTCCTGCGGGGGTCAAGGGACGGCGTGGGCACTCCTCCAGCAAGAGAGGGCGCCTGGGCCCCGAGAGAGCCCCCAGGATAATCCCCAGCCCTGGCCCCCGTGGCTCCAGTGGCCTCCCCAGGCTCCTGCCATGGGGCCTGGACCTGCTCACCCGGGCCCAGGTGAGCCGCAGGTGAATGCCTTTTGTGGACGCCAAGGACCGGAGGCCGCGGATGCCTTCCCGGGGAGGGGGGTTCGAGCTCTGGGGGACCGAGGTCGCAGGGGTCCCATTCGCTTCTTGCATAGTTTAGGCCAGTCTTTACACAGTGGAATCCGCCAGGTCCAAGTTTGCCGCCTGGGGCATGGTGGGGCCCTTTGAGCCAAAGCAAGACACTTAGCCGCTTAGGGGGAGGCATAGGCCTGAGTCCCCCGGGGAGAACCCGTCGGTGGACCTGGGTTCTGCCCGCCCGAGCGGAATCCACCTGGCTGGGCACCGTGGCCGGCCCCCGCCCCCGCCCTAGGTCCCCAGGTCTTCCCTGGGACCTCAGTCCCTGCGGGGGTGGGAGAACTGCTGGGAAGTGTGGTCCACGGGAAAACGCGCGGTCCTCTGGGTGGCAGGGAGGGCTTCCGTTTTCCCGGACACGACCTCAGGGACCCTGTAAACCAGGCAGGATATCTCAAGGGTGGAGCCCATGCCCGGAGGGAGGCTTGTGGTGGGGGGGCCTGCCTGCGCATGCGCAGCCCCACGTCTGGGCCCGATACGAACCAGCCGCGGCCGGGACAAAAGCCATCTCCTGGGGGCCTCCCCCCTGTTCTTCCATCCGTAAAGGGGGACCCCTTTACGGATGGAAGAACAGGGGGATCTTCGTAGTGGTGGGGTCGTGACGGAGGGGTCTGCGGGTTTGCCGCCACATAGGCCAGTTGCCCCCACCCCGGACCCTGGTGTCCCAGCGCCATGGAGGCAGAGGGCCGCTTATCAAGGGATGCAGGTGTCCTGCGGGGGTCAAGGGATGGCGTGGGCACTCCCCGGGCGAGGGTGGGCGCCTGGGCCCCAATAGCCCCTGGAAAAATCCCCAGCCCGGGCCCCCGTGGCTCCACTGGACTCCCCAGGTTCCTGCCATGGGGCCTGGTCCTGCTCACCCGGGCCCAGGTTCGCCGCAGGTGAAAGCCCTTTGCGGACGCCCAGGACCGGAGGCCGCGGATGCCTTCATGGGGAGGGGAGTTGAAGCTGTGCGGGACCGAGGTCGCAGCGGTCCCAGTCACTTCTTGTGAAGTTTAGGCCAGACTTTGGAGAGTGGAAGTAGCCAGGTCCAAGTTTGCGGCCTGGGTGCAGGGTGGGGCGATTTGAGCCACAACAAGACTCCTATCCGCTTAGGAGGGGGCATAGGCCTGACTCCCTGGGGCGAACCCGTCGGTGGGCATGGGTTCCACCACCTGGGTCGGCTCCACCTGGCAGGAAACCGTGGCCGGCCCCCCGCCCCCGCCCTGGGTCCCCACGTCTCCCTGGGACCTCAGCCTCTGCGCGGGTGGGAGAACTGCTGGGAAGTGTGGTCCACGGGAAAACGCTCGATCCTCAAGATGGAAGGGAGGGCTTCTGTTTCCCCGGACAGGTGCCCAGGGACCCTGTGAAACTGCTCTGACACCTCAAGGGTGGGTCACGTGACCCCAGGGAGGCTGGTGGCTGAGGAGCCTGAGTGCGCATGCGCGGCCCAGGTCTTGGCCCCAAAGCAGCTGGCCGCGGCTCGGAGAAAAGCCATCTCCTGGGGGCCTCCCCATGTTCTTCCAAACGTAAAGGGGAACCCTTTTACGGATGGAAGAACGGCGGGATATTCGCACTGGTGGGGACGGGAGGGAGGGGCCTACGGGTTTGCCTCCAGGTAGGCCAGTTTCTCGCACAGCGGGCCCAGGTGTCTGAGCCCCAGGGAGGCAGAGGGCCGCTTATCGCGTGATGCAGGTGTCCTGCCGGGGTCAAGGGACGGCGTGGGCACTCACCGGGCGACACAGGACGCCTGGCCCTTAGAGAGGCCCCTGGAAAATCCCCCGCCCAGGCCCCCGGTCCCCAAGTCTGTCCTGCGCACACTGTGCGGGGCTGGGAGTGCTGCTGGCAAGTGTGGCCCAGGGGAAATCGAGCGGTCCTCTGGGTGGCAGGGTGGGCTTCCGTTACCCAGACAGGTGCCTAGGGTCCCTGTGAAAATGGTCTGACAGGTTAAGGGTGGGTCACGTGACCCGAGGGTGACTTGTGGTAGGGGAGCCTGAGTGCGGATGCGCGGCCAGGTCTAGGCCCGAAACTAACCAGCCGCGGCTCGGACAAAAGCCATCTCCTGGGGGCCTCCCCCCTGTTCTTCCATCCGTAAAGGGAGACTGCGTTACAGATGGAAGAACAGGGGGATCTTCGCAGTGGTGGGGACGAGACGGAGGGGTCTGCGGGTTTGCCGCCCCGCAGGCCAGTTGCTCGCACCCCGGCCCCTGGTGTCCCAGCCCCATGGAGGCAGAGGGCTGTTTATCGCGTGATGCAGGTGTCCTGCGGGGGTCAAGGGACGGCGTGGGCACTCCTCCAGCAAGAGAGGGCGCCTGGGCCCCGAGAGAGCCCCCAGGATAATCCCCAGCCCTGGCCCCCGTGGCTCCAGTGGCCTCCCCAGGCTCCTGCCATGGGGCCTGGACCTGCTCACCCGGGCCCAGGTGAGCCGCAGGTGAATGCCTTTTGTGGACGCCAAGGACCGGAGGCCGCGGATGCCTTCCCGGGGAGGGGGGTTCGAGCTCTGGGGGACCGAGGTCGCAGGGGTCCCATTCGCTTCTTGCATAGTTTAGGCCAGTCTTTACAGAGTGGAATCCGCCAGGTCCAAGTTTGCCGCCTGGGGCATGGTGGGGCCCTTTGAGCCAAAGCAAGACACTTAGCCGCTTAGGGGGAGGCATAGGCCTGAGTCCCCCGGGGAGAACCCGTCGGTGGACCTGGGTTCTGCCCGCCCGAGCGGAATCCACCTGGCTGGGCACCGTGGCCGGCCCCCGCCCCCGCCCTAGGTCCCCAGGTCTTCCCTGGGACCTCAGTCCCTGCGGGGGTGGGAGAACTGCTGGGAAGTGTGGTCCACGGGAAAACGCGCGGTCCTCTGGGTGGCAGGGAGGGCTTCCGTTTTCCCGGACACGACCTCAGGGACCCTGTGAACCAGGCAGGATATCTCAAGGGTGGAGCCCATGCCCGGAGGGAGGCTTGTGGTGGGGGGGCCTGCCTGCGCATGCGCAGCCCCACGTCTGGGCCCGATACGAACCAGCCGCGGCCGGGACAAAAGCCATCTCCTGGGGGCCTCCCCCCTGTTCTTCCATCCGTAAAGGGGGACCCCTTTACGGATGGAAGAACAGGGGGATCTTCGTAGTGGTGGGGTCGTGACGGAGGGGTCTGCGGGTTTGCCGCCACATAGGCCAGTTGCCCCCACCCCGGACCCTGGTGTCCCAGCGCCATGGAGGCAGAGGGCCGCTTATCAAGGGATGCAGGTGTCCTGCGGGGGTCAAGGGATGGCGTGGGCACTCCCCGGGCGAGGGCGGGCGCCTGGGCCCCAATAGCCCCTGGAAAAATCCCCAGCCCAGGCCCCCGTGGCTCCACTGGACTCCCCAGGTTCCTGCCATGGGGCCTGGTCCTGCTCACCCGGGCCCAGGTTCGCCGCAGGTGAAAGCCCTTTGCGGACGCCCAGGACCGGAGGCCGCGGATGCCTTCATGGGGAGGGGAGTTGAAGCTGTGCGGGACCGAGGTCGCAGCGGTCCCAGTCACTTCTTGTGAAGTTTAGGCCAGACTTTGGAGAGTGGAAGTAGCCAGGTCCAAGTTTGCGGCCTGGGTGCAGGGTGGGGCGATTTGAGCCACAACAAGACTCCTATCCGCTTAGGAGGGGGCATAGGCCTGACTCCCTGGGGCGAACCCGTCGGTGGGCATGGGTTCCACCACCTGGGTCGGCTCCACCTGGCAGGAAACCGTGGCCGGCCCCCCGCCCCCGCCCTGGGTCCCCACGTCTCCCTGGGACCTCAGTCCCTGCGGGGGTGGGAGAACTGCTGGGAAGTGTGGTCCACGGGAAAACGCTCGATCCTCAAGATGGAAGGGAGGGCTTCTGTTTCCCCGGACAGGTGCCCAGGGACCCTGTGAAACTGCTCTGACACCTCAAGGGTGGGTCACGTGACCCCAGGGAGGCTGGTGGCTGGGGAGCCTGAGTGTGCATGCGCGGCCCAGGTCTTGGCCCCAAAGCAGCTGGCCGCGGCTCGGAGAAAAGCCATCTCCTGGGGGCCTCCCCATGTTCTTCCAAACGTAAAGGGGAACCCTTTTACGGATGGAAGAACGGCGGGATATTCGCACTGGTGGGGACGGGAGGGAGGGGCCTACGGGTTTGCCTCCAGGTAGGCCACTGGCTCGCACAGCGGGCCCAGGTGTCTGAGCCCCAGGGAGGCAGAGGGCCGCTTATCGCGTGATGCAGGTGTCCTGCCGGGGTCAAGGGACGGCGTGGGCACTCACCGGGCGACACAGGACGCCTGGCCCTTAGAGAGGCCCCTGGAAAATCCCCCGCCCAGGCCCCCGGTCCCCAAGTCTGTCCTGCGCACACTGTGCGGGGCTGGGAGTGCTGCTGGCAAGTGTGGCCCAGGGGAAATCGAGCGGTCCTCTGGGTGGCAGGGTGGGCTTCCGTTACCCAGACAGGTGCCTAGGGTCCCTGTGAAAATGGTCTGACAGGTTAAGGGTGGGTCACGTGACCCGAGGGTGACTTGTGGTAGGGGAGCCTGAGTGCGGATGCGCGGCCAGGTCTAGGCCCGAAACTAACCAGCCGCGGCTCGGACAAAAGCCATCTCCTGGGGGCCTCCCCCCTGTTCTTCCATCCGTAAAGGGAGACTGCGTTACAGATGGAAGAACAGGGGGATCTTCGCAGTGGTGGGGACGAGACGGAGGGGTCTGCGGGTTTGCCGCCCCGCAGGCCAGTTGCTCGCACCCCGGCCCCTGGTGTCCCAGCCCCATGGAGGCAGAGGGCTGTTTATCGCGTGATGCAGGTGTCCTGCGGGGGTCAAGGGACGGCGTGGGCACTCCTCCAGCAAGAGAGGTCGCCTGGGCCCCGAGAGAGCCCCCAGGATAATCCCCAGCCCTGGCCCCCGTGGCTCCAGTGGCCTCCCCAGGCTCCTGCCATGGGGCCTGGACCTGCTCACCCGGGCCCAGGTAGCCGCAGGTGAATGCCTTTTGTGGACGCCAAGGACCGGAGGCCGCGGATGCCTTCCCGGGGAGGGGGGTTCGAGCTCTGGGGGACCGAGGTCGCAGGGGTCCCATTCGCTTCTTGCATAGTTTAGGCCAGTCTTTACAGAGTGGAATCCGCCAGGTCCAAGTTTGCCGCCTGGGGCATGGTGGGGCCCTTTGAGCCAAAGCAAGACACTTAGCCGCTTAGGGGGAGGCATAGGCCTGAGTCCCCCGGGGAGAACCCGTCGGTGGACGTGGGTTCTGCCCGCCCGAGCGGAATCCACCTGGCTGGGCACCGTGGCCGGCCCCCGCCCCCGCCCTAGGTCCCCAGGTCTTCCCTGGGACCTCAGTCCCTGCGGGGGTGGGAGAACTGCTGGGAAGTGTGGTCCACGGGAAAACGCGCGGTCCTCTGGGTGGCAGGGAGGGCTTCCGTTTTCCCGGACACGACCTCAGGGACCCTGTGAACCTGGCAGGATATCTCAAGGGTGGAGCCCATGCCCGGAGGGAGGCTTGTGGTGGGGGGGCCTGCCTGCGCATGCGCAGCCCCACGTCTGGGCCCGAAACGAACCAGCCGCGGCCGGGACAAAAGCCATCTCCTGGGGGCCTCCCCCCTGTTCTTCCATCCGTAAAGGGGGACCCCTTTACGGATGGAAGAACAGGGGGATCTTCGTAGTGGTGGGGTCGTGACGGAGGGGTCTGCGGGTTTGCCGCCACATAGGCCAGTTGCCCCCACCCCGGACCCTGGTGTCCCAGCGCCATGGAGGCAGAGGGCCGCTTATCAAGGGATGCAGGTGTCCTGCGGGGGTCAAGGGATGGCGTGGGCACTCCCCGGGCGAGGGCGGGCGCCTGGGCCCCAATAGCCCCTGGAAAAATCCCCAGCCCGGGCCCCCGTGGCTCCACTGGACTCCCCAGGTTCCTGCCATGGGGCCTGGTCCTGCTCACCCGGGCCCAGGTTCGCCGCAGGTGAAAGCCCTTTGCGGACGCCCAGGACCGGAAGCCGCGGATGCCTTCATGGGGAGGGGAGTTGAAGCTGTGCGGGACCGAGGTCGCAGCGGTCCCAGTCACTTCTTGTGAAGTTTAGGCCAGACTTTGGAGAGTGGAAGTAGCCAGGTCCAAGTTTGCCGCCTGGGTGCAGGGTGGGGCGATTTGAGCCACAACAAGACTCCTATCCGCTTAGGAGGGGGCATAGGCCTGACTCCCTGGGGCGAACCCGTCGGTGGGCATGGGTTCCACCGCCTGGGTCCGCTCCACCTGGCAGGAAACCGTGGCCGGCCCCCCACCCCCGCCCTGGGTCCCCACGTCTCCCTGGGACCTCAGCCTCTGCGCGGGTGGGAGAACTGCTGGGAAGTGTGGTCCACGGGAAAACGCTCGATCCTCAAGATGGAAGGGAGGGCTTCTGTTTCCCCGGACAGGTGCCCAGGGACCCTGTGAAACTGCTCTGACACCTCAAGGGTGGGTCACGTGACCCCAGGGAGGCTGGTGGCTGGGGAGCCTGAGTGCGCATGCGCGGCCCAGGTCTTGGCCCCAAAGCAGCTGGCCGCGGCTCGGAGAAAAGCCATCTCCTGGGGGCCTCCCCATGTTCTTCCAAACGTAAAGGGGAACCCTTTTACGGATGGAAGAACGGCGGGATATTCGCACTGGTGGGGACGGGAGGGAGGGGCCTACGGGTTTGCCTCCAGGTAGGCCACTGGCTCGCACAGCGGGCCCAGGTGTCTGAGCCCCAGGGAGGCAGAGGGCCGCTTATCACGTGATGCAGGTGTCCTGCCGGGGTCAAGGGACGGCGTGGGCACTCACCGGGCGACACAGGACGCCTGGCCCTTAGAGAGGCCCCTGGAAAATCCCCCGCCCAGGCCCCCGGTCCCCAAGTCTGTCCTGCGCACACTGTGCGGGGCTGGGAGTGCTGCTGGCAAGTGTGGCCCAGGGGAAATCGAGCGGTCCTCTGGGTGGCAGGGTGGGCTTCCGTTACCCAGACAGGTGCCTAGGGTCCCTGTGAAAATGGTCTGACAGGTTAAGGGTGGGTCACGTGACCCGAGGGTGACTTGTGGTAGGGGAGCCTGAGTGCGGATGCGCGGCCAGGTCTAGGCCCGAAACTAACCAGCCGCGGCTCGGACAAAAGCCATCTCCTGGGGGCCTCCCCCCTGTTCTTCCATCCGTAAAGGGAGACTGCGTTACAGATGGAAGAACAGGGGGATCTTCGCAGTGGTGGGGACGAGACGGAGGGGTCTGCGGGTTTGCCGCCCCGCAGGCCAGTTGCTCGCACCCCGGCCCCTGGTGTCCCAGCCCCATGGAGGCAGAGGGCTGTTTATCGCGTGATGCAGGTGTCCTGCGGGGGTCAAGGGACGGCGTGGGCACTCCTCCAGCAAGAGAGGGCGCCTGGGCCCCGAGAGAGCCCCCAGGATAATCCCCAGCCCTGGCCCCCGTGGCTCCAGTGGCCTCCCCAGGCTCCTGCCATGGGGCCTGGACCTGCTCACCCGGGCCCAGGTGAGCCGCAGGTGAATGCCTTTTGTGGACGCCAAGGACCGGAGGCCGCGGATGCCTTCCCGGGGAGGGGGGTTCGAGCTCTGGGGGACCGAGGTCGCAGGGGTCCCATTCGCTTCTTGCATAGTTTAGGCCAGTCTTTACAGAGTGGAATCCGCCAGGTCCAAGTTTGCCGCCTGGGGCATGGTGGGGCCCTTTGAGCCAAAGCAAGACACTTAGCCGCTTAGGGGGAGGCATAGGCCTGAGTCCCCCGGGGAGAACCCGTCGGTGGACGTGGGTTCTGCCCGCCCGAGCGGAATCCACCTGGCTGGGCACCGTGGCCGGCCCCCGCCCCCGCCCTAGGTCCCCAGGTCTTCCCTGGGACCTCAGTCCCTGCGGGGGTGGGAGAACTGCTGGGAAGTGTGGTCCACGGGAAAACGCGCGGTCCTCTGGGTGGCAGGGAGGGCTTCCGTTTTCCCGGACACGACCTCAGGGACCCTGTGAACCTGGCAGGATATCTCCAGGGTGGAGCCCATGCCCGGAGGGAGGCTTGTGGTGGGGGGGCCTGCCTGCGCATGCGCAGCCCCACGTCTGGGCCCGAAACGAACCAGCCGCGGCCGGGACAAAAGCCATCTCCTGGGGGCCTCCCCCCTGTTCTTCCATCCGTAAAGGGGGACCCCTTTACGGATGGAAGAACAGGGGGATCTTCGTAGTGGTGGGGTCGTGACGGAGGGGTCTGCGGGTTTGCCGCCACGTAGGCCAGTTGCCCCCACCCCGGACCCTGGTGTCCCAGCGCCATGGAGGCAGAGGGCCGCTTATCAAGGGATGCAGGTGTCCTGCGGGGGTCAAGGGATGGCGTGGGCACTCCCCGGGCGAGGGCGGGCGCCTGGGCCCCAATAGCCCCTGGAAAAATCCCCAGCCCTGGCCCCCGTGGCTCCACTGGACTCCCCAGGTTCCTGCCATGGGGCCTGGTCCTGCTCACCCGGGCCCAGGTTCGCCGCAGGTGAAAGCCCTTTGCGGACGCCCAGGACCGGAGGCCGCGGATGCCTTCATGGGGAGGGGAGTTGAAGCTCTGCGGGACCGAGGTCGCAGCGGTCCCAGTCACTTCTTGTGAAGTTTAGGCCAGACTTTGGAGAGTGGAAGTAGCCAGGTCCAAGTTTGCCGCCTGGGTGCAGGGTGGGGCGATTTGAGCCACAACAAGACTCCTATCCGCTTAGAGGGGGGCATAGGCCTGACTCCCAGGGGCGAACCCATCGGTGGGCATGGGTTCCACCGCCTGGGTCCGCTCCACCTGGCAGGAAACCGTGGCCGGCCCCCCGCCCCCGCCCTGGGTCCCCACGTCTCCCTGGGACCTCAGCCTCTGCGCGGGTGGGAGAACTGCTGGGAAGTGTGGTCCACGGGAAAACGCTCGATCCTCAAGATGGAAGGGAGGGCTTCTGTTTCCCCGGACAGGTGCCCAGGGACCCTGTGAAACTGCTCTGACACCTCAAGGGTGGGTCACGTGACCCCAGGGAGGCTGGTGGCTGGGGAGCCTGAGTGCGCATGCGCGGCCCAGGTCTTGGCCCCAAAGCAGCTGGCCGCGGCTCGGAGAAAAGCCATCTCCTGGGGGCCTCCCCATGTTCTTCCAAACGTAAAGGGGAACCCTTTTACGGATGGAAGAACGGCGGGATATTCGCACTGGTGGGGACGGGAGGGAGGGGCCTACGGGTTTGCCTCCAGGTAGGCCACTGGCTCGCACAGCGGGCCCAGGTGTCTGAGCCCCAGGGAGGCAGAGGGCCGCTTATCGCGTGATGCAGGTGTCCTGCCGGGGTCAAGGGACGGCGTGGGCACTCACCGGGCGACACAGGACGCCTGGCCCTTAGAGAGGCCCCTGGAAAATCCCCCGCCCAGGCCCCCGGTCCCCAAGTCTGTCCTGCGCACACTGTGCGGGGCTGGGAGTGCTGCTGGCAAGTGTGGCCCAGGGGAAATCGAGCGGTCCTCTGGGTGGCAGGGTGGGCTTCCGTTACCCAGACAGGTGCCTAGGGTCCCTGTGAAAATGGTCTGACAGGTTAAGGGTGGGTCACGTGACCCGAGGGTGACTTGTGGTAGGGGAGCCTGAGTGCGGATGCGCGGCCAGGTCTAGGCCCGAAACTAACCAGCCGCGGCTCGGACAAAAGCCATCTCCTGGGGGCCTCCCCCCTGTTCTTCCATCCGTAAAGGGAGACTGCGTTACAGATGGAAGAACAGGGGGATCTTCGCAGTGGTGGGGACGAGACGGAGGGGTCTGCGGGTTTGCCGCCCCGCAGGCCAGTTGCTCGCACCCCGGCCCCTTGTGTCCCAGCCCCATGGAGGCAGAGGGCTGTTTATCGCGTGATGCAGGTGTCCTGCGGGGGTCAAGGGACGGCGTGGGGACTCCTCCAGCAAGAGAGGTCGCCTGGGCCCCGAGAGAGCCCCCAGGATAATCCCCAGCCCTGGCCCCCGTGGCTCCAGTGGCCTCCCCAGGCTCCTGCCATGGGGCCTGGACCTGCTCACCCGGGCCCAGGTTCGCCGCAGGTGAAAGCCCTTTGCGGACGCCCAGGACCGGAGGCCGCGGATGCCTTCATGGGGAGGGGAGTTGAAGCTCTGCGGGACCGAGGTCGCAGCGGTCCCAGTCACTTCTTGTGAAGTTTAGGCCAGACTTTGGAGAGTGGAAGTAGCCAGGTCCAAGTTTGCCGCCTGGGTGCAGGGTGGGGCGATTTGAGCCACAACAAGACTCCTATCCGCTTAGAGGGGGGCATAGGCCTGACTCCCAGGGGCGAACCCATCGGTGGGCATGGGTTCCACCGCCTGGGTCCGCTCCACCTGGCAGGAAACCGTGGCCGGCGCCCCGCCCCCGCCCTGGGTCCCCACGTCTCCCTGGGACCTCAGCCTCTGCGCGGGTGGGAGAACTGCTGGGAAGTGTGGTCCACGGGAAAACGCTCGATCCTCAAGATGGAAGGGAGGGCTTCTGTTTCCCCGGACAGGTGCCCAGGGACCCTGTGAAACTGCTCTGACACCTCAAGGGTGGGTCACGTGACCCCAGGGAGGCTGGTGGCTGGGGAGCCTGAGTGCGCATGCGCGGCCCAGGTCTTGGCCCCAAAGCAGCTGGCCGCGGCTCGGAGAAAAGCCATCTCCTGGGGGCCTCCCCATGTTCTTCCAAACGTAAAGGGGAACCCTTTTACGGATGGAAGAACGGCGGGATATTCGCACTGGTGGGGACGGGAGGGAGGGGCCTACGGGTTTGCCTCCAGGTAGGCCAGTTTCTCGCACAGCCGGCCCAGGTGTCTGAGCCCCAGGGAGGCAGAGGGCCGCTTATCGCGTGATGCAGGTGTCCTGCCGGGGTCAAGGGACGGCGTGGGCACTCACCGGGCGACACAGGACGCCTGGCCCTTAGAGAGGCCCCTGGAAAATCCCCCGCCCAGGCCCCCGGTCCCCAAGTCTGTCCTGCGCACACTGTGCGGGGCTGGGAGTGCTGCTGGCAAGTGTGGCCCAGGGGAAATCGAGCGGTCCTCTGGGTGGCAGGGTGGGCTTCCGTTACCCAGACAGGTGCCTAGGGTCCCTGTGAAAATGGTCTGACAGGTTAAGGGTGGGTCACGTGACCCGAGGGTGACTTGTGGTAGGGGAGCCTGAGTGCGGATGCGCGGCCAGGTCTAGGCCCGAAACTAACCAGCCGCGGCTCGGACAAAAGCCATCTCCTGGGGGCCTCCCCCCTGTTCTTCCATCCGTAAAGGGAGACTGCGTTACAGATGGAAGAACAGGGGGATCTTCGCAGTGGTGGGGACGAGACGGAGGGGTCTGCGGGTTTGCCGCCCCGCAGGCCAGTTGCTCGCACCCCGGCCCCTGGTGTCCCAGCCCCATGGAGGCAGAGGGATGTTTATCGCGTGATGCAGGTGTCCTGCGGGGGTCAAGGGACGGCGTGGGCACTCCTCCAGCAAGAGAGGGCGCCTGGGCCCCGAGAGAGCCCCCAGGATAATCCCCAGCCCTGGCCCCCGTGGCTCCAGTGGCCTCCCCAGGCTCCTGCCATGGGGCCTGGACCTGCTCACCCGGGCCCAGGTGAGCCGCAGGTGAATGCCTTTTGTGGACGCCAAGGACCGGAGGCCGCGGATGCCTTCCCGGGGAGGGGGGTTCGAGCTCTGGGGGACCGAGGTCGCAGGGGTCCCATTCGCTTCTTGCATAGTTTAGGCCAGTCTTTACAGAGTGGAATCCGCCAGGTCCAAGTTTGCCGCCTGGGGCATGGTGGGGCCCTTTGAGCCAAAGCAAGACACTTAGCCGCTTAGGGGGAGGCATAGGCCTGAGTCCCCCGGGGAGAACCCGTCGGTGGACGTGGGTTCTGCCCGCCCGAGCGGAATCCACCTGGCTGGGCACCGTGGCCGGCCCCCGCCCCCGCCCTAGGTCCCCAGGTCTTCCCTGGGACCTCAGTCCCTGCGGGGGTGGGAGAACTGCTGGGAAGTGTGGTCCACGGGAAAACGCGCGGTCCTCTGGGTGGCAGGGAGGGCTTCCGTTTTCCCGGACACGACCTCAGGGACCCTGTGAACCTGGCAGGATATCTCAAGGGTGGAGCCCATGCCCGGAGGGAGGCTTGTGGTGGGGGGGCCTGCCTGCGCATGCGCAGCCCCACGTCTGGGCCCGAAACGAACCAGCCGCGGCCGGGACAAAAGCCATCTCCTGGGGGCCTCCCCCCTGTTCTTCCATCCGTAAAGGGGGACCCCTTTACGGATGGAAGAACAGGGGGATCTTCGTAGTGGTGGGGTCGTGACGGAGGGGTCTGCGGGTTTGCCGCCACGTAGGCCAGTTGCCCCCACCCCGGACCCTGGTGTCCCAGCGCCATGGAGGCAGAGGGCCGCTTATCAAGGGATGCAGGTGTCCTGCGGGGGTCAAGGGATGGCGTGGGCACTCCCCGGGCGAGGGCGGGCGCCTGGGCCCCAATAGCCCCTGGAAAAATCCCCAGCCCGGGCCCCCGTGGCTCCACTGGACTCCCCAGGTTCCTGCCATGGGGCCTGGTCCTGCTCACCCGGGCCCAGGTTCGCCGCAGGTGAAAGCCCTTTGCGGACGCCCAGGACCGGAGGCCGCGGATGCCTTCATGGGGAGGGGAGTTGAAGCTCTGCGGGACCGAGGTCGCAGCGGTCCCAGTCACTTCTTGTGAAGTTTAGGCCAGACTTTGGAGAGTGGAATTAGCCAGGTCCAAGTTTGCCGCCTGGGTGCAGGGTGGGGCGATTTGAGCCACAACAAGACTCCTATCCGCTTAGAGGGGGGCATAGGCCTGACTCCCAGGGGCGAACCCGTCGGTGGGCATGGGTTCCACCGCCTGGGTCCGCTCCACCTGGCAGGAAACCGTGGCCGGCCCCCCGCCCCCGCCCTGGGTCCCCACGTCTCCCTGGGACCTCAGCCTCTGCGCGGGTGGGAGAACTGCTGGGAAGTGTGGTCCACGGGAAAACGCTCGATCCTCAAGATGGAAGGGAGGGCTTCTGTTTCCCCGGACAGGTGCCCAGGGACCCTGTGAAACTGCTCTGACACCTCAAGGGTGGGTCACGTGACCCCAGGGAGGCTGGTGGCTGGGGAGCCTGAGTGCGCATGCGCGGCCCAGGTCTTGGCCCCAAAGCAGCTGGCCGCGGCTCGGAGAAAAGCCATCTCCTGGGGGCCTCCCCATGTTCTTCCAAACGTAAAGGGGAACCCTTTTACGGATGGAAGAACGGCGGGATATTCGCACTGGTGGGGACGGGAGGGAGGGGCCTACAGGTTTGCCTCCAGGTAGGCCACTGGCTCGCACAGCGGGCCCAGGTGTCTGAGCCCCAGGGAGGCAGAGGGCCGCTTATCACGTGATGCAGGTGTCCTGCCGGGGTCAAGGGACGGCGTGGGCACTCACCGGGCGACACAGGACGCCTGGCCCTTAGACAGGCCCCTGGAAAATCCCCCGCCCAGGCCCCCGGTCCCCAAGTCTGTCCTGCGCACACTGTGCGGGGCTGGGAGTGCTGCTGGCAAGTGTGGCCCAGGGGAAATCGAGCGGTCCTCTGGGTGGCAGGGTGGGCTTCCGTTACCCAGACAGGTGCCTAGGGTCCCTGTGAAAATGGTCTGACAGGTTAAGGGTGGGTCACGTGACCCGAGGGTGACTTGTGGTAGGGGAGCCTGAGTGCAGATGCGCGGCCAGGTCTAGGCCCGAAACTAACCAGCCGCGGCTCGGACAAAAGCCATCTCCTGGGGGCCTCCCCCCTGTTCTTCCATCCGTAAAGGGAGACTGCGTTACAGATGGAAGAACAGGGGGATCTTCGCAGTGGTGGGGACGAGACGGAGGGGTCTGCGGGTTTGCCGCCCCGCAGGCCAGTTGCTCGCACCCCGGCCCCTGGTGTCCCAGCCCCATGGAGGCAGAGGGCTGTTTATCGCGTGATGCAGGTGTCCTGCGGGGGTCAAGGGACGGCGTGGGCACTCCTCCAGCAAGAGAGGGCGCCTGGGCCCCGAGAGAGCCCCCAGGATAATCCCCAGCCCTGGCCCCCGTGGCTCCAGTGGCCTCCCCAGGCTCCTGCCATGGGGCCTGGACCTGCTCACCCGGGCCCAGGTGAGCCGCAGGTGAATGCCTTTTGTGGACGCCAAGGACCGGAGGCCGCGGATGCCTTCCCGGGGAGGGGGGTTCGAGCTCTGGGGGACCGAGGTCGCAGGGGTCCCATTCGCTTCTTGCATAGTTTAGGCCAGTCTTTACAGAGTGGAATCCGCCAGGTCCAAGTTTGCCGCCTGGGGCATGGTGGGGCCCTTTGAGCCAAAGCAAGACACTTAGCCGCTTAGGGGGAGGCATAGGCCTGAGTCCCCCGGGGAGAACCCGTCGGTGGACGTGGGTTCTGCCCGCCCGAGCGGAATCCAGCTGGCTGGGCACCGTGGCCGGCCCCCGCCCCCGCCCTAGGTCCCCAGGTCTTCCCTGGGACCTCAGTCCCTGCGGGGGTGGGAGAACTGCTGGGAAGTGTGGTCCACGGGAAAACGCGCGGTCCTCTGGGTGGCAGGGAGGGCTTCCGTTTTCCCGGACACGACCTCAGGGACCCTGTGAACCTGGCAGGATATCTCAAGGGTGGAGCCCATGCCCGGAGGGAGGCTTGTGGGGGGGGGGCCTGCCTGCGCATGCGCAGCCCCACGTCTGGGCCCGAAACGAACCAGCCGCGGCCGGGACAAAAGCCATCTCCTGGCGGCCTCCCCCCTGTTCTTCCATCCGTAAAGGGGGACCCCTTTACGGATGGAAGAACAGGGGGATCTTCGTAGTGGTGGGGTCGTGACGGAGGGGTCTGCGGGTTTGCCGCCACGTAGGCCAGTTGCCCCCACCCCGGACCCTGGTGTCCCAGCGCCATGGAGGCAGAGGGCCGCTTATCAAGGGATGCAGGTGTCCTGCGGGGGTCAAGGGATGGCGTGGGCACTCCCCGGGCGAGGGCGGGCGCCTGGGCCCCAATAGCCCCTGGAAAAATCCCCAGCCCTGGCCCCCGTGGCTCCACTGGACTCCCCAGGTTCCTGCCATGGGGCCTGGTCCTGCTCACCCGGGCCCAGGTTCGCCGCAGGTGAAAGCCCTTTGCGGACGCCCAGGACCGGAGGCCGCGGATGCCTTCATGGGGAGGGGAGTTGAAGCTCTGCGGGACCGAGGTCGCAGCGGTCCCAGTCACTTCTTGTGAAGTTTAGGCCAGACTTTGGAGAGTGGAAGTAGCCAGGTCCAAGTTTGCCGCCTGGGTGCAGGGTGGGGCGATTTGAGCCACAACAAGACTCCTATCCGCTTAGGAGGGGGCATAGGCCTGACTCCCTGGGGCGAACCCGTCGGTGGGCATGGGTTCCACCACCTGGGTCGGCTCCACCTGGCAGGAAACCGTGGCCGGCCCCCCGCCCCCGCCCTGGGTCCCCACGTCTCCCTGGGACCTCAGCCTCAGCGCGGGTGGGAGAACTGCTGGGAAGTGTGGTCCCCGGGAAAACGCTCGATCCTCAAGATGGAAGGGAGGGCTTCTGTTTCCCCGGACAGGTGCCCAGGGACCCTGTGAAACTGCTCTGACACCTCAAGGGTGGGTCACGTGACCCCAGGGAGGCTGGTGGCTGGGGAGCCTGAGTGCGCATGCGCGGCCCAGGTCTTGGCCCCAAAGCAGCTGGCCGCGGCTCGGAGAAAAGCCATCTCCTGGGGGCCTCCCCATGTTCTTCCAAACGTAAAGGGGAACCCTTTTACGGATGGAAGAACGGCGGGATATTCGCACTGGTGGGGACGGGAGGGAGGGGCCTACAGGTTTGCCTCCAGGTAGGCCACTGGCTCGCACAGCGGGCCCAGGTGTCTGAGCCCCAGGGAGGCAGAGGGCCGCTTATCACGTGATGCAGGTGTCCTGCCGGGGTCAAGGGACGGCGTGGGCACTCACCGGGCGACACAGGACGCCTGGCCCTTAGAGAGGCCCCTGGAAAATCCCCCGCCCAGGCCCCCGGTCCCCAAGTCTGTCCTGCGCACACTGTGCGGGGCTGGGAGTGCTGCTGGCAAGTGTGGCCCAGGGGAAATCGAGCGGTCCTCTGGGTGGCAGGGTGGGCTTCCGTTACCCAGACAGGTGCCTAGGGTCCCTGTGAAAATGGTCTGACAGGTTAAGGGTGGGTCACGTGACCCGAGGGTGACTTGTGGTAGGGGAGCCTGAGTGCGGATGCGCGGCCAGGTCTAGGCCCGAAACTAACCAGCCGCGGCTCGGACAAAAGCCATCTCCTGGGGGCCTCCCCCCTGTTCTTCCATCCGTAAAGGGAGACTGCGTTACAGATGGAAGAACAGGGGGATCTTCGCAGTGGTGGGGACGAGACGGAGGGGTCTGCGGGTTTGCCGCCCCGCAGGCCAGTTGCTCGCACCCCGGCCCCTGGTGTCCCAGCCCCATGGAGGCAGAGGGCTGTTTATCGCGTGATGCAGGTGTCCTGCGGGGGTCAAGGGACGGCGTGGGCACTCCTCCAGCAAGAGAGGGCGCCTGGGCCCCGAGAGAGCCCCCAGGATAATCCCCAGCCCTGGCCCCCGTGGCTCCAGTGGCCTCCCCAGGCTCCTGCCATGGGGCCTGGACCTGCTCACCCGGGCCCAGGTGAGCCGCAGGTGAATGCCTTTTGTGGACGCCAAGGACCGGAGGCCGCGGATGCCTTCCCGGGGAGGGGGGTTCGAGCTCTGGGGGACCGAGGTCCCAGGGGTCCCATTCGCTTCTTGCATAGTTTAGGCCAGTCTTTACAGAGTGGAATCCGCCAGGTCCAAGTTTGCCGCCTGGGGCATGGTGGGGCCCTTTGAGCCAAAGCAAGACACTTAGCCGCTTAGGGGGAGGCATAGGCCTGAGTCCCCCGGGGAGAACACGTCGGTGGACGTGGGTTCTGCCCGCCCGAGCGGAATCCACCTGGCTGGGCACCGTGGCCGGCCCCCGCCCCCGCCCTAGGTCCCCAGGTCTTCCCTGGGACCTCAGTCCCTGCGGGGGTGGGAGAACTGCTGGGAAGTGTGGTCCACGGGAAAACGCGCGGTCCTCTGGGTGGCAGGGAGGGCTTCCGTTTTCCCGGACACGACCTCAGGGACCCTGTGAACCTGGCAGGATATCTCCAGGGTGGAGCCCATGCCCGGAGGGAGGCTTGTGGTGGGGGGGCCTGCCTGCGCATGCGCAGCCCCACGTCTGGGCCCGAAACGAACCAGCCGCGGCCGGGACAAAAGCCATCTCCTGGCGGCCTCCCCCCTGTTCTTCCATCTGTAAAGGGGGACCCCTTTACGGATGGAAGAACAGGGGGATCTTCGTAGTGGTGGGGTCGTGACGGAGGGGTCTGCGGGTTTGCCGCCACGTAGGCCAGTTGCCCCCACCCCGGACCCTGGTGTCCCAGCGCCATGGAGGCAGAGGGCCGCTTATCAAGGGATGCAGGTGTCCTGCGGGGGTCAAGGGATGGCGTGGGCACTCCCCGGGCGAGGGCGGGCGCCTGGGCCCCAATAGCCCCTGGAAAAATCCCCAGCCCTGGCACCCGAGGCTCCACTGGACTCCCCAGGTTCCTGCCATGGGGCCTGGTCCTGCTCACCCGGGCCCAGGTTCGCCGCAGGTGAAAGCCCTTTGCGGACGCCCAGGACCGGAGGCCGCGGATGCCTTCATGGGGAGGGGAGTTGAAGCTGTGCGGGACCGAGGTCGCAGCGGTCCCAGTCACTTCTTGTGAAGTTTAGGCCAGACTTTGGAGAGTGGAAGTAGCCAGGTCCAAGTTTGCCGCCTGGGTGCAGGGTGGGGCGATTTGAGCCACAACAAGACTCCTATCCGCTTAGGAGGGGGCATAGGCCTGACTCCCTGGGGCGAACCCGTCGGTGGGCATGGGTTCCACCACCTGGGTCGGCTCCACCTGGCAGGAAACCGTGGCCGGCCCCCCACCCCCGCCCTGGGTCCCCACGTCTCCCTGGGACCTCAGCCTCTGCGCGGGTGGGAGAACTGCTGGGAAGTGTGGTCCACGGGACAACGCTCGATCCTCAAGATGGAAGGGAGGGCTTCTGTTTCCCCGGACAGGTGCCCAGGGACCCTGTGAAACTGCTCTGACACCTCAAGGGTGGGTCACGTGACCCCAGGGAGGCTGGTGGCTGGGGAGCCTGAGTGCGCATGCGCGGCCCAGGTCTTGGCCCCAAAGCAGCTGGCCGCGGCTCGGAGAAAAGCCATCTCCTGGGGGCCTCCCCATGTTCTTCCAAACGTAAAGGGGAACCCTTTTACGGATGGAAGAACGGCGGGATATTCGCACTGGTGGGGACGGGAGGGAGGGGCCTACGGGTTTGCCTCCAGGTAGGCCACTGGCTCGCACAGCGGGCCCAGGTGTCTGAGCCCCAGGGAGGCAGAGGGCCGCTTATCGCGTGATGCAGGTGTCCTGCCGGGGTCAAGGGACGGCGTGGGCACTCACCGGGCGACACAGGACGCCTGGCCCTTAGAGAGGCCCCTGGAAAATCCCCCGCCCAGGCCCCCGGTCCCCAAGTCTGTCCTGCGCACACTGTGCGGGGCTGGGAGTGCTGCTGGCAAGTGTGGCCCAGGGGAAATCGAGCGGTCCTCTGGGTGGCAGGGTGGGCTTCCGTTACCCAGACAGGTGCCTAGGGTCCCTGTGAAAATGGTCTGACAGGTTAAGGGTGGGTCACGTGACCCGAGGGTGACTTGTGGTAGGGGAGCCTGAGTGCGGATGCGCGGCCAGGTCTAGGCCCGAAACTAACCAGCCGCGGCTCGGACAAAAGCCATCTCCTGGGGGCCTCCCCCCTGTTCTTCCATCCGTAAAGGGAGACTGCGTTACAGATGGAAGAACAGGGGGATCTTCGCAGTGGTGGGGACGAGACGGAGGGGTCTGCGGGTTTGCCGCCCCGCAGGCCAGTTGCTCGCACCCCGGCCCCTGGTGTCCCAGCCCCATGGAGGCAGAGGGCTGTTTATCGCGTGATGCAGGTGTCCTGCGGGGGTCAAGGGACGGCGTGGGCACTCCTCCAGCAAGAGAGGGCGCCTGGGCCCCGAGAGAGCCCCCAGGATAATCCCCAGCCCTGGCCCCCGTGGCTCCAGTGGCCTCCCCAGGCTCCTGCCATGGGGCCTGGACCTGCTCACCCGGGCCCAGGTGAGCCGCAGGTGAATGCCTTTTGTGGACGCCAAGGACCGGAGGCCGCGGATGCCTTCCCGGGGAGGGGGGTTCGAGCTCTGGGGGACCGAGGTCGCAGGGGTCCCATTCGCTTCTTGCATAGTTTAGGCCAGTCTTTACAGAGTGGAATCCGCCAGGTCCAAGTTTGCCGCCTGGGGCATGGTGGGGCCCTTTGAGCCAAAGCAAGACACTTAGCCGCTTAGGGGGAGGCATAGGCCTGAGTCCCCCGGGGAGAACCCGTCGGTGGACGTGGGTTCTGCCCGCCCGAGCGGAATCCAGCTGGCTGGGCACCGTGGCCGGCCCCCGCCCCCGCCCTAGGTCCCCAGGTCTTCCCTGGGACCTCAGTCCCTGCGGGGGTGGGAGAACTGCTGGGAAGTGTGGTCCACGGGAAAACGCGCGGTCCTCTGGGTGGCAGGGAGGGCTTCCGTTTTCCCGGACACGACCTCAGGGACCCTGTGAACCTGGCAGGATATCTCAAGGGTGGAGCCCATGCCCGGAGGGAGGCTTGTGGGGGGGGGGCCTGCCTGCGCATGCGCAGCCCCACGTCTGGGCCCGAAACGAACCAGCCGCGGCCGGGACAAAAGCCATCTCCTGGGGGCCTCCCCCCTGTTCTTCCATCCGTAAAGGGGGACCCCTTTACGGATGGAAGAACAGGGGGATCTTCGTAGTGGTGGGGTCGTGACGGAGGGGTCTGCGGGTTTGCCGCCACGTAGGCCAGTTGCCCCCACCCCGGACCCTGGTGTCCCAGCGCCATGGAGGCAGAGGGCCGCTTATCAAGGGATGCAGGTGTCCTGCGGGGGTCAAGGGATGGCGTGGGCACTCCCCGGGCGAGGGCGGGCGCCTGGGCCCCAATAGCCCCTGGAAAAATCCCCAGCCCGGGCCCCCGTGGCTCCACTGGACTCCCCAGGTTCCTGCCATGGGGCCTGGTCCTGCTCACCCGGGCCCAGGTTCGCCGCAGGTGAAAGCCCTTTGCGGACGCCCAGGACCGGAGGCCGCGGATGCCTTCATGGGGAGGGGAGTTGAAGCTCTGCGGGACCGAGGTCGCAGCGGTCCCAGTCACTTCTTGTGAAGTTTAGGCCAGACTTTGGAGAGTGGAAGTAGCCAGGTCCAAGTTTGCCGCCTGGGTGCAGGGTGGGGCGATTTGAGCCACAACAAGACTCCTATCCGCTTAGAGGGGGGCATAGGCCTGACTCCCAGGGGCGAACCCGTCGGTGGGCATGGGTTCCACCGCCTGGGTCCGCTCCACCTGGCAGGAAACCGTGGCCGGCCCCCCGCCCCCGCCCTGGGTCCCCACGTCTCCCTGGGACCTCAGCCTCTGCGCGGGTGGGAGAACTGCTGGGAAGTGTGGTCCACGGGAAAACGCTCGATCCTCAAGATGGAAGGGAGGGCTTCTGTTTCCCCGGACAGGTGCCCAGGGACCCTGTGAAACTGCTCTGACACCTCAAGGGTGGGTCACGTGACCCCAGGGAGGCTGGTGGCTGGGGAGCCTGAGTGCGCATGCGCGGCCCAGGTCTTGGCCCCAAAGCAGCTGGCCGCGGCTCGGAGAAAAGCCATCTCCTGGGGGCCTCCCCATGTTCTTCCAAACGTAAAGGGGAACCCTTTTACGGATGGAAGAACGGCGGGATATTCGCACTGGTGGGGACGGGAGGGAGGGGCCTACAGGTTTGCCTCCAGGTAGGCCACTGGCTCGCACAGCGGGCCCAGGTGTCTGAGCCCCAGGGAGGCAGAGGGCCGCTTATCACGTGATGCAGGTGTCCTGCCGGGGTCAAGGGACGGCGTGGGCACTCACCGGGCGACACAGGACGCCTGGCCCTTAGAGAGGCCCCTGGAAAATCCCCCGCCCAGGCCCCCGGTCCCCAAGTCTGTCCTGCGCACACTGTGCGGGGCTGGGAGTGCTGCTGGCAAGTGTGGCCCAGGGGAAATCGAGCGGTCCTCTGGGTGGCAGGGTGGGCTTCCGTTACCCAGACAGGTGCCTAGGGTCCCTGTGAAAATGGTCTGACAGGTTAAGGGTGGGTCACGTGACCCGAGGGTGACTTGTGGTAGGGGAGCCTGAGTGCGGATGCGCGGCCAGGTCTAGGCCCGAAACTAACCAGCCTCGGCTCGGACAAAAGCCATCTCCTGGGGGCCTCCCCGCTGTTCTTCCATCCGTAAAGGGAGACTGCGTTACAGATGGAAGAACAGGGGGATCTTCGCAGTGGTGGGGACGAGACGGAGGGGTCTGCGGGTTTGCCGCCCCGCAGGCCAGTTGCTCGCACCCCGGCCCCTGGTGTCCCAGCCCCATGGAGGCAGAGGGCTGTTTATCGCGTGATGCAGGTGTCCTGCGGGGGTCAAGGGACGGCGTGGGCACTCCTCCAGCAAGAGAGGGCGCCTGGGCCCCGAGAGAGCCCCCAGGATAATCCCCAGCCCTGGCCCCCGTGGCTCCAGTGGCCTCCCCAGGCTCCTGCCATGGGGCCTGGACCTGCTCACCCGGGCCCAGGTGAGCCGCAGGTGAATGCCTTTTGTGGACGCCAAGGACCGGAGGCCGCGGATGCCTTCCCGGGGAGGGGGGTTCGAGCTCTGGGGGACCGAGGTCGCAGGGGTCCCATTCGCTTCTTGCATAGTTTAGGCCAGTCTTTACAGAGTGGAATCCGCCAGGTCCAAGTTTGCCGCCTGGGGCATGGTGGGGCCCTTTGAGCCAAAGCAAGACACTTAGCCGCTTAGGGGGAGGCATAGGCCTGAGTCCCCCGGGGAGAACCCGTCGGTGGACGTGGGTTCTGCCCGCCCGAGCGGAATCCACCTGGCTGGGCACCGTGGCCGGCCCCCGCCCCCGCCCTAGGTCCCCAGGTCTTCCCTGGGACCTCAGTCCCTGCGGGGGTGGGAGAACTGCTGGGAAGTGTGGTCCACGGGAAAACGCGCGGTCCTCTGGGTGGCAGGGAGGGCTTCCGTTTTCCCGGACACGACCTCAGGGACCCTGTGAACCTGGCAGGATATCTCAAGGGTGGAGCCCATGCCCGGAGGGAGGCTTGTGGGGGGGGGGCCTGCCTGCGCATGCGCAGCCCCACGTCTGGGCCCGAAACGAACCAGCCGCGGCCGGGACAAAAGCCATCTCCTGGGGGCCTCCCCCCTGTTCTTCCATCCGTAAAGGGGGACCCCTTTACGGATGGAAGAACAGGGGGATCTTCGTAGTGGTGGGGTCGTGACGGAGGGGTCTGCGGGTTTGCCGCCACGTAGGCCAGTTGCCCCCACCCCGGACCCTGGTGTCCCAGCGCCATGGAGGCAGAGGGCCGCTTATCAAGGGATGCAGGTGTCCTGCGGGGGTCAAGGGATGGCGTGGGCACTCCCCGGGCGAGGGCGGGCGCCTGGGCCCCAATAGCCCCTGGAAAAATCCCCAGCCCTGGCCCCCGTGGCTCCACTGGACTCCCCAGGTTCCTGCCATGGGGCCTGGTCCTGCTCACCCGGGCCCAGGTTCGCCGCAGGTGAAAGCCCTTTGCGGACGCCCAGGACCGGAGGCCGCGGATGCCTTCATGGGGAGGGGAGTTGAAGCTCTGCGGGACCGAGGTCGCAGCGGTCCCAGTCACTTCTTGTGAAGTTTAGGCCAGACTTTGGAGAGTGGAAGTAGCCAGGTCCAAGTTTGCCGCCTGGGTGCAGGGTGGGGCGATTTGAGCCACAACAAGACTCCTATCCGCTTAGGAGGGGGCATAGGCCTGACTCCCTGGGGCGAACCCGTCGGTGGGCATGGGTTCCACCACCTGGGTCGGCTCCACCTGGCAGGAAACCGTGGCCGGCCCCCCGCCCCCGCCCTGGGTCCCCACGTCTCCCTGGGACCTCAGCCTCAGCGCGGGTGGGAGAACTGCTGGGAAGTGTGGTCCACGGGAAAACGCTCGATCCTCAAGATGGAAGGGAGGGCTTCTGTTTCCCCGGACAGGTGCCCAGGGACCCTGTGAAACTGCTCTGACACCTCAAGGGTGGGTCACGTGACCCCAGGGAGGCTGGTGGCTGGGGAGCCTGAGTGCGCATGCGCGGCCCAGGTCTTGGCCCCAAAGCAGCTGGCCGCGGCTCAGAGAAAAGCCATCTCCTGGGGGCCTCCCCATGTTCTTCCAAACGTAAAGGGGAACCCTTTTACGGATGGAAGAACGGCGGGATATTCGCACTGGTGGGGACGGGAGGGAGGGGCCTACGGGTTTGCCTCCAGGTAGGCCACTGGCTCGCACAGCGGGCCCAGGTGTCTGAGCCCCAGGGAGGCAGAGGGCCGCTTATCGAGTGATGCAGGTGTCCTGCCGGGGTCAAGGGACGGCGTGGGCACTCACCGGGCGACACAGGACGCCTGGCCCTTAGACAGGCCCCTGGAAAATCCCCCGCCCAGGCCCCCGGTCCCCAAGTCTGTCCTGCGCACACTGTGCGGGGCTGGGAGTGCTGCTGGCAAGTGTGGCCCAGGGGAAATCGAGCGGTCCTCTGGGTGGCAGGGTGGGCTTCCGTTACCCAGACAGGTGCCTAGGGTCCCTGTGAAAATGGTCTGACAGGTTAAGGGTGGGTCACGTGACCCGAGGGTGACTTGTGGTAGGGGAGCCTGAGTGCGGATGCGCGGCCAGGTCTAGGCCCGAAACTAACCAGCCGCGGCTCGGACAAAAGCCATCTCCTGGGGGCCTCCCCCCTGTTCTTCCATCCGTAAAGGGAGACTGCGTTACAGATGGAAGAACAGGGGGATCTTCGCAGTGGTGGGGACGAGACGGAGGGGTCTGCGGGTTTGCCGCCCCGCAGGCCAGTTGCTCGCACCCCGGCCCCTGGTGTCCCAGCCCCATGGAGGCAGAGGGCTGTTTATCGCGTGATGCAGGTGTCCTGCGGGGGTCAAGGGACGGCGTGGGCACTCCTCCAGCAAGAGAGGGCGCCTGGGCCCCGAGAGAGCCCCCAGGATAATCCCCAGCCCTGGCCCCCGTGGCTCCAGTGGCCTCCCCAGGCTCCTGCCATGGGGCCTGGACCTGCTCACCCGGGCCCAGGTGAGCCGCAGGTGAATGCCTTTTGTGGACGCCAAGGACCGGAGGCCGCGGATGCCTTCCCGGGGAGGGGGGTTCGAGCTCTGGGGGACCGAGGTCGCAGGGGTCCCATTCGCTTCTTGCATAGTTTAGGCCAGTCTTTACAGAGTGGAATCCGCCAGGTCCAAGTTTGCCGCCTGGGGCATGGTGGGGCCCTTTGAGCCAAAGCAAGACACTTAGCCGCTTAGGGGGAGGCATAGGCCTGAGTCCCCCGGGGAGAACCCGTCGGTGGACGTGGGTTCTGCCCGCCCGAGCGGAATCCACCTGGCTGGGCACCGTGGCCGGCCCCCGCCCCCGCCCTAGGTCCCCAGGTCTTCCCTGGGACCTCAGTCCCTGCGGGGGTGGGAGAACTGCTGGGAAGTGTGGTCCACGGGAAAACGCGCGGTCCTCTGGGTGGCAGGGAGGGCTTCCGTTTTCCCGGACACGACCTCAGGGACCCTGTGAACCTGGCAGGATATCTCAAGGGTGGAGCCCATGCCCGGAGGGAGGCTTGTGGTGGGGGGGCCTGCCTGCGCATGCGCAGCCCCACGTCTGGGCCCGAAACGAACCAGCCGCGGCCGGGACAAAAGCCATCTCCTGGGGGCCTCCCCCCTGTTCTTCCATCCGTAAAGGGGGACCCCTTTACGGATGGAAGAACAGGGGGATCTTCGTAGTGGTGGGGTCGTGACGGAGGGGTCTGCGGGTTTGCCGCCACGTAGGCCAGTTGCCCCCACCCCGGACCCTGGTGTCCCAGCGCCATGGAGGCAGAGGGCCGCTTATCAAGGGATGCAGGTGTCCTGCGGGGGTCAAGGGATGGCGTGGGCACTCCCCGGGCGAGGGCGGGCGCCTGGGCCCCAATAGCCCCTGGAAAAATCCCCAGCCCGGGCCCCCGTGGCTCCACTGGACTCCCCAGGTTCCTGCCATGGGGCCTGGTCCTGCTCACCCGGGCCCAGGTTCGCCGCAGGTGAAAGCCCTTTGCGGACGCCCAGGACCGGAGGCCGCGGATGCCTTCATGGGGAGGGGAGTTGAAGCTCTGCGGGACCGAGGTCGCAGCGGTCCCAGTCACTTCTTGTGAAGTTTAGGCCAGACTTTGGAGAGTGGAATTAGCCAGGTCCAAGTTTGCCGCCTGGGTGCAGGGTGGGGCGATTTGAGCCACAACAAGACTCCTATCCGCTTAGAGGGGGGCATAGGCCTGACTCCCAGGGGCGAACCCGTCGGTGGGCATGGGTTCCACCGCCTGGGTCCGCTCCACCTGGCAGGAAACCGTGGCCGGCCCCCCGCCCCCGCCCTGGGTCCCCACGTCTCCCTGGGACCTCAGCCTCTGCGCGGGTGGGAGAACTGCTGGGAAGTGTGGTCCACGGGAAAACGCTCGATCCTCAAGATGGAAGGGAGGGCTTCTGTTTCCCCGGACAGGTGCCCAGGGACCCTGTGAAACTGCTCTGACACCTCAAGGGTGGGTCACGTGACCCCAGGGAGGCTGGTGGCTGGGGAGCCTGAGTGCGCATGCGCGGCCCAGGTCTTGGCCCCAAAGCAGCTGGCCGCGGCTCGGAGAAAAGCCATCTCCTGGGGGCCTCCCCATGTTCTTCCAAACGTAAAGGGGAACCCTTTTACGGATGGAAGAACGGCGGGATATTCGCACTGGTGGGGACGGGAGGGAGGGGCCTACAGGTTTGCCTCCAGGTAGGCCACTGGCTCGCACAGCGGGCCCAGGTGTCTGAGCCCCAGGGAGGCAGAGGGCCGCTTATCACGTGATGCAGGTGTCCTGCCGGGGTCAAGGGACGGCGTGGGCACTCACCGGGCGACACAGGACGCCTGGCCCTTAGACAGGCCCCTGGAAAATCCCCCGCCCAGGCCCCCGGTCCCCAAGTCTGTCCTGCGCACACTGTGCGGGGCTGGGAGTGCTGCTGGCAAGTGTGGCCCAGGGGAAATCGAGCGGTCCTCTGGGTGGCAGGGTGGGCTTCCGTTACCCAGACAGGTGCCTAGGGTCCCTGTGAAAATGGTCTGACAGGTTAAGGGTGGGTCACGTGACCCGAGGGTGACTTGTGGTAGGGGAGCCTGAGTGCAGATGCGCGGCCAGGTCTAGGCCCGAAACTAACCAGCCGCGGCTCGGACAAAAGCCATCTCCTGGGGGCCTCCCCCCTGTTCTTCCATCCGTAAAGGGAGACTGCGTTACAGATGGAAGAACAGGGGGATCTTCGCAGTGGTGGGGACGAGACGGAGGGGTCTGCGGGTTTGCCGCCCCGCAGGCCAGTTGCTCGCACCCCGGCCCCTGGTGTCCCAGCCCCATGGAGGCAGAGGGCTGTTTATCGCGTGATGCAGGTGTCCTGCGGGGGTCAAGGGACGGCGTGGGCACTCCTCCAGCAAGAGAGGGCGCCTGGGCCCCGAGAGAGCCCCCAGGATAATCCCCAGCCCTGGCCCCCGTGGCTCCAGTGGCCTCCCCAGGCTCCTGCCATGGGGCCTGGACCTGCTCACCCGGGCCCAGGTGAGCCGCAGGTGAATGCCTTTTGTGGACGCCAAGGACCGGAGGCCGCGGATGCCTTCCCGGGGAGGGGGGTTCGAGCTCTGGGGGACCGAGGTCGCAGGGGTCCCATTCGCTTCTTGCATAGTTTAGGCCAGTCTTTACAGAGTGGAATCCGCCAGGTCCAAGTTTGCCGCCTGGGGCATGGTGGGGCCCTTTGAGCCAAAGCAAGACACTTAGCCGCTTAGGGGGAGGCATAGGCCTGAGTCCCCCGGGGAGAACCCGTCGGTGGACGTGGGTTCTGCCCGCCCGAGCGGAATCCAGCTGGCTGGGCACCGTGGCCGGCCCCCGCCCCCGCCCTAGGTCCCCAGGTCTTCCCTGGGACCTCAGTCCCTGCGGGGGTGGGAGAACTGCTGGGAAGTGTGGTCCACGGGAAAACGCGCGGTCCTCTGGGTGGCAGGGAGGGCTTCCGTTTTCCCGGACACGACCTCAGGGACCCTGTGAACCTGGCAGGATATCTCAAGGGTGGAGCCCATGCCCGGAGGGAGGCTTGTGGGGGGGGGGCCTGCCTGCGCATGCGCAGCCCCACGTCTGGGCCCGAAACGAACCAGCCGCGGCCGGGACAAAAGCCATCTCCTGGGGGCCTCCCCCCTGTTCTTCCATCCGTAAAGGGGGACCCCTTTACGGATGGAAGAACAGGGGGATCTTCGTAGTGGTGGGGTCGTGACGGAGGGGTCTGCGGGTTTGCCGCCACGTAGGCCAGTTGCCCCCACCCCGGACCCTGGTGTCCCAGCGCCATGGAGGCAGAGGGCCGCTTATCAAGGGATGCAGGTGTCCTGCGGGGGTCAAGGGATGGCGTGGGCACTCCCCGGGCGAGGGCGGGCGCCTGGGCCCCAATAGCCCCTGGAAAAATCCCCAGCCCTGGCCCCCGTGGCTCCACTGGACTCCCCAGGTTCCTGCCATGGGGCCTGGTCCTGCTCACCCGGGCCCAGGTTCGCCGCAGGTGAAAGCCCTTTGCGGACGCCCAGGACCGGAGGCCGCGGATGCCTTCATGGGGAGGGGAGTTGAAGCTCTGCGGGACCGAGGTCGCAGCGGTCCCAGTCACTTCTTGTGAAGTTTAGGCCAGACTTTGGAGAGTGGAAGTAGCCAGGTCCAAGTTTGCCGCCTGGGTGCAGGGTGGGGCGATTTGAGCCACAACAAGACTCCTATCCGCTTAGGAGGGGGCATAGGCCTGACTCCCTGGGGCGAACCCGTCGGTGGGCATGGGTTCCACCACCTGGGTCGGCTCCACCTGGCAGGAAACCGTGGCCGGCCCCCCGCCCCCGCCCTGGGTCCCCACGTCTCCCTGGGACCTCAGCCTCAGCGCGGGTGGGAGAACTGCTGGGAAGTGTGGTCCCCGGGAAAACGCTCGATCCTCAAGATGGAAGGGAGGGCTTCTGTTTCCCCGGACAGGTGCCCAGGGACCCTGTGAAACTGCTCTGACACCTCAAGGGTGGGTCACGTGACCCCAGGGAGGCTGGTGGCTGGGGAGCCTGAGTGCGCATGCGCGGCCCAGGTCTTGGCCCCAAAGCAGCTGGCCGCGGCTCGGAGAAAAGCCATCTCCTGGGGGCCTCCCCATGTTCTTCCAAACGTAAAGGGGAACCCTTTTACGGATGGAAGAACGGCGGGATATTCGCACTGGTGGGGACGGGAGGGAGGGGCCTACAGGTTTGCCTCCAGGTAGGCCACTGGCTCGCACAGCGGGCCCAGGTGTCTGAGCCCCAGGGAGGCAGAGGGCCGCTTATCACGTGATGCAGGTGTCCTGCCGGGGTCAAGGGACGGCGTGGGCACTCACCGGGCGACACAGGACGCCTGGCCCTTAGAGAGGCCCCTGGAAAATCCCCCGCCCAGGCCCCCGGTCCCCAAGTCTGTCCTGCGCACACTGTGCGGGGCTGGGAGTGCTGCTGGCAAGTGTGGCCCAGGGGAAATCGAGCGGTCCTCTGGGTGGCAGGGTGGGCTTCCGTTACCCAGACAGGTGCCTAGGGTCCCTGTGAAAATGGTCTGACAGGTTAAGGGTGGGTCACGTGACCCGAGGGTGACTTGTGGTAGGGGAGCCTGAGTGCGGATGCGCGGCCAGGTCTAGGCCCGAAACTAACCAGCCGCGGCTCGGACAAAAGCCATCTCCTGGGGGCCTCCCCCCTGTTCTTCCATCCGTAAAGGGAGACTGCGTTACAGATGGAAGAACAGGGGGATCTTCGCAGTGGTGGGGACGAGACGGAGGGGTCTGCGGGTTTGCCGCCCCGCAGGCCAGTTGCTCGCACCCCGGCCCCTGGTGTCCCAGCCCCATGGAGGCAGAGGGCTGTTTATCGCGTGATGCAGGTGTCCTGCGGGGGTCAAGGGACGGCGTGGGCACTCCTCCAGCAAGAGAGGGCGCCTGGGCCCCGAGAGAGCCCCCAGGATAATCCCCAGCCCTGGCCCCCGTGGCTCCAGTGGCCTCCCCAGGCTCCTGCCATGGGGCCTGGACCTGCTCACCCGGGCCCAGGTGAGCCGCAGGTGAATGCCTTTTGTGGACGCCAAGGACCGGAGGCCGCGGATGCCTTCCCGGGGAGGGGGGTTCGAGCTCTGGGGGACCGAGGTCCCAGGGGTCCCATTCGCTTCTTGCATAGTTTAGGCCAGTCTTTACAGAGTGGAATCCGCCAGGTCCAAGTTTGCCGCCTGGGGCATGGTGGGGCCCTTTGAGCCAAAGCAAGACACTTAGCCGCTTAGGGGGAGGCATAGGCCTGAGTCCCCCGGGGAGAACACGTCGGTGGACGTGGGTTCTGCCCGCCCGAGCGGAATCCACCTGGCTGGGCACCGTGGCCGGCCCCCGCCCCCGCCCTAGGTCCCCAGGTCTTCCCTGGGACCTCAGTCCCTGCGGGGGTGGGAGAACTGCTGGGAAGTGTGGTCCACGGGAAAACGCGCGGTCCTCTGGGTGGCAGGGAGGGCTTCCGTTTTCCCGGACAGGACCTCAGGGACCCTGTGAACCTGGCAGGATATCTCCAGGGTGGAGCCCATGCCCGGAGGGAGGCTTGTGGTGGGGGGGCCTGCCTGCGCATGCGCAGCCCCACGTCTGGGCCCGAAACGAACCAGCCGCGGCCGGGACAAAAGCCATCTCCTGGCGGCCTCCCCCCTGTTCTTCCATCCGTAAAGGGGGACCCCTTTACGGATGGAAGAACAGGGGGATCTTCGTAGTGGTGGGGTCGTGACGGAGGGGTCTGCGGGTTTGCCGCCACGTAGGCCAGTTGCCCCCACCCCGGACCCTGGTGTCCCAGCGCCATGGAGGCAGAGGGCCGCTTATCAAGGGATGCAGGTGTCCTGCGGGGGTCAAGGGATGGCGTGGGCACTCCCCGGGCGAGGGCGGGCGCCTGGGCCCCAATAGCCCCTGGAAAAATCCCCAGCCCTGGCACCCGAGGCTCCACTGGACTCCCCAGGTTCCTGCCATGGGGCCTGGTCCTGCTCACCCGGGCCCAGGTTCGCCGCAGGTGAAAGCCCTTTGCGGACGCCCAGGACCGGAGGCCGCGGATGCCTTCATGGGGAGGGGAGTTGAAGCTGTGCGGGACCGAGGTCGCAGCGGTCCCAGTCACTTCTTGTGAAGTTTAGGCCAGACTTTGGAGAGTGGAAGTAGCCAGGTCCAAGTTTGCCGCCTGGGTGCAGGGTGGGGCGATTTGAGCCACAACAAGACTCCTATCCGCTTAGGAGGGGGCATAGGCCTGACTCCCTGGGGCGAACCCGTCGGTGGGCATGGGTTCCACCACCTGGGTCGGCTCCACCTGGCAGGAAACCGTGGCCGGCCCCCCACCCCCGCCCTGGGTCCCCACGTCTCCCTGGGACCTCAGCCTCTGCGCGGGTGGGAGAACTGCTGGGAAGTGTGGTCCACGGGACAACGCTCGATCCTCAAGATGGAAGGGAGGGCTTCTGTTTCCCCGGACAGGTGCCCAGGGACCCTGTGAAACTGCTCTGACACCTCAAGGGTGGGTCACGTGACCCCAGGGAGGCTGGTGGCTGGGGAGCCTGAGTGCGCATGCGCGGCCCAGGTCTTGGCCCCAAAGCAGCTGGCCGCGGCTCGGAGAAAAGCCATCTCCTG
Organism: Desmodus rotundus; assembly: GCF_022682495.2. Taxonomy (NCBI): domain Eukaryota; kingdom Metazoa; phylum Chordata; class Mammalia; order Chiroptera; family Phyllostomidae; genus Desmodus; species Desmodus rotundus. The sequence continues at coordinate 208,577 of NW_026527700.1, read as the reverse complement.
GGGGCCTCCCCATGTTCTTCCAAACGTAAAGGGGAACCCTTTTACGGATGGAAGAACGGCGGGATATTCGCACTGGTGGGGACGGGAGGGAGGGGCCTACGGGGTTGCCTCCAGGTAGGCCACTGGCTCGCACAGCGGGCCCAGGTGTCTGAGCCCCAGGGAGGCAGAGGGCCGCTTATCGCGTGATGCAGGTGTCCTGCCGGGGTCAAGGGACGGCGTGGGCACTCACCGGGCGACACAGGACGCCTGGCCCTTAGAGAGGCCCCTGGAAAATCCCCCGCCCAGGCCCCCGGTCCCCAAGTCTGTCCTGCGCACACTGTGCGGGGCTGGGAGTGCTGCTGGCAAGTGTGGCCCAGGGGAAATCGAGCGGTCCTCTGGGTGGCAGGGTGGGCTTCCGTTACCCAGACAGGTGCCTAGGGTCCCTGTGAAAATGGTCTGACAGGTTAAGGGTGGGTCACGTGACCCGAGGGTGACTTGTGGTAGGGGAGCCTGAGTGCGGATGCGCGGCCAGGTCTAGGCCCGAAACTAACCAGCCGCGGCTCGGACAAAAGCCATCTCCTGGGGGCCTCCCCCCTGTTCTTCCATCCGTAAAGGGAGACTGCGTTACAGATGGAAGAACAGGGGGATCTTCGCAGTGGTGGGGACGAGACGGAGGGGTCTGCGGGTTTGCCGCCCCGCAGGCCAGTTGCTCGCACCCCGGCCCCTGGTGTCCCAGCCCCATGGAGGCAGAGGGCTGTTTATCGCGTGATGCAGGTGTCCTGCGGGGGTCAAGGGACGGCGTGGGCACTCCTCCAGCAAGAGAGGGCGCCTGGGCCCCGAGAGAGCCCCCAGGATAATCCCCAGCCCTGGCCCCCGTGGCTCCAGTGGCCTCCCCAGGCTCCTGCCATGGGGCCTGGACCTGCTCACCCGGGCCCAGGTGAGCCGCAGGTGAATGCCTTTTGTGGACGCCAAGGACCGGAGGCCGCGGATGCCTTCCCGGGGAGGGGGGTTCGAGCTCTGGGGGACCGAGGTCGCAGGGGTCCCATTCGCTTCTTGCATAGTTTAGGCCAGTCTTTACAGAGTGGAATCCGCCAGGTCCAAGTTTGCCGCCTGGGGCATGGTGGGGCCCTTTGAGCCAAAGCAAGACACTTAGCCGCTTAGGGGGAGGCATAGGCCTGAGTCCCCCGGGGAGAACCCGTGGGTGGACGTGGGTTCTGCCCGCCCGAGCGGAATCCACCTGGCTGGGCACCGTGGCCGGCCCCCGCCCCCGCCCTAGGTCCCCAGGTCTTCCCTGGGACCTCAGTCCCTGCGGGGGTGGGAGAACTGCTGGGAAGTGTGGTCCACGGGAAAACGCGCGGTCCTCTGGGTGGCAGGGAGGGCTTCCGTTTTCCCGGACACGACCTCAGGGACCCTGTGAACGTGGCAGGATATCTCCAGGGTGGAGCCCATGCCCGGAGGGAGGCTTGTGGTGGGGGGGCCTGCCTGCGCATGCGCAGCCCCACGTCTGGGCCCGAAACGAACCAGCCGCGGCCGGGACAAAAGCCATCTCCTGGGGGCCTCCCCCCTGTTCTTCCATCCGTAAAGGGGGACCCCTTTACGGATGGAAGAACAGGGGGATCTTCGTAGTGGTGGGGTCGTGACGGAGGGGTCTGCGGGTTTGCCGCCACGTAGGCCAGTTGCCCCCACCCCGGACCCTGGTGTCCCAGCGCCATGGAGGCAGAGGGCCGCTTATCAAGGGATGCAGGTGTCCTGCGGGGGTCAAGGGATGGCGTGGGCACTCCCCGGGCGAGGGCGGGCGCCTGGGCCCCAATAGCCCCTGGAAAAATCCCCAGCCCGGGCCCCCGTGGCTCCACTGGACTCCCCAGGTTCCTGCCATGGGGCCTGGTCCTGCTCACCCGGGCCCAGGTTCGCCGCAGGTGAAAGCCCTTTGCGGACGCCCAGGACCGGAGGCCGCGGATGCCTTCATGGGGAGGGGAGTTGAAGCTGTGCGGGACCGAGGTCGCAGCGGTCCCAGTCACTTCTTGTGAAGTTTAGGCCAGACTTTGGAGGGTGGAAGTAGCCAGGTCCAAGTTTGCCGCCTGGGTGCAGGGTGGGGCGATTTGAGCCACAACAAGACTCCTATCCGCTTAGAGGGGGGCATAGGCCTGACTCCCAGGGGCGAACCCGTCGGTGGGCATGGGTTCCACCGCCTGGGTCCGCTCCACCTGGCAGGAAACCGTGGCCGGCCCCCCGCCCCCGCCCTGGGTCCCCACGTCTCCCTGGGACCTCAGCCTCTGCGCGGGTGGGAGAACTGCTGGGAAGTGTGGTCCACGGGAAAACGCTCGATCCTCAAGATGGAAGGGAGGGCTTCTGTTTCCCCGGACAGGTGCCCAGGGACCCTGTGAAACTGCTCTGACACCTCAAGGGTGGGTCACGTGACCCCAGGGAGGCTGGTGGCTGGGGAGCCTGAGTGCGCATGCGCGGCCCAGGTCTTGGCCCCAAAGCAGCTGGCCGCGGCTCGGAGAAAAGCCATCTCCTGGGGGCCTCCCCATGTTCTTCCAAACGTAAAGGGGAACCCTTTTACGGATGGAAGAACGGCGGGATATTCGCACTGGTGGGGACGGGAGGGAGGGGCCTACAGGTTTGCCTCCAGGTAGGCCACTGGCTCGCACAGCGGGCCCAGGTGTCTGAGCCCCAGGGAGGCAGAGGGCCGCTTATCACGTGATGCAGGTGTCCTGCCGGGGTCAAGGGACGGCGTGGGCACTCACCGGGCGACACAGGACGCCTGGCCCTTAGACAGGCCCCTGGAAAATCCCCCGCCCAGGCCCCCGGTCCCCAAGTCTGTCCTGCGCACACTGTGCGGGGCTGGGAGTGCTGCTGGCAAGTGTGGCCCAGGGGAAATCGAGCGGTCCTCTGGGTGGCAGGGTGGGCTTCCGTTACCCAGACAGGTGCCTAGGGTCCCTGTGAAAATGGTCTGACAGGTTAAGGGTGGGTCACGTGACCCGAGGGTGACTTGTGGTAGGGGAGCCTGAGTGCAGATGCGCGGCCAGGTCTAGGCCCGAAACTAACCAGCCGCGGCTCGGACAAAAGCCATCTCCTGGGGGCCTCCCCCCTGTTCTTCCATCCGTAAAGGGAGACTGCGTTACAGATGGAAGAACAGGGGGATCTTCGCAGTGGTGGGGACGAGACGGAGGGGTCTGCGGGTTTGCCGCCCCGCAGGCCAGTTGCTCGCACCCCGGCCCCTGGTGTCCCAGCCCCATGGAGGCAGAGGGCTGTTTATCGCGTGATGCAGGTGTCCTGCGGGGGTCAAGGGACGGCGTGGGCACTCCTCCAGCAAGAGAGGGCGCCTGGGCCCCGAGAGAGCCCCCAGGATAATCCCCAGCCCTGGCCCCCGTGGCTCCAGTGGCCTCCCCAGGCTCCTGCCATGGGGCCTGGACCTGCTCACCCGGGCCCAGGTGAGCCGCAGGTGAATGCCTTTTGTGGACGCCAAGGACCGGAGGCCGCGGATGCCTTCCCGGGGAGGGGGGTTCGAGCTCTGGGGGACCGAGGTCGCAGGGGTCCCATTCGCTTCTTGCATAGTTTAGGCCAGTCTTTACAGAGTGGAATCCGCCAGGTCCAAGTTTGCCGCCTGGGGCATGGTGGGGCCCTTTGAGCCAAAGCAAGACACTTAGCCGCTTAGGGGGAGGCATAGGCCTGAGTCCCCCGGGGAGAACCCGTCGGTGGACGTGGGTTCTGCCCGCCCGAGCGGAATCCAGCTGGCTGGGCACCGTGGCCGGCCCCCGCCCCCGCCCTAGGTCCCCAGGTCTTCCCTGGGACCTCAGTCCCTGCGGGGGTGGGAGAACTGCTGGGAAGTGTGGTCCACGGGAAAACGCGCGGTCCTCTGGGTGGCAGGGAGGGCTTCCGTTTTCCCGGACACGACCTCAGGGACCCTGTGAACCTGGCAGGATATCTCAAGGGTGGAGCCCATGCCCGGAGGGAGGCTTGTGGGGGGGGGGCCTGCCTGCGCATGCGCAGCCCCACGTCTGGGCCCGAAACGAACCAGCCGCGGCCGGGACAAAAGCCATCTCCTGGGGGCCTCCCCCCTGTTCTTCCATCCGTAAAGGGGGACCCCTTTACGGATGGAAGAACAGGGGGATCTTCGTAGTGGTGGGGTCGTGACGGAGGGGTCTGCGGGTTTGCCGCCACGTAGGCCAGTTGCCCCCACCCCGGACCCTGGTGTCCCAGCGCCATGGAGGCAGAGGGCCGCTTATCAAGGGATGCAGGTGTCCTGCGGGGGTCAAGGGATGGCGTGGGCACTCCCCGGGCGAGGGCGGGCGCCTGGGCCCCAATAGCCCCTGGAAAAATCCCCAGCCCTGGCCCCCGTGGCTCCACTGGACTCCCCAGGTTCCTGCCATGGGGCCTGGTCCTGCTCACCCGGGCCCAGGTTCGCCGCAGGTGAAAGCCCTTTGCGGACGCCCAGGACCGGAGGCCGCGGATGCCTTCATGGGGAGGGGAGTTGAAGCTCTGCGGGACCGAGGTCGCAGCGGTCCCAGTCACTTCTTGTGAAGTTTAGGCCAGACTTTGGAGAGTGGAAGTAGCCAGGTCCAAGTTTGCCGCCTGGGTGCAGGGTGGGGCGATTTGAGCCACAACAAGACTCCTATCCGCTTAGGAGGGGGCATAGGCCTGACTCCCTGGGGCGAACCCGTCGGTGGGCATGGGTTCCACCACCTGGGTCGGCTCCACCTGGCAGGAAACCGTGGCCGGCCCCCCGCCCCCGCCCTGGGTCCCCACGTCTCCCTGGGACCTCAGCCTCAGCGCGGGTGGGAGAACTGCTGGGAAGTGTGGTCCACGGGAAAACGCTCGATCCTCAAGATGGAAGGGAGGGCTTCTGTTTCCCCGGACAGGTGCCCAGGGACCCTGTGAAACTGCTCTGACACCTCAAGGGTGGGTCACGTGACCCCAGGGAGGCTGGTGGCTGGGGAGCCTGAGTGCGCATGCGCGGCCCAGGTCTTGGCCCCAAAGCAGCTGGCCGCGGCTCAGAGAAAAGCCATCTCCTGGGGGCCTCCCCATGTTCTTCCAAACGTAAAGGGGAACCCTTTTACGGATGGAAGAACGGCGGGATATTCGCACTGGTGGGGACGGGAGGGAGGGGCCTACGGGTTTGCCTCCAGGTAGGCCACTGGCTCGCACAGCGGGCCCAGGTGTCTGAGCCCCAGGGAGGCAGAGGGCCGCTTATCGCGTGATGCAGGTGTCCTGCCGGGGTCAAGGGACGGCGTGGGCACTCACCGGGCGACACAGGACGCCTGGCCCTTAGAGAGGCCCCTGGAAAATCCCCCGCCCAGGCCCCCGGTCCCCAAGTCTGTCCTGCGCACACTGTGCGGGGCTGGGAGTGCTGCTGGCAAGTGTGGCCCAGGGGAAATCGAGCGGTCCTCTGGGTGGCAGGGTGGGCTTCCGTTACCCAGACAGGTGCCTAGGGTCCCTGTGAAAATGGTCTGACAGGTTAAGGGTGGGTCACGTGACCCGAGGGTGACTTGTGGTAGGGGAGCCTGAGTGCGGATGCGCGGCCAGGTCTAGGCCCGAAACTAACCAGCCGCGGCTCGGACAAAAGCCATCTCCTGGGGGCCTCCCCCCTGTTCTTCCATCCGTAAAGGGAGACTGCGTTACAGATGGAAGAACAGGGGGATCTTCGCAGTGGTGGGGACGAGACGGAGGGGTCTGCGGGTTTGCCGCCCCGCAGGCCAGTTGCTCGCACCCCGGCCCCTGGTGTCCCAGCCCCATGGAGGCAGAGGGCTGTTTATCGCGTGATGCAGGTGTCCTGCGGGGGTCAAGGGACGGCGTGGGCACTCCTCCAGCAAGAGAGGGCGCCTGGGCCCCGAGAGAGCCCCCAGGATAATCCCCAGCCCTGGCCCCCGTGGCTCCAGTGGCCTCCCCAGGCTCCTGCCATGGGGCCTGGACCTGCTCACCCGGGCCCAGGTGAGCCGCAGGTGAATGCCTTTTGTGGACGCCAAGGACCGGAGGCCGCGGATGCCTTCCCGGGGAGGGGGGTTCGAGCTCTGGGGGACCGAGGTCCCAGGGGTCCCATTCGCTTCTTGCATAGTTTAGGCCAGTCTTTACAGAGTGGAATCCGCCAGGTCCAAGTTTGCCGCCTGGGGCATGGTGGGGCCCTTTGAGCCAAAGCAAGACACTTAGCCGCTTAGGGGGAGGCATAGGCCTGAGTCCCCCGGGGAGAACACGTCGGTGGACGTGGGTTCTGCCCGCCCGAGCGGAATCCACCTGGCTGGGCACCGTGGCCGGCCCCCGCCCCCGCCCTAGGTCCCCAGGTCTTCCCTGGGACCTCAGTCCCTGCGGGGGTGGGAGAACTGCTGGGAAGTGTGGTCCACGGGAAAACGCGCGGTCCTCTGGGTGGCAGGGAGGGCTTCCGTTTTCCCGGACACGACCTCAGGGACCCTGTGAACCTGGCAGGATATCTCCAGGGTGGAGCCCATGCCCGGAGGGAGGCTTGTGGTGGGAGGGCCTGCCTGCGCATGCGCAGCCCCACGTCTGGGCCCGAAACGAACCAGCCGCGGCCGGGACAAAAGCCATCTCCTGGCGGCCTCCCCCCTGTTCTTCCATCCGTAAAGGGGGACCCCTTTACGGATGGAAGAACAGGGGGATCTTCGTAGTGGTGGGGTCGTGACGGAGGGGTCTGCGGGTTTGCCGCCACGTAGGCCAGTTGCCCCCACCCCGGACCCTGGTGTCCCAGCGCCATGGAGGCAGAGGGCCGCTTATCAAGGGATGCAGGTGTCCTGCGGGGGTCAAGGGATGGCGTGGGCACTCCCCGGGCGAGGGCGGGCGCCTGGGCCCCAATAGCCCCTGGAAAAATCCCCAGCCCTGGCACCCGAGGCTCCACTGGACTCCCCAGGTTCCTGCCATGGGGCCTGGTCCTGCTCACCCGGGCCCAGGTTCGCCGCAGGTGAAAGCCCTTTGCGGACGCCCAGGACCGGAGGCCGCGGATGCCTTCATGGGGAGGGGAGTTGAAGCTGTGCGGGACCGAGGTCGCAGCGGTCCCAGTCACTTCTTGTGAAGTTTAGGCCAGACTTTGGAGAGTGGAAGTAGCCAGGTCCAAGTTTGCCGCCTGGGTGCAGGGTGGGGCGATTTGAGCCACAACAAGACTCCTATCCGCTTAGGAGGGGGCATAGGCCTGACTCCCTGGGGCGAACCCGTCGGTGGGCATGGGTTCCACCACCTGGGTCGGCTCCACCTGGCAGGAAACCGTGGCCGGCCCCCCACCCCCGCCCTGGGTCCCCACGTCTCCCTGGGACCTCAGCCTCTGCGCGGGTGGGAGAACTGCTGGGAAGTGTGGTCCACGGGACAACGCTCGATCCTCAAGATGGAAGGGAGGGCTTCTGTTTCCCCGGACAGGTGCCCAGGGACCCTGTGAAACTGCTCTGACACCTCAAGGGTGGGTCACGTGACCCCAGGGAGGCTGGTGGCTGGGGAGCCTGAGTGCGCATGCGCGGCCCAGGAATTGGCCCCAAAGCAGCTGGCCGCGGCTCGGAGAAAAGCCATCTCCTGGGGGCCTCCCCATGTTCTTCCAAACGTAAAGGGGAACCCTTTTACGGATGGAAGAACGGCGGGATATTCGCACTGGTGGGGACGGGAGGGAGGGGCCTACGGGTTTGCCTCCAGGTAGGCCAGTTTCTCGCACAGCGGGCCCAGGTGTCTGAGCCCCAGGGAGGCAGAGGGCCGCTTATCGCGTGATGCAGGTGTCCTGCCGGGGTCAAGGGACGGCGTGGGCACTCACCGGGCGACACAGGACGCCTGGCCCTTAGAGAGGCCCCTGGAAAATCCCCCGCCCAGGCCCCCGGTCCCCAAGTCTGTCCTGCGCACACTGTGCGGGGCTGGGAGTGCTGCTGGCAAGTGTGGCCCAGGGGAAATCGAGCGGTCCTCTGGGTGGCAGGGTGGGCTTCCGTTACCCAGACAGGTGCCTAGGGTCCCTGTGAAAATGGTCTGACAGGTTAAGGGTGGGTCACGTGACCCGAGGGTGACTTGTGGTAGGGGAGCCTGAGTGCGGATGCGCGGCCAGGTCTAGGCCCGAAACTAACCAGCCGCGGCTCGGACAAAAGCCATCTCCTGGGGGCCTCCCCCCTGTTCTTCCATCCGTAAAGGGAGACTGCGTTACAGATGGAAGAACAGGGGGATCTTCGCAGTGGTGGGGACGAGACGGAGGGGTCTGCGGGTTTGCCGCCCCGCAGGCCAGTTGCTCGCACCCCGGCCCCTGGTGTCCCAGCCCCATGGAGGCAGAGGGCTGTTTATCGCGTGATGCAGGTGTCCTGAGGGGGTCAAGGGACGGCGTGGGCACTCCTCCAGCAAGAGAGGGCGCCTGGGCCCCGAGAGAGCCCCCAGGATAATCCCCAGCCCTGGCCCCCGTGGCTCCAGTGGCCTCCCCAGGCTCCTGCCATGGGGCCTGGACCTGCTCACCCGGGCCCAGGTGAGCCGCAGGTGAATGCCTTTTGTGGACGCCAAGGACCGGAGGCCGCGGATGCCTTCCCGGGGAGGGGGGTTCGAGCTCTGGGGGACCGAGGTCGCAGGGGTCCCATTCGCTTCTTGCATAGTTTAGGCCAGTCTTTACAGAGTGGAATCCGCCAGGTCCAAGTTTGCCGCCTGGGGCATGGTGGGGCCCTTTGAGCCAAAGCAAGACACTTAGCCGCTTAGGGGGAGGCATAGGCCTGAGTCCCCCGGGGAGAACCCGTCGGTGGACGTGGGTTCTGCCCGCCCGAGCGGAATCCACCTGGCTGGGCACCGTGGCCGGCCCCCGCCCCCGCCCTAGGTCCCCAGGTCTTCCCTGGGACCTCAGTCCCTGCGGGGGTGGGAGAACTGCTGGGAAGTGTGGTCCACGGGAAAACGCGAGGTCCTCTGGGTGGCAGGGAGGGCTTCCGTTTTCCCGGACACGACCTCAGGGACCCTGTGAACCTGGCAGGATATCTCAAGGGTGGAGCCCATGCCCGGAGGGAGGCTTGTGGTGCGGGGGCCTGCCTGCGCATGCGCAGCCCCACGTCTGGGCCCGAAACGAACCAGCCGCGGCCGGGACAAAAGCCATCTCCTGGGGGCCTCCCCCCTGTTCTTCCATCCGTAAAGGGGGACCCCTTTACGGATGGAAGAACAGGGGGATCTTCGTAGTGGTGGGGTCGTGACGGAGGGGTCTGCGGGTTTGCCGCCACGTAGGCCAGTTGCCCCCACCCCGGACCCTGGTGTCCCAGCGCCATGGAGGCAGAGGGCCGCTTATCAAGGGATGCAGGTGTCCTGCGGGGGTCAAGGGATGGCGTGGGCACTCCCCGGGCGAGGGCGGGCGCCTGGGCCCCAATAGCCCCTGGAAAAATCCCCAGCCCGGGCCCCCGTGGCTCCACTGGACTCCCCAGGTTCCTGCCATGGGGCCTGGTCCTGCTCACCCGGGCCCAGGTTCGCCGCAGGTGAAAGCCCTTTGCGGACGCCCAGGACCGGAGGCCGCGGATGCCTTCATGGGGAGGGGAGTTGAAGCTCTGCGGGACCGAGGTCGCAGCGGTCCCAGTCACTTCTTGTGAAGTTTAGGCCAGACTTTGGAGAGTGGAAGTAGCCAGGTCCAAGTTTGCCGCCTGGGTGCAGGGTGGGGCGATTTGAGCCACAACAAGACTCCTATCCGCTTAGAGGGGGGCATAGGCCTGACTCCCAGGGGCGAACCCGTCGGTGGGCATGGGTTCCACCGCCTGGGTCCGCTCCACCTGGCAGGAAACCGTGGCCGGCCCCCCACCCCCGCCCTGGGTCCCCACGTCTCCCTGGGACCTCAGCCTCTGCGCGGGTGGGAGAACTGCTGGGAAGTGTGGTCCACGGGAAAACGCTCGATCCTCAAGATGGAAGGGAGGGCTTCTGTTTCCCCGGACAGGTGCCCAGGGACCCTGTGAAACTGCTCTGACACCTCAAGGGTGGGTCACGTGACCCCAGGGAGGCTGGTGGCTGGGGAGCCTGAGTGCGCATGCGCGGCCCAGGTCTTGGCCCCAAAGCAGCTGGCCGCGGCTCGGAGAAAAGCCATCTCCTGGGGGCCTCCCCATGTTCTTCCAAACGTAAAGGGGAACCCTTTTACGGATGGAAGAACGGCGGGATATTCGCACTGGTGGGGACGGGAGGGAGGGGCCTACAGGTTTGCCTCCAGGTAGGCCACTGGCTCGCACAGCGGGCCCAGGTGTCTGAGCCCCAGGGAGGCAGAGGGCCGCTTATCACGTGATGCAGGTGTCCTGCCGGGGTCAAGGGACGGCGTGGGCACTCACCGGGCGACACAGGACGCCTGGCCCTTAGACAGGCCCCTGGAAAATCCCCCGCCCAGGCCCCCGGTCCCCAAGTCTGTCCTGCGCACACTGTGCGGGGCTGGGAGTGCTGCTGGCAAGTGTGGCCCAGGGGAAATCGAGCGGTCCTCTGGGTGGCAGGGTGGGCTTCCGTTACCCAGACAGGTGCCTAGGGTCCCTGTGAAAATGGTCTGACAGGTTAAGGGTGGGTCACGTGACCCGAGGGTGACTTGTGGTAGGGGAGCCTGAGTGCGGATGCGCGGCCAGGTCTAGGCCCGAAACTAACCAGCCGCGGCTCGGACAAAAGCCATCTCCTGGGGGCCTCCCCCCTGTTCTTCCATCCGTAAAGGGAGACTGCGTTACAGATGGAAGAACAGGGGGATCTTCGCAGTGGTGGGGACGAGACGGAGGGGTCTGCGGGTTTGCCGCCCCGCAGGCCAGTTGCTCGCACCCCGGCCCCTGGTGTCCCAGCCCCATGGAGGCAGAGGGCTGTTTATCGCGTGATGCAGGTGTCCTGCGGGGGTCAAGGGACGGCGTGGGCACTCCTCCAGCAAGAGAGGGCGCCTGGGCCCCGAGAGAGCCCCCAGGATAATCCCCAGCCCTGGCCCCCGTGGCTCCAGTGGCCTCCCCAGGCTCCTGCCATGGGGCCTGGACCTGCTCACCCGGGCCCAGGTGAGCCGCAGGTGAATGCCTTTTGTGGACGCCAAGGACCGGAGGCCGCGGATGCCTTCCCGGGGAGGGGGGTTCGAGCTCTGGGGGACCGAGGTCGCAGGGGTCCCATTCGCTTCTTGCATAGTTTAGGCCAGTCTTTACAGAGTGGAATCCGCCAGGTCCAAGTTTGCCGCCTGGGGCATGGTGGGGCCCTTTGAGCCAAAGCAAGACACTTAGCCGCTTAGGGGGAGGCATAGGCCTGAGTCCCCCGGGGAGAACCCGTCGGTGGACGTGGGTTCTGCCCGCCCGAGCGGAATCCAGCTGGCTGGGCACCGTGGCCGGCCCCCGCCCCCGCCCTAGGTCCCCAGGTCTTCCCTGGGACCTCAGTCCCTGCGGGGGTGGGAGAACTGCTGGGAAGTGTGGTCCACGGGAAAACGCGCGGTCCTCTGGGTGGCAGGGAGGGCTTCCGTTTTCCCGGACACGACCTCAGGGACCCTGTGAACCTGGCAGGATATCTCAAGGGTGGAGCCCATGCCCGGAGGGAGGCTTGTGGGGGGGGGGCCTGCCTGCGCATGCGCAGCCCCACGTCTGGGCCCGAAACGAACCAGCCGCGGCCGGGACAAAAGCCATCTCCTGGGGGCCTCCCCCCTGTTCTTCCATCCGTAAAGGGGGACCCCTTTACGGATGGAATAACAGGGGGATCTTCGTAGTGGTGGGGTCGTGACGGAGGGGTCTGCGGGTTTGCCGCCACGTAGGCCAGTTGCCCCCACCCCGGACCCTGGTGTCCCAGCGCCATGGAGGCAGAGGGCCGCTTATCAAGGGATGCAGGTGTCCTGCGGGGGTCAAGGGATGGCGTGGGCACTCCCCGGGCGAGGGCGGGCGCCTGGGCCCCAATAGCCCCTGGAAAAATCCCCAGCCCTGGCCCCCGTGGCTCCACTGGACTCCCCAGGTTCCTGCCATGGGGCCTGGTCCTGCTCACCCGGGCCCAGGTTCGCCGCAGGTGAAAGCCCTTTGCGGACGCCCAGGACCGGAGGCCGCGGATGCCTTCATGGGGAGGGGAGTTGAAGCTCTGCGGGACCGAGGTCGCAGCGGTCCGAGTCACTTCTTGTGAAGTTTAGGCCAGACTTTGGAGAGTGGAAGTAGCCAGGTCCAAGTTTGCCGCCTGGGTGCAGGGTGGGGCGATTTGAGCCACAACAAGACTCCTATCCGCTTAGGAGGGGGCATAGGCCTGACTCCCTGGGGCGAACCCGTCGGTGGGCATGGGTTCCACCGCCTGGGTCCGCTCCACCTGGCAGGAAACCGTGGCCGGCCCCCCGCCCCCGCCCTGGGTCCCCACGTCTCCCTGGGACCTCAGTCCCTGCGGGGGTGGGAGAACTGCTGGGAAGTGTGGTCCACGGGAAAACGCTCGATCCTCAAGATGGAAGGGAGGGCTTCTGTTTCCCCGGACAGGTGCCCAGGGACCCTGTGAAACTGCTCTGACACCTCAAGGGTGGGTCACGTGACCCCAGGGAGGCTGGTGGCTGGGGAGCCTGAGTGCGCATGCGCGGCCCAGGTCTTGGCCCCAAAGCAGCTGGCCGCGGCTCAGAGAAAAGCCATCTCCTGGGGGCCTCCCCATGTTCTTCCAAACGTAAAGGGGAACCCTTTTACGGATGGAAGAACGGCGGGATATTCGCACTGGTGGGGACGGGAGGGAGGGGCCTACGGGTTTGCCTCCAGGTAGGCCACTGGCTCGCACAGCGGGCCCAGGTGTCTGAGCCCCAGGGAGGCAGAGGGCCGCTTATCGAGTGATGCAGGTGTCCTGCCGGGGTCAAGGGACGGCGTGGGCACTCACCGGGCGACACAGGACGCCTGGCCCTTAGACAGGCCCCTGGAAAATCCCCCGCCCAGGCCCCCGGTCCCCAAGTCTGTCCTGCGCACACTGTGCGGGGCTGGGAGTGCTGCTGGCAAGTGTGGCCCAGGGGAAATCGAGCGGTCCTCTGGGTGGCAGGGTGGGCTTCCGTTACCCAGACAGGTGCCTAGGGTCCCTGTGAAAATGGTCTGACAGGTTAAGGGTGGGTCACGTGACCCGAGGGTGACTTGTGGTAGGGGAGCCTGAGTGCGGATGCGCGGCCAGGTCTAGGCCCGAAACTAACCAGCCGCGGCTCGGACAAAAGCCATCTCCTGGGGGCCTCCCCCCTGTTCTTCCATCCGTAAAGGGAGACTGCGTTACAGATGGAAGAACAGGGGGATCTTCGCAGTGGTGGGGACGAGACGGAGGGGTCTGCGGGTTTGCCGCCCCGCAGGCCAGTTGCTCGCACCCCGGCCCCTGGTGTCCCAGCCCCATGGAGGCAGAGGGCTGTTTATCGCGTGATGCAGGTGTCCTGCGGGGGTCAAGGGACGGCGTGGGCACTCCTCCAGCAAGAGAGGGCGCCTGGGCCCCGAGAGAGCCCCCAGGATAATCCCCAGCCCTGGCCCCCGTGGCTCCAGTGGCCTCCCCAGGCTCCTGCCATGGGGCCTGGACCTGCTCACCCGGGCCCAGGTGAGCCGCAGGTGAATGCCTTTTGTGGACGCCAAGGACCGGAGGCCGCGGATGCCTTCCCGGGGAGGGGGGTTCGAGCTCTGGGGGACCGAGGTCGCAGGGGTCCCATTCGCTTCTTGCATAGTTTAGGCCAGTCTTTACAGAGTGGAATCCGCCAGGTCCAAGTTTGCCGCCTGGGGCATGGTGGGGCCCTTTGAGCCAAAGCAAGACACTTAGCCGCTTAGGGGGAGGCATAGGCCTGAGTCCCCCGGGGAGAACCCGTGGGTGGACGTGGGTTCTGCCCGCCCGAGCGGAATCCACCTGGCTGGGCACCGTGGCCGGCCCCCGCCCCCGCCCTAGGTCCCCAGGTCTTCCCTGGGACCTCAGTCCCTGCGGGGGTGGGAGAACTGCTGGGAAGTGTGGTCCACGGGAAAACGCGCGGTCCTCTGGGTGGCAGGGAGGGCTTCCGTTTTCCCGGACACGACCTCAGGGACCCTGTGAACGTGGCAGGATATCTCCAGGGTGGAGCCCATGCCCGGAGGGAGGCTTGTGGTGGGGGGGCCTGCCTGCGCATGCGCAGCCCCACGTCTGGGCCCGAAACGAACCAGCCGCGGCCGGGACAAAAGCCATCTCCTGGGGGCCTCCCCCCTGTTCTTCCATCCGTAAAGGGGGACCCCTTTACGGATGGAAGAACAGGGGGATCTTCGTAGTGGTGGGGTCGTGACGGAGGGGTCTGCGGGTTTGCCGCCACGTAGGCCAGTTGCCCCCACCCCGGACCCTGGTGTCCCAGCGCCATGGAGGCAGAGGGCCGCTTATCAAGGGATGCAGGTGTCCTGCGGGGGTCAAGGGATGGCGTGGGCACTCCCCGGGCGAGGGCGGGCGCCTGGGCCCCAATAGCCCCTGGAAAAATCCCCAGCCCGGGCCCCCGTGGCTCCACTGGACTCCCCAGGTTCCTGCCATGGGGCCTGGTCCTGCTCACCCGGGCCCAGGTTCGCCGCAGGTGAAAGCCCTTTGCGGACGCCCAGGACCGGAGGCCGCGGATGCCTTCATGGGGAGGGGAGTTGAAGCTGTGCGGGACCGAGGTCGCAGCGGTCCCAGTCACTTCTTGTGAAGTTTAGGCCAGACTTTGGAGAGTGGAAGTAGCCAGGTCCAAGTTTGCCGCCTGGGTGCAGGGTGGGGCGATTTGAGCCACAACAAGACTCCTATCCGCTTAGAGGGGGGCATAGGCCTGACTCCCAGGGGCGAACCCGTCGGTGGGCATGGGTTCCACCGCCTGGGTCCGCTCCACCTGGCAGGAAACCGTGGCCGGCCCCCCGCCCCCGCCCTGGGTCCCCACGTCTCCCTGGGACCTCAGCCTCTGCGCGGGTGGGAGAACTGCTGGGAAGTGTGGTCCACGGGAAAACGCTCGATCCTCAAGATGGAAGGGAGGGCTTCTGTTTCCCCGGACAGGTGCCCAGGGACCCTGTGAAACTGCTCTGACACCTCAAGGGTGGGTCACGTGACCCCAGGGAGGCTGGTGGCTGGGGAGCCTGAGTGCGCATGCGCGGCCCAGGTCTTGGCCCCAAAGCAGCTGGCCGCGGCTCGGAGAAAAGCCATCTCCTGGGGGCCTCCCCATGTTCTTCCAAACGTAAAGGGGAACCCTTTTACGGATGGAAGAACGGCGGGATATTCGCACTGGTGGGGACGGGAGGGAGGGGCCTACAGGTTTGCCTCCAGGTAGGCCACTGGCTCGCACAGCGGGCCCAGGTGTCTGAGCCCCAGGGAGGCAGAGGGCCGCTTATCACGTGATGCAGGTGTCCTGCCGGGGTCAAGGGACGGCGTGGGCACTCACCGGGCGACACAGGACGCCTGGCCCTTAGACAGGCCCCTGGAAAATCCCCCGCCCAGGCCCCCGGTCCCCAAGTCTGTCCTGCGCACACTGTGCGGGGCTGGGAGTGCTGCTGGCAAGTGTGGCCCAGGGGAAATCGAGCGGTCCTCTGGGTGGCAGGGTGGGCTTCCGTTACCCAGACAGGTGCCTAGGGTCCCTGTGAAAATGGTCTGACAGGTTAAGGGTGGGTCACGTGACCCGAGGGTGACTTGTGGTAGGGGAGCCTGAGTGCAGATGCGCGGCCAGGTCTAGGCCCGAAACTAACCAGCCGCGGCTCGGACAAAAGCCATCTCCTGGGGGCCTCCCCCCTGTTCTTCCATCCGTAAAGGGAGACTGCGTTACAGATGGAAGAACAGGGGGATCTTCGCAGTGGTGGGGACGAGACGGAGGGGTCTGCGGGTTTGCCGCCCCGCAGGCCAGTTGCTCGCACCCCGGCCCCTGGTGTCCCAGCCCCATGGAGGCAGAGGGCTGTTTATCGCGTGATGCAGGTGTCCTGCGGGGGTCAAGGGACGGCGTGGGCACTCCTCCAGCAAGAGAGGGCGCCTGGGCCCCGAGAGAGCCCCCAGGATAATCCCCAGCCCTGGCCCCCGTGGCTCCAGTGGCCTCCCCAGGCTCCTGCCATGGGGCCTGGACCTGCTCACCCGGGCCCAGGTGAGCCGCAGGTGAATGCCTTTTGTGGACGCCAAGGACCGGAGGCCGCGGATGCCTTCCCGGGGAGGGGGGTTCGAGCTCTGGGGGACCGAGGTCGCAGGGGTCCCATTCGCTTCTTGCATAGTTTAGGCCAGTCTTTACAGAGTGGAATCCGCCAGGTCCAAGTTTGCCGCCTGGGGCATGGTGGGGCCCTTTGAGCCAAAGCAAGACACTTAGCCGCTTAGGGGGAGGCATAGGCCTGAGTCCCCCGGGGAGAACCCGTGGGTGGACGTGGGTTCTGCCCGCCCGAGCGGAATCCACCTGGCTGGGCACCGTGGCCGGCCCCCGCCCCCGCCCTAGGTCCCCAGGTCTTCCCTGGGACCTCAGTCCCTGCGGGGGTGGGAGAACTGCTGGGAAGTGTGGTCCACGGGAAAACGCGCGGTCCTCTGGGTGGCAGGGAGGGCTTCCGTTTTCCCGGACACGACCTCAGGGACCCTGTGAACGTGGCAGGATATCTCCAGGGTGGAGCCCATGCCCGGAGGGAGGCTTGTGGTGGGGGGGCCTGCCTGCGCATGCGCAGCCCCACGTCTGGGCCCGAAACGAACCAGCCGCGGCCGGGACAAAAGCCATCTCCTGGGGGCCTCCCCCCTGTTCTTCCATCCGTAAAGGGGGACCCCTTTACGGATGGAAGAACAGGGGGATCTTCGTAGTGGTGGGGTCGTGACGGAGGGGTCTGCGGGTTTGCCGCCACGTAGGCCAGTTGCCCCCACCCCGGACCCTGGTGTCCCAGCGCCATGGAGGCAGAGGGCCGCTTATCAAGGGATGCAGGTGTCCTGCGGGGGTCAAGGGATGGCGTGGGCACTCCCCGGGCGAGGGCGGGCGCCTGGGCCCCAATAGCCCCTGGAAAAATCCCCAGCCCGGGCCCCCGTGGCTCCACTGGACTCCCCAGGTTCCTGCCATGGGGCCTGGTCCTGCTCACCCGGGCCCAGGTTCGCCGCAGGTGAAAGCCCTTTGCGGACGCCCAGGACCGGAGGCCGCGGATGCCTTCATGGGGAGGGGAGTTGAAGCTGTGCGGGACCGAGGTCGCAGCGGTCCCAGTCACTTCTTGTGAAGTTTAGGCCAGACTTTGGAGAGTGGAAGTAGCCAGGTCCAAGTTTGCCGCCTGGGTGCAGGGTGGGGCGATTTGAGCCACAACAAGACTCCTATCCGCTTAGAGGGGGGCATAGGCCTGACTCCCAGGGGCGAACCCGTCGGTGGGCATGGGTTCCACCGCCTGGGTCCGCTCCACCTGGCAGGAAACCGTGGCCGGCCCCCCGCCCCCGCCCTGGGTCCCCACGTCTCCCTGGGACCTCAGCCTCTGCGCGGGTGGGAGAACTGCTGGGAAGTGTGGTCCACGGGAAAACGCTCGATCCTCAAGATGGAAGGGAGGGCTTCTGTTTCCCCGGACAGGTGCCCAGGGACCCTGTGAAACTGCTCTGACACCTCAAGGGTGGGTCACGTGACCCCAGGGAGGCTGGTGGCTGGGGAGCCTGAGTGCGCATGCGCGGCCCAGGTCTTGGCCCCAAAGCAGCTGGCCGCGGCTCGGAGAAAAGCCATCTCCTGGGGGCCTCCCCATGTTCTTCCAAACGTAAAGGGGAACCCTTTTACGGATGGAAGAACGGCGGGATATTCGCACTGGTGGGGACGGGAGGGAGGGGCCTACAGGTTTGCCTCCAGGTAGGCCACTGGCTCGCACAGCGGGCCCAGGTGTCTGAGCCCCAGGGAGGCAGAGGGCCGCTTATCACGTGATGCAGGTGTCCTGCCGGGGTCAAGGGACGGCGTGGGCACTCACCGGGCGACACAGGACGCCTGGCCCTTAGACAGGCCCCTGGAAAATCCCCCGCCCAGGCCCCCGGTCCCCAAGTCTGTCCTGCGCACACTGTGCGGGGCTGGGAGTGCTGCTGGCAAGTGTGGCCCAGGGGAAATCGAGCGGTCCTCTGGGTGGCAGGGTGGGCTTCCGTTACCCAGACAGGTGCCTAGGGTCCCTGTGAAAATGGTCTGACAGGTTAAGGGTGGGTCACGTGACCCGAGGGTGACTTGTGGTAGGGGAGCCTGAGTGCAGATGCGCGGCCAGGTCTAGGCCCGAAACTAACCAGCCGCGGCTCGGACAAAAGCCATCTCCTGGGGGCCTCCCCCCTGTTCTTCCATCCGTAAAGGGAGACTGCGTTACAGATGGAAGAACAGGGGGATCTTCGCAGTGGTGGGGACGAGACGGAGGGGTCTGCGGGTTTGCCGCCCCGCAGGCCAGTTGCTCGCACCCCGGCCCCTGGTGTCCCAGCCCCATGGAGGCAGAGGGCTGTTTATCGCGTGATGCAGGTGTCCTGCGGGGGTCAAGGGACGGCGTGGGCACTCCTCCAGCAAGAGAGGGCGCCTGGGCCCCGAGAGAGCCCCCAGGATAATCCCCAGCCCTGGCCCCCGTGGCTCCAGTGGCCTCCCCAGGCTCCTGCCATGGGGCCTGGACCTGCTCACCCGGGCCCAGGTGAGCCGCAGGTGAATGCCTTTTGTGGACGCCAAGGACCGGAGGCCGCGGATGCCTTCCCGGGGAGGGGGGTTCGAGCTCTGGGGGACCGAGGTCCCAGGGGTCCCATTCGCTTCTTGCATAGTTTAGGCCAGTCTTTACAGAGTGGAATCCGCCAGGTCCAAGTTTGCCGCCTGGGGCATGGTGGGGCCCTTTGAGCCAAAGCAAGACACTTAGCCGCTTAGGGGGAGGCATAGGCCTGAGTCCCCCGGGGAGAACCCGTCGGTGGACGTGGGTTCTGCCCGCCCGAGCGGAATCCAGCTGGCTGGGCACCGTGGCCGGCCCCCGCCCCCGCCCTAGGTCCCCAGGTCTTCCCTGGGACCTCAGTCCCTGCGGGGGTGGGAGAACTGCTGGGAAGTGTGGTCCACGGGAAAACGCGCGGTCCTCTGGGTGGCAGGGAGGGCTTCCGTTTTCCCGGACACGACCTCAGGGACCCTGTGAACCTGGCAGGATATCTCAAGGGTGGAGCCCATGCCCGGAGGGAGGCTTGTGGGGGGGGGGCCTGCCTGCGCATGCGCAGCCCCACGTCTGGGCCCGAAACGAACCAGCCGCGGCCGGGACAAAAGCCATCTCCTGGGGGCCTCCCCCCTGTTCTTCCATCCGTAAAGGGGGACCCCTTTACGGATGGAAGAACAGGGGGATCTTCGTAGTGGTGGGGTCGTGACGGAGGGGTCTGCGGGTTTGCCGCCACGTAGGCCAGTTGCCCCCACCCCGGACCCTGGTGTCCCAGCGCCATGGAGGCAGAGGGCCGCTTATCAAGGGATGCAGGTGTCCTGCGGGGGTCAAGGGATGGCGTGGGCACTCCCCGGGCGAGGGCGGGCGCCTGGGCCCCAATAGCCCCTGGAAAAATCCCCAGCCCTGGCCCCCGTGGCTCCACTGGACTCCCCAGGTTCCTGCCATGGGGCCTGGTCCTGCTCACCCGGGCCCAGGTTCGCCGCAGGTGAAAGCCCTTTGCGGACGCCCAGGACCGGAGGCCGCGGATGCCTTCATGGGGAGGGGAGTTGAAGCTGTGCGGGACCGAGGTCGCAGCGGTCCCAGTCACTTCTTGTGAAGTTTAGGCCAGACTTTGGAGAGTGGAAGTAGCCAGGTCCAAGTTTGCCGCCTGGGTGCAGGGTGGGGCGATTTGAGCCACAACAAGACTCCTATCCGCTTAGGAGGGGGCATAGGCCTGACTCCCTGGGGCGAACCCGTCGGTGGGCATGGGTTCCACCACCTGGGTCGGCTCCACCTGGCAGGAAACCGTGGCCGGCCCCCCGCCCCCGCCCTGGGTCCCCACGTCTCCCTGGGACCTCAGCCTCAGCGCGGGTGGGAGAACTGCTGGGAAGTGTGGTCCACGGGAAAACGCTCGATCCTCAAGATGGAAGGGAGGGCTTCTGTTTCCCCGGACAGGTGCCCAGGGACCCTGTGAAACTGCTCTGACACCTCAAGGGTGGGTCACGTGACCCCAGGGAGGCTGGTGGCTGGGGAGCCTGAGTGCGCATGCGCGGCCCAGGTCTTGGCCCCAAAGCAGCTGGCCGCGGCTCAGAGAAAAGCCATCTCCTGGGGGCCTCCCCATGTTCTTCCAAACGTAAAGGGGAACCCTTTTACGGATGGAAGAACGGCGGGATATTCGCACTGGTGGGGACGGGAGGGAGGGGCCTACGGGTTTGCCTCCAGGTAGGCCACTGGCTCGCACAGCGGGCCCAGGTGTCTGAGCCCCAGGGAGGCAGAGGGCCGCTTATCGCGTGATGCAGGTGTCCTGCCGGGGTCAAGGGACGGCGTGGGCACTCACCGGGCGACACAGGACGCCTGGCCCTTAGAGAGGCCCCTGGAAAATCCCCCGCCCAGGCCCCCGGTCCCCAAGTCTGTCCTGCGCACACTGTGCGGGGCTGGGAGTGCTGCTGGCAAGTGTGGCCCAGGGGAAATCGAGCGGTCCTCTGGGTGGCAGGGTGGGCTTCCGTTACCCAGACAGGTGCCTAGGGTCCCTGTGAAAATGGTCTGACAGGTTAAGGGTGGGTCACGTGACCCGAGGGTGACTTGTGGTAGGGGAGCCTGAGTGCGGATGCGCGGCCAGGTCTAGGCCCGAAACTAACCAGCCGCGGCTCGGACAAAAGCCATCTCCTGGGGGCCTCCCCCCTGTTCTTCCATCCGTAAAGGGAGACTGCGTTACAGATGGAAGAACAGGGGGATCTTCGCAGTGGTGGGGACGAGACGGAGGGGTCTGCGGGTTTGCCGCCCCGCAGGCCAGTTGCTCGCACCCCGGCCCCTGGTGTCCCAGCCCCATGGAGGCAGAGGGCTGTTTATCGCGTGATGCAGGTGTCCTGCGGGGGTCAAGGGACGGCGTGGGCACTCCTCCAGCAAGAGAGGGCGCCTGGGCCCCGAGAGAGCCCCCAGGATAATCCCCAGCCCTGGCCCCCGTGGCTCCAGTGGCCTCCCCAGGCTCCTGCCATGGGGCCTGGACCTGCTCACCCGGGCCCAGGTGAGCCGCAGGTGAATGCCTTTTGTGGACGCCAAGGACCGGAGGCCGCGGATGCCTTCCCGGGGAGGGGGGTTCGAGCTCTGGGGGACCGAGGTCCCAGGGGTCCCATTCGCTTCTTGCATAGTTTAGGCCAGTCTTTACAGAGTGGAATCCGCCAGGTCCAAGTTTGCCGCCTGGGGCATGGTGGGGCCCTTTGAGCCAAAGCAAGACACTTAGCCGCTTAGGGGGAGGCATAGGCCTGAGTCCCCCGGGGAGAACCCGTCGGTGGACGTGGGTTCTGCCCGCCCGAGCGGAATCCACCTGGCTGGGCACCGTGGCCGGCCCCCGCCCCCGCCCTAGGTCCCCAGGTCTTCCCTGGGACCTCAGTCCCTGCGGGGGTGGGAGAACTGCTGGGAAGTGTGGTCCACGGGAAAACGCGAGGTCCTCTGGGTGGCAGGGAGGGCTTCCGTTTTCCCGGACACGACCTCAGGGACCCTGTGAACCTGGCAGGATATCTCAAGGGTGGAGCCCATGCCCGGAGGGAGGCTTGTGGTGCGGGGGCCTGCCTGCGCATGCGCAGCCCCACGTCTGGGCCCGAAACGAACCAGCCGCGGCCGGGACAAAAGCCATCTCCTGGGGGCCTCCCCCCTGTTCTTCCATCCGTAAAGGGGGACCCCTTTACGGATGGAAGAACAGGGGGATCTTCGTAGTGGTGGGGTCGTGACGGAGGGGTCTGCGGGTTTGCCGCCACGTAGGCCAGTTGCCCCCACCCCGGACCCTGGTGTCCCAGCGCCATGGAGGCAGAGGGCCGCTTATCAAGGGATGCAGGTGTCCTGCGGGGGTCAAGGGATGGCGTGGGCACTCCCCGGGCGAGGGCGGGCGCCTGGGCCCCAATAGCCCCTGGAAAAATCCCCAGCCCGGGCCCCCGTGGCTCCACTGGACTCCCCAGGTTCCTGCCATGGGGCCTGGTCCTGCTCACCCGGGCCCAGGTTCGCCGCAGGTGAAAGCCCTTTGCGGACGCCCAGGACCGGAGGCCGCGGATGCCTTCATGGGGAGGGGAGTTGAAGCTCTGCGGGACCGAGGTCGCAGCGGTCCCAGTCACTTCTTGTGAAGTTTAGGCCAGACTTTGGAGAGTGGAAGTAGCCAGGTCCAAGTTTGCCGCCTGGGTGCAGGGTGGGGCGATTTGAGCCACAACAAGACTCCTATCCGCTTAGAGGGGGGCATAGGCCTGACTCCCAGGGGCGAACCCGTCGGTGGGCATGGGTTCCACCGCCTGGGTCCGCTCCACCTGGCAGGAAACCGTGGCCGGCCCCCCACCCCCGCCCTGGGTCCCCACGTCTCCCTGGGACCTCAGCCTCTGCGCGGGTGGGAGAACTGCTGGGAAGTGTGGTCCACGGGAAAACGCTCGATCCTCAAGATGGAAGGGAGGGCTTCTGTTTCCCCGGACAGGTGCCCAGGGACCCTGTGAAACTGCTCTGACACCTCAAGGGTGGGTCACGTGACCCCAGGGAGGCTGGTGGCTGGGGAGCCTGAGTGCGCATGCGCGGCCCAGGTCTTGGCCCCAAAGCAGCTGGCCGCGGCTCGGAGAAAAGCCATCTCCTGGGGGCCTCCCCATGTTCTTCCAAACGTAAAGGGGAACCCTTTTACGGATGGAAGAACGGCGGGATATTCGCACTGGTGGGGACGGGAGGGAGGGGCCTACAGGTTTGCCTCCAGGTAGGCCACTGGCTCGCACAGCGGGCCCAGGTGTCTGAGCCCCAGGGAGGCAGAGGGCCGCTTATCACGTGATGCAGGTGTCCTGCCGGGGTCAAGGGACGGCGTGGGCACTCACCGGGCGACACAGGACGCCTGGCCCTTAGACAGGCCCCTGGAAAATCCCCCGCCCAGGCCCCCGGTCCCCAAGTCTGTCCTGCGCACACTGTGCGGGGCTGGGAGTGCTGCTGGCAAGTGTGGCCCAGGGGAAATCGAGCGGTCCTCTGGGTGGCAGGGTGGGCTTCCGTTACCCAGACAGGTGCCTAGGGTCCCTGTGAAAATGGTCTGACAGGTTAAGGGTGGGTCACGTGACCCGAGGGTGACTTGTGGTAGGGGAGCCTGAGTGCGGATGCGCGGCCAGGTCTAGGCCCGAAACTAACCAGCCGCGGCTCGGACAAAAGCCATCTCCTGGGGGCCTCCCCCCTGTTCTTCCATCCGTAAAGGGAGACTGCGTTACAGATGGAAGAACAGGGGGATCTTCGCAGTGGTGGGGACGAGACGGAGGGGTCTGCGGGTTTGCCGCCCCGCAGGCCAGTTGCTCGCACCCCGGCCCCTGGTGTCCCAGCCCCATGGAGGCAGAGGGCTGTTTATCGCGTGATGCAGGTGTCCTGCGGGGGTCAAGGGACGGCGTGGGCACTCCTCCAGCAAGAGAGGGCGCCTGGGCCCCGAGAGAGCCCCCAGGATAATCCCCAGCCCTGGCCCCCGTGGCTCCAGTGGCCTCCCCAGGCTCCTGCCATGGGGCCTGGACCTGCTCACCCGGGCCCAGGTGAGCCGCAGGTGAATGCCTTTTGTGGACGCCAAGGACCGGAGGCCGCGGATGCCTTCCCGGGGAGGGGGGTTCGAGCTCTGGGGGACCGAGGTCGCAGGGGTCCCATTCGCTTCTTGCATAGTTTAGGCCAGTCTTTACAGAGTGGAATCCGCCAGGTCCAAGTTTGCCGCCTGGGGCATGGTGGGGCCCTTTGAGCCAAAGCAAGACACTTAGCCGCTTAGGGGGAGGCATAGGCCTGAGTCCCCCGGGGAGAACCCGTCGGTGGACGTGGGTTCTGCCCGCCCGAGCGGAATCCAGCTGGCTGGGCACCGTGGCCGGCCCCCGCCCCCGCCCTAGGTCCCCAGGTCTTCCCTGGGACCTCAGTCCCTGCGGGGGTGGGAGAACTGCTGGGAAGTGTGGTCCACGGGAAAACGCGCGGTCCTCTGGGTGGCAGGGAGGGCTTCCGTTTTCCCGGACACGACCTCAGGGACCCTGTGAACCTGGCAGGATATCTCAAGGGTGGAGCCCATGCCCGGAGGGAGGCTTGTGGGGGGGGGGCCTGCCTGCGCATGCGCAGCCCCACGTCTGGGCCCGAAACGAACCAGCCGCGGCCGGGACAAAAGCCATCTCCTGGGGGCCTCCCCCCTGTTCTTCCATCCGTAAAGGGGGACCCCTTTACGGATGGAATAACAGGGGGATCTTCGTAGTGGTGGGGTCGTGACGGAGGGGTCTGCGGGTTTGCCGCCACGTAGGCCAGTTGCCCCCACCCCGGACCCTGGTGTCCCAGCGCCATGGAGGCAGAGGGCCGCTTATCAAGGGATGCAGGTGTCCTGCGGGGGTCAAGGGATGGCGTGGGCACTCCCCGGGCGAGGGCGGGCGCCTGGGCCCCAATAGCCCCTGGAAAAATCCCCAGCCCTGGCCCCCGTGGCTCCACTGGACTCCCCAGGTTCCTGCCATGGGGCCTGGTCCTGCTCACCCGGGCCCAGGTTCGCCGCAGGTGAAAGCCCTTTGCGGACGCCCAGGACCGGAGGCCGCGGATGCCTTCATGGGGAGGGGAGTTGAAGCTCTGCGGGACCGAGGTCGCAGCGGTCCGAGTCACTTCTTGTGAAGTTTAGGCCAGACTTTGGAGAGTGGAAGTAGCCAGGTCCAAGTTTGCCGCCTGGGTGCAGGGTGGGGCGATTTGAGCCACAACAAGACTCCTATCCGCTTAGGAGGGGGCATAGGCCTGACTCCCTGGGGCGAACCCGTCGGTGGGCATGGGTTCCACCGCCTGGGTCCGCTCCACCTGGCAGGAAACCGTGGCCGGCCCCCCGCCCCCGCCCTGGGTCCCCACGTCTCCCTGGGACCTCAGTCCCTGCGGGGGTGGGAGAACTGCTGGGAAGTGTGGTCCACGGGAAAACGCTCGATCCTCAAGATGGAAGGGAGGGCTTCTGTTTCCCCGGACAGGTGCCCAGGGACCCTGTGAAACTGCTCTGACACCTCAAGGGTGGGTCACGTGACCCCAGGGAGGCTGGTGGCTGGGGAGCCTGAGTGCGCATGCGCGGCCCAGGTCTTGGCCCCAAAGCAGCTGGCCGCGGCTCAGAGAAAAGCCATCTCCTGGGGGCCTCCCCATGTTCTTCCAAACGTAAAGGGGAACCCTTTTACGGATGGAAGAACGGCGGGATATTCGCACTGGTGGGGACGGGAGGGAGGGGCCTACGGGTTTGCCTCCAGGTAGGCCACTGGCTCGCACAGCGGGCCCAGGTGTCTGAGCCCCAGGGAGGCAGAGGGCCGCTTATCGAGTGATGCAGGTGTCCTGCCGGGGTCAAGGGACGGCGTGGGCACTCACCGGGCGACACAGGACGCCTGGCCCTTAGACAGGCCCCTGGAAAATCCCCCGCCCAGGCCCCCGGTCCCCAAGTCTGTCCTGCGCACACTGTGCGGGGCTGGGAGTGCTGCTGGCAAGTGTGGCCCAGGGGAAATCGAGCGGTCCTCTGGGTGGCAGGGTGGGCTTCCGTTACCCAGACAGGTGCCTAGGGTCCCTGTGAAAATGGTCTGACAGGTTAAGGGTGGGTCACGTGACCCGAGGGTGACTTGTGGTAGGGGAGCCTGAGTGCGGATGCGCGGCCAGGTCTAGGCCCGAAACTAACCAGCCGCGGCTCGGACAAAAGCCATCTCCTGGGGGCCTCCCCCCTGTTCTTCCATCCGTAAAGGGAGACTGCGTTACAGATGGAAGAACAGGGGGATCTTCGCAGTGGTGGGGACGAGACGGAGGGGTCTGCGGGTTTGCCGCCCCGCAGGCCAGTTGCTCGCACCCCGGCCCCTGGTGTCCCAGCCCCATGGAGGCAGAGGGCTGTTTATCGCGTGATGCAGGTGTCCTGCGGGGGTCAAGGGACGGCGTGGGCACTCCTCCAGCAAGAGAGGGCGCCTGGGCCCCGAGAGAGCCCCCAGGATAATCCCCAGCCCTGGCCCCCGTGGCTCCAGTGGCCTCCCCAGGCTCCTGCCATGGGGCCTGGACCTGCTCACCCGGGCCCAGGTGAGCCGCAGGTGAATGCCTTTTGTGGACGCCAAGGACCGGAGGCCGCGGATGCCTTCCCGGGGAGGGGGGTTCGAGCTCTGGGGGACCGAGGTCGCAGGGGTCCCATTCGCTTCTTGCATAGTTTAGGCCAGTCTTTACAGAGTGGAATCCGCCAGGTCCAAGTTTGCCGCCTGGGGCATGGTGGGGCCCTTTGAGCCAAAGCAAGACACTTAGCCGCTTAGGGGGAGGCATAGGCCTGAGTCCCCCGGGGAGAACCCGTGGGTGGACGTGGGTTCTGCCCGCCCGAGCGGAATCCACCTGGCTGGGCACCGTGGCCGGCCCCCGCCCCCGCCCTAGGTCCCCAGGTCTTCCCTGGGACCTCAGTCCCTGCGGGGGTGGGAGAACTGCTGGGAAGTGTGGTCCACGGGAAAACGCGCGGTCCTCTGGGTGGCAGGGAGGGCTTCCGTTTTCCCGGACACGACCTCAGGGACCCTGTGAACGTGGCAGGATATCTCCAGGGTGGAGCCCATGCCCGGAGGGAGGCTTGTGGTGGGGGGGCCTGCCTGCGCATGCGCAGCCCCACGTCTGGGCCCGAAACGAACCAGCCGCGGCCGGGACAAAAGCCATCTCCTGGGGGCCTCCCCCCTGTTCTTCCATCCGTAAAGGGGGACCCCTTTACGGATGGAAGAACAGGGGGATCTTCGTAGTGGTGGGGTCGTGACGGAGGGGTCTGCGGGTTTGCCGCCACGTAGGCCAGTTGCCCCCACCCCGGACCCTGGTGTCCCAGCGCCATGGAGGCAGAGGGCCGCTTATCAAGGGATGCAGGTGTCCTGCGGGGGTCAAGGGATGGCGTGGGCACTCCCCGGGCGAGGGCGGGCGCCTGGGCCCCAATAGCCCCTGGAAAAATCCCCAGCCCGGGCCCCCGTGGCTCCACTGGACTCCCCAGGTTCCTGCCATGGGGCCTGGTCCTGCTCACCCGGGCCCAGGTTCGCCGCAGGTGAAAGCCCTTTGCGGACGCCCAGGACCGGAGGCCGCGGATGCCTTCATGGGGAGGGGAGTTGAAGCTGTGCGGGACCGAGGTCGCAGCGGTCCCAGTCACTTCTTGTGAAGTTTAGGCCAGACTTTGGAGAGTGGAAGTAGCCAGGTCCAAGTTTGCCGCCTGGGTGCAGGGTGGGGCGATTTGAGCCACAACAAGACTCCTATCCGCTTAGAGGGGGGCATAGGCCTGACTCCCAGGGGCGAACCCGTCGGTGGGCATGGGTTCCACCGCCTGGGTCCGCTCCACCTGGCAGGAAACCGTGGCCGGCCCCCCGCCCCCGCCCTGGGTCCCCACGTCTCCCTGGGACCTCAGCCTCTGCGCGGGTGGGAGAACTGCTGGGAAGTGTGGTCCACGGGAAAACGCTCGATCCTCAAGATGGAAGGGAGGGCTTCTGTTTCCCCGGACAGGTGCCCAGGGACCCTGTGAAACTGCTCTGACACCTCAAGGGTGGGTCACGTGACCCCAGGGAGGCTGGTGGCTGGGGAGCCTGAGTGCGCATGCGCGGCCCAGGTCTTGGCCCCAAAGCAGCTGGCCGCGGCTCGGAGAAAAGCCATCTCCTGGGGGCCTCCCCATGTTCTTCCAAACGTAAAGGGGAACCCTTTTACGGATGGAAGAACGGCGGGATATTCGCACTGGTGGGGACGGGAGGGAGGGGCCTACAGGTTTGCCTCCAGGTAGGCCACTGGCTCGCACAGCGGGCCCAGGTGTCTGAGCCCCAGGGAGGCAGAGGGCCGCTTATCACGTGATGCAGGTGTCCTGCCGGGGTCAAGGGACGGCGTGGGCACTCACCGGGCGACACAGGACGCCTGGCCCTTAGACAGGCCCCTGGAAAATCCCCCGCCCAGGCCCCCGGTCCCCAAGTCTGTCCTGCGCACACTGTGCGGGGCTGGGAGTGCTGCTGGCAAGTGTGGCCCAGGGGAAATCGAGCGGTCCTCTGGGTGGCAGGGTGGGCTTCCGTTACCCAGACAGGTGCCTAGGGTCCCTGTGAAAATGGTCTGACAGGTTAAGGGTGGGTCACGTGACCCGAGGGTGACTTGTGGTAGGGGAGCCTGAGTGCAGATGCGCGGCCAGGTCTAGGCCCGAAACTAACCAGCCGCGGCTCGGACAAAAGCCATCTCCTGGGGGCCTCCCCCCTGTTCTTCCATCCGTAAAGGGAGACTGCGTTACAGATGGAAGAACAGGGGGATCTTCGCAGTGGTGGGGACGAGACGGAGGGGTCTGCGGGTTTGCCGCCCCGCAGGCCAGTTGCTCGCACCCCGGCCCCTGGTGTCCCAGCCCCATGGAGGCAGAGGGCTGTTTATCGCGTGATGCAGGTGTCCTGCGGGGGTCAAGGGACGGCGTGGGCACTCCTCCAGCAAGAGAGGGCGCCTGGGCCCCGAGAGAGCCCCCAGGATAATCCCCAGCCCTGGCCCCCGTGGCTCCAGTGGCCTCCCCAGGCTCCTGCCATGGGGCCTGGACCTGCTCACCCGGGCCCAGGTGAGCCGCAGGTGAATGCCTTTTGTGGACGCCAAGGACCGGAGGCCGCGGATGCCTTCCCGGGGAGGGGGGTTCGAGCTCTGGGGGACCGAGGTCGCAGGGGTCCCATTCGCTTCTTGCATAGTTTAGGCCAGTCTTTACAGAGTGGAATCCGCCAGGTCCAAGTTTGCCGCCTGGGGCATGGTGGGGCCCTTTGAGCCAAAGCAAGACACTTAGCCGCTTAGGGGGAGGCATAGGCCTGAGTCCCCCGGGGAGAACCCGTCGGTGGACGTGGGTTCTGCCCGCCCGAGCGGAATCCACCTGGCTGGGCACCGTGGCCGGCCCCCGCCCCCGCCCTAGGTCCCCAGGTCTTCCCTGGGACCTCAGTCCCTGCGGGGGTGGGAGAACTGCTGGGAAGTGTGGTCCACGGGAAAACGCGCGGTCCTCTGGGTGGCAGGGAGGGCTTCCGTTTTCCCGGACACGACCTCAGGGACCCTGTGAACCTGGCAGGATATCTCAAGGGTGGAGCCCATGCCCGGAGGGAGGCTTGTGGGGGGGGGGCCTGCCTGCGCATGCGCAGCCCCACGTCTGGGCCCGAAACGAACCAGCCGCGGCCGGGACAAAAGCCATCTCCTGGGGGCCTCCCCCCTGTTCTTCCATCCGTAAAGGGGGACCCCTTTACGGATGGAAGAACAGGGGGATCTTCGTAGTGGTGGGGTCGTGACGGAGGGGTCTGCGGGTTTGCCGCCACGTAGGCCAGTTGCCCCCACCCCGGACCCTGGTGTCCCAGCGCCATGGAGGCAGAGGGCCGCTTATCAAGGGATGCAGGTGTCCTGCGGGGGTCAAGGGATGGCGTGGGCACTCCCCGGGCGAGGGCGGGCGCCTGGGCCCCAATAGCCCCTGGAAAAATCCCCAGCCCTGGCCCCCGTGGCTCCACTGGACTCCCCAGGTTCCTGCCATGGGGCCTGGTCCTGCTCACCCGGGCCCAGGTTCGCCGCAGGTGAAAGCCCTTTGCGGACGCCCAGGACCGGAGGCCGCGGATGCCTTCATGGGGAGGGGAGTTGAAGCTCTGCGGGACCGAGGTCGCAGCGGTCCCAGTCACTTCTTGTGAAGTTTAGGCCAGACTTTGGAGAGTGGAAGTAGCCAGGTCCAAGTTTGCCGCCTGGGTGCAGGGTGGGGCGATTTGAGCCACAACAAGACTCCTATCCGCTTAGGAGGGGGCATAGGCCTGACTCCCTGGGGCGAACCCGTCGGTGGGCATGGGTTCCACCACCTGGGTCGGCTCCACCTGGCAGGAAACCGTGGCCGGCCCCCCGCCCCCGCCCTGGGTCCCCACGTCTCCCTGGGACCTCAGCCTCAGCGCGGGTGGGAGAACTGCTGGGAAGTGTGGTCCACGGGAAAACGCTCGATCCTCAAGATGGAAGGGAGGGCTTCTGTTTCCCCGGACAGGTGCCCAGGGACCCTGTGAAACTGCTCTGACACCTCAAGGGTGGGTCACGTGACCCCAGGGAGGCTGGTGGCTGGGGAGCCTGAGTGCGCATGCGCGGCCCAGGTCTTGGCCCCAAAGCAGCTGGCCGCGGCTCAGAGAAAAGCCATCTCCTGGGGGCCTCCCCATGTTCTTCCAAACGTAAAGGGGAACCCTTTTACGGATGGAAGAACGGCGGGATATTCGCACTGGTGGGGACGGGAGGGAGGGGCCTACGGGTTTGCCTCCAGGTAGGCCACTGGCTCGCACAGCGGGCCCAGGTGTCTGAGCCCCAGGGAGGCAGAGGGCCGCTTATCGCGTGATGCAGGTGTCCTGCCGGGGTCAAGGGACGGCGTGGGCACTCACCGGGCGACACAGGACGCCTGGCCCTTAGAGAGGCCCCTGGAAAATCCCCCGCCCAGGCCCCCGGTCCCCAAGTCTGTCCTGCGCACACTGTGCGGGGCTGGGAGTGCTGCTGGCAAGTGTGGCCCAGGGGAAATCGAGCGGTCCTCTGGGTGGCAGGGTGGGCTTCCGTTACCCAGACAGGTGCCTAGGGTCCCTGTGAAAATGGTCTGACAGGTTAAGGGTGGGTCACGTGACCCGAGGGTGACTTGTGGTAGGGGAGCCTGAGTGCGGATGCGCGGCCAGGTCTAGGCCCGAAACTAACCAGCCGCGGCTCGGACAAAAGCCATCTCCTGGGGGCCTCCCCCCTGTTCTTCCATCCGTAAAGGGAGACTGCGTTACAGATGGAAGAACAGGGGGATCTTCGCAGTGGTGGGGACGAGACGGAGGGGTCTGCGGGTTTGCCGCCCCGCAGGCCAGTTGCTCGCACCCCGGCCCCTGGTGTCCCAGCCCCATGGAGGCAGAGGGCTGTTTATCGCGTGATGCAGGTGTCCTGCGGGGGTCAAGGGACGGCGTGGGCACTCCTCCAGCAAGAGAGGGCGCCTGGGCCCCGAGAGAGCCCCCAGGATAATCCCCAGCCCTGGCCCCCGTGGCTCCAGTGGCCTCCCCAGGCTCCTGCCATGGGGCCTGGACCTGCTCACCCGGGCCCAGGTGAGCCGCAGGTGAATGCCTTTTGTGGACGCCAAGGACCGGAGGCCGCGGATGCCTTCCCGGGGAGGGGGGTTCGAGCTCTGGGGGACCGAGGTCCCAGGGGTCCCATTCGCTTCTTGCATAGTTTAGGCCAGTCTTTACAGAGTGGAATCCGCCAGGTCCAAGTTTGCCGCCTGGGGCATGGTGGGGCCCTTTGAGCCAAAGCAAGACACTTAGCCGCTTAGGGGGAGGCATAGGCCTGAGTCCCCCGGGGAGAACACGTCGGTGGACGTGGGTTCTGCCCGCCCGAGCGGAATCCACCTGGCTGGGCACCGTGGCCGGCCCCCGCCCCCGCCCTAGGTCCCCAGGTCTTCCCTGGGACCTCAGTCCCTGCGGGGGTGGGAGAACTGCTGGGAAGTGTGGTCCACGGGAAAACGCGCGGTCCTCTGGGTGGCAGGGAGGGCTTCCGTTTTCCCGGACACGACCTCAGGGACCCTGTGAACCTGGCAGGATATCTCCAGGGTGGAGCCCATGCCCGGAGGGAGGCTTGTGGTGGGGGGGCCTGCCTGCGCATGCGCAGCCCCACGTCTGGGCCCGAAACGAACCAGCCGCGGCCGGGACAAAAGCCATCTCCTGGGGGCCTCCCCCCTGTTCTTCCATCCGTAAAGGGGGACCCCTTTACGGATGGAAGAACAGGGGGATCTTCGTAGTGGTGGGGTCGTGACGGAGGGGTCTGCGGGTTTGCCGCCACGTAGGCCAGTTGCCCCCACCCCGGACCCTGGTGTCCCAGCGCCATGGAGGCAGAGGGCCGCTTATCAAGGGATGCAGGTGTCCTGCGGGGGTCAAGGGATGGCGTGGGCACTCCCCGGGCGAGGGCGGGCGCCTGGGCCCCAATAGCCCCTGGAAAAATCCCCAGCCCTGGCACCCGAGGCTCCACTGGACTCCCCAGGTTCCTGCCATGGGGCCTGGTCCTGCTCACCCGGGCCCAGGTTCGCCGCAGGTGAAAGCCCTTTGCGGACGCCCAGGACCGGAGGCCGCGGATGCCTTCATGGGGAGGGGAGTTGAAGCTGTGCGGGACCGAGGTCGCAGCGGTCCCAGTCACTTCTTGTGAAGTTTAGGCCAGACTTTGGAGAGTGGAAGTAGCCAGGTCCAAGTTTGCCGCCTGGGTGCAGGGTGGGGCGATTTGAGCCACAACAAGACTCCTATCCGCTTAGGAGGGGGCATAGGCCTGACTCCCTGGGGCGAACCCGTCGGTGGGCATGGGTTCCACCACCTGGGTCGGCTCCACCTGGCAGGAAACCGTGGCCGGCCCCCCACCCCCGCCCTGGGTCCCCACGTCTCCCTGGGACCTCAGCCTCTGCGCGGGTGGGAGAACTGCTGGGAAGTGTGGTCCACGGGACAACGCTCGATCCTCAAGATGGAAGGGAGGGCTTCTGTTTCCCCGGACAGGTGCCCAGGGACCCTGTGAAACTGCTCTGACACCTCAAGGGTGGGTCACGTGACCCCAGGGAGGCTGGTGGCTGGGGAGCCTGAGTGCGCATGCGCGGCCCAGGAATTGGCCCCAAAGCAGCTGGCCGCGGCTCGGAGAAAAGCCATCTCCTGGGGGCCTCCCCATGTTCTTCCAAACGTAAAGGGGAACCCTTTTACGGATGGAAGAACGGCGGGATATTCGCACTGGTGGGGACGGGAGGGAGGGGCCTACGGGTTTGCCTCCAGGTAGGCCAGTTTCTCGCACAGCGGGCCCAGGTGTCTGAGCCCCAGGGAGGCAGAGGGCCGCTTATCGCGTGATGCAGGTGTCCTGCCGGGGTCAAGGGACGGCGTGGGCACTCACCGGGCGACACAGGACGCCTGGCCCTTAGAGAGGCCCCTGGAAAATCCCCCGCCCAGGCCCCCGGTCCCCAAGTCTGTCCTGCGCACACTGTGCGGGGCTGGGAGTGCTGCTGGCAAGTGTGGCCCAGGGGAAATCGAGCGGTCCTCTGGGTGGCAGGGTGGGCTTCCGTTACCCAGACAGGTGCCTAGGGTCCCTGTGAAAATGGTCTGACAGGTTAAGGGTGGGTCACGTGACCCGAGGGTGACTTGTGGTAGGGGAGCCTGAGTGCGGATGCGCGGCCAGGTCTAGGCCCGAAACTAACCAGCCGCGGCTCGGACAAAAGCCATCTCCTGGGGGCCTCCCCCCTGTTCTTCCATCCGTAAAGGGAGACTGCGTTACAGATGGAAGAACAGGGGGATCTTCGCAGTGGTGGGGACGAGACGGAGGGGTCTGCGGGTTTGCCGCCCCGCAGGCCAGTTGCTCGCACCCCGGCCCCTGGTGTCCCAGCCCCATGGAGGCAGAGGGCTGTTTATCGCGTGATGCAGGTGTCCTGAGGGGGTCAAGGGACGGCGTGGGCACTCCTCCAGCAAGAGAGGGCGCCTGGGCCCCGAGAGAGCCCCCAGGATAATCCCCAGCCCTGGCCCCCGTGGCTCCAGTGGCCTCCCCAGGCTCCTGCCATGGGGCCTGGACCTGCTCACCCGGGCCCAGGTGAGCCGCAGGTGAATGCCTTTTGTGGACGCCAAGGACCGGAGGCCGCGGATGCCTTCCCGGGGAGGGGGGTTCGAGCTCTGGGGGACCGAGGTCGCAGGGGTCCCATTCGCTTCTTGCATAGTTTAGGCCAGTCTTTACAGAGTGGAATCCGCCAGGTCCAAGTTTGCCGCCTGGGGCATGGTGGGGCCCTTTGAGCCAAAGCAAGACACTTAGCCGCTTAGGGGGAGGCATAGGCCTGAGTCCCCCGGGGAGAACCCGTCGGTGGACGTGGGTTCTGCCCGCCCGAGCGGAATCCACCTGGCTGGGCACCGTGGCCGGCCCCCGCCCCCGCCCTAGGTCCCCAGGTCTTCCCTGGGACCTCAGTCCCTGCGGGGGTGGGAGAACTGCTGGGAAGTGTGGTCCACGGGAAAACGCGAGGTCCTCTGGGTGGCAGGGAGGGCTTCCGTTTTCCCGGACACGACCTCAGGGACCCTGTGAACCTGGCAGGATATCTCAAGGGTGGAGCCCATGCCCGGAGGGAGGCTTGTGGTGCGGGGGCCTGCCTGCGCATGCGCAGCCCCACGTCTGGGCCCGAAACGAACCAGCCGCGGCCGGGACAAAAGCCATCTCCTGGGGGCCTCCCCCCTGTTCTTCCATCCGTAAAGGGGGACCCCTTTACGGATGGAAGAACAGGGGGATCTTCGTAGTGGTGGGGTCGTGACGGAGGGGTCTGCGGGTTTGCCGCCACGTAGGCCAGTTGCCCCCACCCCGGACCCTGGTGTCCCAGCGCCATGGAGGCAGAGGGCCGCTTATCAAGGGATGCAGGTGTCCTGCGGGGGTCAAGGGATGGCGTGGGCACTCCCCGGGCGAGGGCGGGCGCCTGGGCCCCAATAGCCCCTGGAAAAATCCCCAGCCCGGGCCCCCGTGGCTCCACTGGACTCCCCAGGTTCCTGCCATGGGGCCTGGTCCTGCTCACCCGGGCCCAGGTTCGCCGCAGGTGAAAGCCCTTTGCGGACGCCCAGGACCGGAGGCCGCGGATGCCTTCATGGGGAGGGGAGTTGAAGCTCTGCGGGACCGAGGTCGCAGCGGTCCCAGTCACTTCTTGTGAAGTTTAGGCCAGACTTTGGAGAGTGGAAGTAGCCAGGTCCAAGTTTGCCGCCTGGGTGCAGGGTGGGGCGATTTGAGCCACAACAAGACTCCTATCCGCTTAGAGGGGGGCATAGGCCTGACTCCCAGGGGCGAACCCGTCGGTGGGCATGGGTTCCACCGCCTGGGTCCGCTCCACCTGGCAGGAAACCGTGGCCGGCCCCCCACCCCCGCCCTGGGTCCCCACGTCTCCCTGGGACCTCAGCCTCTGCGCGGGTGGGAGAACTGCTGGGAAGTGTGGTCCACGGGAAAACGCTCGATCCTCAAGATGGAAGGGAGGGCTTCTGTTTCCCCGGACAGGTGCCCAGGGACCCTGTGAAACTGCTCTGACACCTCAAGGGTGGGTCACGTGACCCCAGGGAGGCTGGTGGCTGGGGAGCCTGAGTGCGCATGCGCGGCCCAGGTCTTGGCCCCAAAGCAGCTGGCCGCGGCTCGGAGAAAAGCCATCTCCTGGGGGCCTCCCCATGTTCTTCCAAACGTAAAGGGGAACCCTTTTACGGATGGAAGAACGGCGGGATATTCGCACTGGTGGGGACGGGAGGGAGGGGCCTACAGGTTTGCCTCCAGGTAGGCCACTGGCTCGCACAGCGGGCCCAGGTGTCTGAGCCCCAGGGAGGCAGAGGGCCGCTTATCACGTGATGCAGGTGTCCTGCCGGGGTCAAGGGACGGCGTGGGCACTCACCGGGCGACACAGGACGCCTGGCCCTTAGACAGGCCCCTGGAAAATCCCCCGCCCAGGCCCCCGGTCCCCAAGTCTGTCCTGCGCACACTGTGCGGGGCTGGGAGTGCTGCTGGCAAGTGTGGCCCAGGGGAAATCGAGCGGTCCTCTGGGTGGCAGGGTGGGCTTCCGTTACCCAGACAGGTGCCTAGGGTCCCTGTGAAAATGGTCTGACAGGTTAAGGGTGGGTCACGTGACCCGAGGGTGACTTGTGGTAGGGGAGCCTGAGTGCGGATGCGCGGCCAGGTCTAGGCCCGAAACTAACCAGCCGCGGCTCGGACAAAAGCCATCTCCTGGGGGCCTCCCCCCTGTTCTTCCATCCGTAAAGGGAGACTGCGTTACAGATGGAAGAACAGGGGGATCTTCGCAGTGGTGGGGACGAGACGGAGGGGTCTGCGGGTTTGCCGCCCCGCAGGCCAGTTGCTCGCACCCCGGCCCCTGGTGTCCCAGCCCCATGGAGGCAGAGGGCTGTTTATCGCGTGATGCAGGTGTCCTGCGGGGGTCAAGGGACGGCGTGGGCACTCCTCCAGCAAGAGAGGGCGCCTGGGCCCCGAGAGAGCCCCCAGGATAATCCCCAGCCCTGGCCCCCGTGGCTCCAGTGGCCTCCCCAGGCTCCTGCCATGGGGCCTGGACCTGCTCACCCGGGCCCAGGTGAGCCGCAGGTGAATGCCTTTTGTGGACGCCAAGGACCGGAGGCCGCGGATGCCTTCCCGGGGAGGGGGGTTCGAGCTCTGGGGGACCGAGGTCGCAGGGGTCCCATTCGCTTCTTGCATAGTTTAGGCCAGTCTTTACAGAGTGGAATCCGCCAGGTCCAAGTTTGCCGCCTGGGGCATGGTGGGGCCCTTTGAGCCAAAGCAAGACACTTAGCCGCTTAGGGGGAGGCATAGGCCTGAGTCCCCCGGGGAGAACCCGTCGGTGGACGTGGGTTCTGCCCGCCCGAGCGGAATCCAGCTGGCTGGGCACCGTGGCCGGCCCCCGCCCCCGCCCTAGGTCCCCAGGTCTTCCCTGGGACCTCAGTCCCTGCGGGGGTGGGAGAACTGCTGGGAAGTGTGGTCCACGGGAAAACGCGCGGTCCTCTGGGTGGCAGGGAGGGCTTCCGTTTTCCCGGACACGACCTCAGGGACCCTGTGAACCTGGCAGGATATCTCAAGGGTGGAGCCCATGCCCGGAGGGAGGCTTGTGGGGGGGGGGCCTGCCTGCGCATGCGCAGCCCCACGTCTGGGCCCGAAACGAACCAGCCGCGGCCGGGACAAAAGCCATCTCCTGGGGGCCTCCCCCCTGTTCTTCCATCCGTAAAGGGGGACCCCTTTACGGATGGAAGAACAGGGGGATCTTCGTAGTGGTGGGGTCGTGACGGAGGGGTCTGCGGGTTTGCCGCCACGTAGGCCAGTTGCCCCCACCCCGGACCCTGGTGTCCCAGCGCCATGGAGGCAGAGGGCCGCTTATCAAGGGATGCAGGTGTCCTGCGGGGGTCAAGGGATGGCGTGGGCACTCCCCGGGCGAGGGCGGGCGCCTGGGCCCCAATAGCCCCTGGAAAAATCCCCAGCCCTGGCCCCCGTGGCTCCACTGGACTCCCCAGGTTCCTGCCATGGGGCCTGGTCCTGCTCACCCGGGCCCAGGTTCGCCGCAGGTGAAAGCCCTTTGCGGACGCCCAGGACCGGAGGCCGCGGATGCCTTCATGGGGAGGGGAGTTGAAGCTCTGCGGGACCGAGGTCGCAGCGGTCCCAGTCACTTCTTGTGAAGTTTAGGCCAGACTTTGGAGAGTGGAAGTAGCCAGGTCCAAGTTTGCCGCCTGGGTGCAGGGTGGGGCGATTTGAGCCACAACAAGACTCCTATCCGCTTAGAGGGGGGCATAGGCCTGACTCCCAGGGGCGAACCCGTCGGTGGGCATGGGTTCCACCGCCTGGGTCCGCTCCACCTGGCAGGAAACCGTGGCCGGCCCCCCGCCCCCGTCCTGGGTCCCCACGTCTCCCTGGGACCTCAGTCCCTGCGGGGGTGGGAGAACTGCTGGGAAGTGTGGTCCACGGGAAAACGCTCGATCCTCAAGATGGAAGGGAGGGCTTCTGTTTCCCCGGACAGGTGCCCAGGGACCCTGTGAAACTGCTCTGACACCTCAAGGGTGGGTCACGTGACCCCAGGGAGGCTGGTGGCTGGGGAGCCTGAGTGCGCATGCGCGGCCCAGGTCTTGGCCCCAAAGCAGCTGGCCGCGGCTCGGAGAAAAGCCATCTCCTGGGGGCCTCCCCATGTTCTTCCAAACGTAAAGGGGAACCCTTTTACGGATGGAAGAACGGCGGGATATTCGCACTGGTGGGGACGGGAGGGAGGGGCCTACGGGTTTGCCTCCAGGTAGGCCACTGGCTCGCACAGCGGGCCCAGGTGTCTGAGCCCCAGGGAGGCAGAGGGCCGCTTATCGCGTGATGCAGGTGTCCTGCCGGGGTCAAGGGACGGCGTGGGCACTCACCGGGCGACACAGGACGCCTGGCCCTTAGAGAGGCCCCTGGAAAATCCCCCGCCCAGGCCCCCGGTCCCCAAGTCTGTCCTGCGCACACTGTGCGGGGCTGGGAGTGCTGCTGGCAAGTGTGGCCCAGGGGAAATCGAGCGGTCCTCTGGGTGGCAGGGTGGGCTTCTGTTACCCAGACAGGTGCCTAGGGTCCCTGTGAAAATGGTCTGACAGGTTAAGGGTGGGTCACGTGACCCGAGGGTGACTTGTGGTAGGGGAGCCTGAGTGCGGATGCGCGGCCAGGTCTAGGCCCGAAACTAACCAGCCGCGGCTCGGACAAAAGCCATCTCCTGGGGGCCTCCCCCCTGTTCTTCCATCCGTAAAGGGAGACTGCGTTACAGATGGAAGAACAGGGGGATCTTCGCAGTGGTGGGGACGAGACGGAGGGGTCTGCGGGTTTGCCGCCCCGCAGGCCAGTTGCTCGCACCCCGGCCCCTGGTGTCCCAGCCCCATGGAGGCAGAGGGCTGTTTATCGCGTGATGCAGGTGTCCTGCGGGGGTCAAGGGACGGCGTGGGGACTCCTCCAGCAAGAGAGGTCGCCTGGGCCCCGAGAGAGCCCCCAGGATAATCCCCAGCCCTGGCCCCCGTGGCTCCAGTGGCCTCCCCAGGCTCCTGCCATGGGGCCTGGACCTGCTCACCCGGGCCCAGGTTCGCCGCAGGTGAAAGCCCTTTGCGGACGCCCAGGACCGGAGGCCGCGGATGCCTTCATGGGGAGGGGAGTTGAAGCTCTGCGGGACCGAGGTCGCAGCGGTCCCAGTCACTTCTTGTGAAGTTTAGGCCAGACTTTGGAGAGTGGAAGTAGCCAGGTCCAAGTTTGCCGCCTGGGTGCAGGGTGGGGCGATTTGAGCCACAACAAGACTCCTATCCGCTTAGAGGGGGGCATAGGCCTGACTCCCAGGGGCGAACCCATCGGTGGGCATGGGTTCCACCGCCTGGGTCCGCTCCACCTGGCAGGAAACCGTGGCCGGCGCCCCGCCCCCGCCCTGGGTCCCCACGTCTCCCTGGGACCTCAGCCTCTGCGCGGGTGGGAGAACTGCTGGGAAGTGTGGTCCACGGGAAAACGCTCGATCCTCAAGATGGAAGGGAGGGCTTCTGTTTCCCCGGACAGGTGCCCAGGGACCCTGTGAAACTGCTCTGACACCTCAAGGGTGGGTCACGTGACCCCAGGGAGGCTGGTGGCTGGGGAGCCTGAGTGCGCATGCGCGGCCCAGGTCTTGGCCCCAAAGCAGCTGGCCGCGGCTCGGAGAAAAGCCATCTCCTGGGGGCCTCCCCATGTTCTTCCAAACGTAAAGGGGAACCCTTTTACGGATGGAAGAACGGCGGGATATTCGCACTGGTGGGGACGGGAGGGAGGGGCCTACGGGTTTGCCTCCAGGTAGGCCAGTTTCTCGCACAGCGGGCCCAGGTGTCTGAGCCCCAGGGAGGCAGAGGGCCGCTTATCGCGTGATGCAGGTGTCCTGCCGGGGTCAAGGGACGGCGTGGGCACTCACCGGGCGACACAGGACGCCTGGCCCTTAGAGAGGCCCCTGGAAAATCCCCCGCCCAGGCCCCCGGTCCCCAAGTCTGTCCTGCGCACACTGTGCGGGGCTGGGAGTGCTGCTGGCAAGTGTGGCCCAGGGGAAATCGAGCGGTCCTCTGGGTGGCAGGGTGGGCTTCCGTTACCCAGACAGGTGCCTAGGGTCCCTGTGAAAATGGTCTGACAGGTTAAGGGTGGGTCACGTGACCCGAGGGTGACTTGTGGTAGGGGAGCCTGAGTGCGGATGCGCGGCCAGGTCTAGGCCCGAAACTAACCAGCCGCGGCTCGGACAAAAGCCATCTCCTGGGGGCCTCCCCCCTGTTCTTCCATCCGTAAAGGGAGACTGCGTTACAGATGGAAGAACAGGGGGATCTTCGCAGTGGTGGGGACGAGACGGAGGGGTCTGCGGGTTTGCCGCCCCGCAGGCCAGTTGCTCGCACCCCGGCCCCTGGTGTCCCAGCCCCATGGAGGCAGAGGGCTGTTTATCGCGTGATGCAGGTGTCCTGCGGGGGTCAAGGGACGGCGTGGGCACTCCTCCAGCAAGAGAGGGCGCCTGGGCCCCGAGAGAGCCCCCAGGATAATCCCCAGCCCTGGCCCCCGTGGCTCCAGTGGCCTCCCCAGGCTCCTGCCATGGGGCCTGGACCTGCTCACCCGGGCCCAGGTGAGCCGCAGGTGAATGCCTTTTGTGGACGCCAAGGACCGGAGGCCGCGGATGCCTTCCCGGGGAGGGGGGTTCGAGCTCTGGGGGACCGAGGTCGCAGGGGTCCCATTCGCTTCTTGCATAGTTTAGGCCAGTCTTTACAGAGTGGAATCCGCCAGGTCCAAGTTTGCCGCCTGGGGCATGGTGGGGCCCTTTGAGCCAAAGCAAGACACTTAGCCGCTTAGGGGGAGGCATAGGCCTGAGTCCCCCGGGGAGAACCCGTCGGTGGACGTGGGTTCTGCCCGCCCGAGCGGAATCCACCTGGCTGGGCACCGTGGCCGGCCCCCGCCCCCGCCCTAGGTCCCCAGGTCTTCCCTGGGACCTCAGTCCCTGCGGGGGTGGGAGAACTGCTGGGAAGTGTGGTCCACGGGAAAACGCGCGGTCCTCTGGGTGGCAGGGAGGGCTTCCGTTTTCCCGGACACGACCTCAGGGACCCTGTGAACCTGGCAGGATATCTCAAGGGTGGAGCCCATGCCCGGAGGGAGGCTTGTGGGGGGGGGGCCTGCCTGCGCATGCGCAGCCCCACGTCTGGGCCCGAAACGAACCAGCCGCGGCCGGGACAAAAGCCATCTCCTGGGGGCCTCCCCCCTGTTCTTCCATCCGTAAAGGGGGACCCCTTTACGGATGGAAGAACAGGGGGATCTTCGTAGTGGTGGGGTCGTGACGGAGGGGTCTGCGGGTTTGCCGCCACGTAGGCCAGTTGCCCCCACCCCGGACCCTGGTGTCCCAGCGCCATGGAGGCAGAGGGCCGCTTATCAAGGGATGCAGGTGTCCTGCGGGGGTCAAGGGATGGCGTGGGCACTCCCCGGGCGAGGGCGGGCGCCTGGGCCCCAATAGCCCCTGGAAAAATCCCCAGCCCTGGCCCCCGTGGCTCCACTGGACTCCCCAGGTTCCTGCCATGGGGCCTGGTCCTGCTCACCCGGGCCCAGGTTCGCCGCAGGTGAAAGCCCTTTGCGGACGCCCAGGACCGGAGGCCGCGGATGCCTTCATGGGGAGGGGAGTTGAAGCTCTGCGGGACCGAGGTCGCAGCGGTCCCAGTCACTTCTTGTGAAGTTTAGGCCAGACTTTGGAGAGTGGAAGTAGCCAGGTCCAAGTTTGCCGCCTGGGTGCAGGGTGGGGCGATTTGAGCCACAACAAGACTCCTATCCGCTTAGAGGGGGGCATAGGCCTGACTCCCAGGGGCGAACCCGTCGGTGGGCATGGGTTCCACCGCCTGGGTCCGCTCCACCTGGCAGGAAACCGTGGCCGGCCCCCCGCCCCCGTCCTGGGTCCCCACGTCTCCCTGGGACCTCAGTCCCTGCGGGGGTGGGAGAACTGCTGGGAAGTGTGGTCCACGGGAAAACGCTCGATCCTCAAGATGGAAGGGAGGGCTTCTGTTTCCCCGGACAGGTGCCCAGGGACCCTGTGAAACTGCTCTGACACCTCAAGGGTGGGTCACGTGACCCCAGGGAGGCTGGTGGCTGGGGAGCCTGAGTGCGCATGCGCGGCCCAGGTCTTGGCCCCAAAGCAGCTGGCCGCGGCTCGGAGAAAAGCCATCTCCTGGGGGCCTCCCCATGTTCTTCCAAACGTAAAGGGGAACCCTTTTACGGATGGAAGAACGGCGGGATATTCGCACTGGTGGGGACGGGAGGGAGGGGCCTACGGGTTTGCCTCCAGGTAGGCCACTGGCTCGCACAGCGGGCCCAGGTGTCTGAGCCCCAGGGAGGCAGAGGGCCGCTTATCGCGTGATGCAGGTGTCCTGCCGGGGTCAAGGGACGGCGTGGGCACTCACCGGGCGACACAGGACGCCTGGCCCTTAGAGAGGCCCCTGGAAAATCCCCCGCCCAGGCCCCCGGTCCCCAAGTCTGTCCTGCGCACACTGTGCGGGGCTGGGAGTGCTGCTGGCAAGTGTGGCCCAGGGGAAATCGAGCGGTCCTCTGGGTGGCAGGGTGGGCTTCTGTTACCCAGACAGGTGCCTAGGGTCCCTGTGAAAATGGTCTGACAGGTTAAGGGTGGGTCACGTGACCCGAGGGTGACTTGTGGTAGGGGAGCCTGAGTGCGGATGCGCGGCCAGGTCTAGGCCCGAAACTAACCAGCCGCGGCTCGGACAAAAGCCATCTCCTGGGGGCCTCCCCCCTGTTCTTCCATCCGTAAAGGGAGACTGCGTTACAGATGGAAGAACAGGGGGATCTTCGCAGTGGTGGGGACGAGACGGAGGGGTCTGCGGGTTTGCCGCCCCGCAGGCCAGTTGCTCGCACCCCGGCCCCTGGTGTCCCAGCCCCATGGAGGCAGAGGGCTGTTTATCGCGTGATGCAGGTGTCCTGCGGGGGTCAAGGGACGGCGTGGGGACTCCTGCAGCAAGAGAGGTCGCCTGGGCCCCGAGAGAGCCCCCAGGATAATCCCCAGCCCTGGCCCCCGTGGCTCCAGTGGCCTCCCCAGGCTCCTGCCATGGGGCCTGGACCTGCTCACCCGGGCCCAGGTTCGCCGCAGGTGAAAGCCCTTTGCGGACGCCCAGGACCGGAGGCCGCGGATGCCTTCATGGGGAGGGGAGTTGAAGCTCTGCGGGACCGAGGTCGCAGCGGTCCCAGTCACTTCTTGTGAAGTTTAGGCCAGACTTTGGAGAGTGGAAGTAGCCAGGTCCAAGTTTGCCGCCTGGGTGCAGGGTGGGGCGATTTGAGCCACAACAAGACTCCTATCCGCTTAGAGGGGGGCATAGGCCTGACTCCCAGGGGCGAACCCATCGGTGGGCATGGGTTCCACCGCCTGGGTCCGCTCCACCTGGCAGGAAACCGTGGCCGGCGCCCCGCCCCCGCCCTGGGTCCCCACGTCTCCCTGGGACCTCAGCCTCTGCGCGGGTGGGAGAACTGCTGGGAAGTGTGGTCCACGGGAAAACGCTCGATCCTCAAGATGGAAGGGAGGGCTTCTGTTTCCCCGGACAGGTGCCCAGGGACCCTGTGAAACTGCTCTGACACCTCAAGGGTGGGTCACGTGACCCCAGGGAGGCTGGTGGCTGGGGAGCCTGAGTGCGCATGCGCGGCCCAGGTCTTGGCCCCAAAGCAGCTGGCCGCGGCTCGGAGAAAAGCCATCTCCTGGGGGCCTCCCCATGTTCTTCCAAACGTAAAGGGGAACCCTTTTACGGATGGAAGAACGGCGGGATATTCGCACTGGTGGGGACGGGAGGGAGGGGCCTACGGGTTTGCCT
The DNA here is from genome assembly GCF_022682495.2 of Desmodus rotundus. Lineage (NCBI taxonomy): Eukaryota > Metazoa > Chordata > Mammalia > Chiroptera > Phyllostomidae > Desmodus > Desmodus rotundus. The sequence goes on along the minus strand of NW_026527700.1, from coordinate 165,457 downwards.
CCAGGTAGGCCAGTTTCTCGCACAGCGGGCCCAGGTGTCTGAGCCCCAGGGAGGCAGAGGGCCGCTTATCGCGTGATGCAGGTGTCCTGCCGGGGTCAAGGGACGGCGTGGGCACTCACCGGGCGACACAGGACGCCTGGCCCTTAGAGAGGCCCCTGGAAAATCCCCCGCCCAGGCCCCCGGTCCCCAAGTCTGTCCTGCGCACACTGTGCGGGGCTGGGAGTGCTGCTGGCAAGTGTGGCCCAGGGGAAATCGAGCGGTCCTCTGGGTGGCAGGGTGGGCTTCCGTTACCCAGACAGGTGCCTAGGGTCCCTGTGAAAATGGTCTGACAGGTTAAGGGTGGGTCACGTGACCCGAGGGTGACTTGTGGTAGGGGAGCCTGAGTGCGGATGCGCGGCCAGGTCTAGGCCCGAAACTAACCAGCCGCGGCTCGGACAAAAGCCATCTCCTGGGGGCCTCCCCCCTGTTCTTCCATCCGTAAAGGGAGACTGCGTTACAGATGGAAGAACAGGGGGATCTTCGCAGTGGTGGGGACGAGACGGAGGGGTCTGCGGGTTTGCCGCCCCGCAGGCCAGTTGCTCGCACCCCGGCCCCTGGTGTCCCAGCCCCATGGAGGCAGAGGGCTGTTTATCGCGTGATGCAGGTGTCCTGCGGGGGTCAAGGGACGGCGTGGGCACTCCTCCAGCAAGAGAGGGCGCCTGGGCCCCGAGAGAGCCCCCAGGATAATCCCCAGCCCTGGCCCCCGTGGCTCCAGTGGCCTCCCCAGGCTCCTGCCATGGGGCCTGGACCTGCTCACCCGGGCCCAGGTGAGCCGCAGGTGAATGCCTTTTGTGGACGCCAAGGACCGGAGGCCGCGGATGCCTTCCCGGGGAGGGGGGTTCGAGCTCTGGGGGACCGAGGTCGCAGGGGTCCCATTCGCTTCTTGCATAGTTTAGGCCAGTCTTTACAGAGTGGAATCCGCCAGGTCCAAGTTTGCCGCCTGGGGCATGGTGGGGCCCTTTGAGCCAAAGCAAGACACTTAGCCGCTTAGGGGGAGGCATAGGCCTGAGTCCCCCGGGGAGAACCCGTGGGTGGACGTGGGTTCTGCCCGCCCGAGCGGAATCCACCTGGCTGGGCACCGTGGCCGGCCCCCGCCCCCGCCCTAGGTCCCCAGGTCTTCCCTGGGACCTCAGTCCCTGCGGGGGTGGGAGAACTGCTGGGAAGTGTGGTCCACGGGAAAACGCGCGGTCCTCTGGGTGGCAGGGAGGGCTTCCGTTTTCCCGGACACGACCTCAGGGACCCTGTGAACCTGGCAGGATATCTCAAGGGTGGAGCCCATGCCCGGAGGGAGGCTTGTGGTGGGGGGGCCTGCCTGCGCATGCGCAGCCCCACGTCTGGGCCCGAAACGAACCAGCCGCGGCCGGGACAAAAGCCATCTCCTGGGGGCCTCCCCCCTGTTCTTCCATCCGTAAAGGGGGACCCCTTTACGGATGGAAGAACAGGGGGATCTTCGTAGTGGTGGGGTCGTGACGGAGGGGTCTGCGGGTTTGCCGCCACGTAGGCCAGTTGCCCCCACCCCGGACCCTGGTGTCCCAGCGCCATGGAGGCAGAGGGCCGCTTATCAAGGGATGCAGGTGTCCTGCGGGGGTCAAGGGATGGCGTGGGCACTCCCCGGGCGAGGGCGGGCGCCTGGGCCCCAATAGCCCCTGGAAAAATCCCCAGCCCGGGCCCCCGTGGCTCCACTGGACTCCCCAGGTTCCTGCCATGGGGCCTGGTCCTGCTCACCCGGGCCCAGGTTCGCCGCAGGTGAAAGCCCTTTGCGGACGCCCAGGACCGGAGGCCGCGGATGCCTTCATGGGGAGGGGAGTTGAAGCTCTGCGGGACCGAGGTCGCAGCGGTCCCAGTCACTTCTTGTGAAGTTTAGGCCAGACTTTGGAGAGTGGAAGTAGCCAGGTCCAAGTTTGCCGCCTGGGTGCAGGGTGGGGCGATTTGAGCCACAACAAGACTCCTATCCGCTTAGAGGGGGGCATAGGCCTGACTCCCAGGGGCGAACCCGTCGGTGGGCATGGGTTCCACCGCCTGGGTCCGCTCCACCTGGCAGGAAACCGTGGCCGGCCCCCCGCCCCCGCCCTGGGTCCCCACGTCTCCCTGGGACCTCAGCCTCTGCGCGGGTGGGAGAACTGCTGGGAAGTGTGGTCCACGGGAAAACGCTCGATCCTCAAGATGGAAGGGAGGGCTTCTGTTTCCCCGGACAGGTGCCCAGGGACCCTGTGAAACTGCTCTGACACCTCAAGGGTGGGTCACGTGACCCCAGGGAGGCTGGTGGCTGGGGAGCCTGAGTGCGCATGCGCGGCCCAGGTCTTGGCCCCAAAGCAGCTGGCCGCGGCTCGGAGAAAAGCCATCTCCTGGGGGCCTCCCCATGTTCTTCCAAACGTAAAGGGGAACCCTTTTACGGATGGAAGAACGGCGGGATATTCGCACTGGTGGGGACGGGAGGGAGGGGCCTACAGGTTTGCCTCCAGGTAGGCCACTGGCTCGCACAGCAGGCCCAGGTGTCTGAGCCCCAGGGAGGCAGAGGGCCGCTTATCACGTGATGCAGGTGTCCTGCCGGGGTCAAGGGACGGCGTGGGCACTCACCGGGCGACACAGGACGCCTGGCCCTTAGACAGGCCCCTGGAAAATCCCCCGCCCAGGCCCCCGGTCCCCAAGTCTGTCCTGCGCACACTGTGCGGGGCTGGGAGTGCTGCTGGCAAGTGTGGCCCAGGGGAAATCGAGCGGTCCTCTGGGTGGCAGGGTGGGCTTCCGTTACCCAGACAGGTGCCTAGGGTCCCTGTGAAAATGGTCTGACAGGTTAAGGGTGGGTCACGTGACCCGAGGGTGACTTGTGGTAGGGGAGCCTGAGTGCAGATTCGCGGCCAGGTCTAGGCCCGAAACTAACCAGCCGCGGCTCGGACAAAAGCCATCTCCTGGGGGCCTCCCCCCTGTTCTTCCATCCGTAAAGGGAGACTGCGTTACAGATGGAAGAACAGGGGGATCTTCGCAGTGGTGGGGACGAGACGGAGGGGTCTGCGGGTTTGCCGCCCCGCAGGCCAGTTGCTCGCACCCCGGCCCCTGGTGTCCCAGCCCCATGGAGGCAGAGGGCTGTTTATCGCGTGATGCAGGTGTCCTGCGGGGGTCAAGGGACGGCGTGGGCACTCCTCCAGCAAGAGAGGGCGCCTGGGCCCCGAGAGAGCCCCCAGGATAATCCCCAGCCCTGGCCCCCGTGGCTCCAGTGGCCTCCCCAGGCTCCTGCCATGGGGCCTGGACCTGCTCACCCGGGCCCAGGTGAGCCGCAGGTGAATGCCTTTTGTGGACGCCAAGGACCGGAGGCCGCGGATGCCTTCCCGGGGAGGGGGGTTCGAGCTCTGGGGGACCGAGGTCGCAGGGGTCCCATTCGCTTCTTGCATAGTTTAGGCCAGTCTTTACAGAGTGGAATCCGCCAGGTCCAAGTTTGCCGCCTGGGGCATGGTGGGGCCCTTTGAGCCAAAGCAAGACACTTAGCCGCTTAGGGGGAGGCATAGGCCTGAGTCCCCCGGGGAGAACCCGTCGGTGGACGTGGGTTCTGCCCGCCCGAGCGGAATCCAGCTGGCTGGGCACCGTGGCCGGCCCCCGCCCCCGCCCTAGGTCCCCAGGTCTTCCCTGGGACCTCAGTCCCTGCGGGGGTGGGAGAACTGCTGGGAAGTGTGGTCCACGGGAAAACGCGCGGTCCTCTGGGTGGCAGGGAGGGCTTCCGTTTTCCCGGACACGACCTCAGGGACCCTGTGAACCTGGCAGGATATCTCAAGGGTGGAGCCCATGCCCGGAGGGAGGCTTGTGGGGGGGGGGCCTGCCTGCTCATGCGCAGCCCCACGTCTGGGCCCGAAACGAACCAGCCGCGGCCGGGACAAAAGCCATCTCCTGGGGGCCTCCCCCCTGTTCTTCCATCCGTAAAGGGGGACCCCTTTACGGATGGAAGAACAGGGGGATCTTCGTAGTGGTGGGGTCGTGACGGAGGGGTCTGCGGGTTTGCCGCCACGTAGGCCAGTTGCCCCCACCCCGGACCCTGGTGTCCCAGCGCCATGGAGGCAGAGGGCCGCTTATCAAGGGATGCAGGTGTCCTGCGGGGGTCAAGGGATGGCGTGGGCACTCCCCGGGCGAGGGCGGGCGCCTGGGCCCCAATAGCCCCTGGAAAAATCCCCAGCCCTGGCCCCCGTGGCTCCACTGGACTCCTCAGGTTCCTGCCATGGGGCCTGGTCCTGCTCACCCGGGCCCAGGTTCGCCGCAGGTGAAAGCCCTTTGCGGACGCCCAGGACCGGAGGCCGCGGATGCCTTCATGGGGAGGGGAGTTGAAGCTCTGCGGGACCGAGGTCGCAGCGGTCCCAGTCACTTCTTGTGAAGTTTAGGCCAGACTTTGGAGAGTGGAAGTAGCCAGGTCCAAGTTTGCCGCCTGGGTGCAGGGTGGGGCGATTTGAGCCACAACAAGACTCCTATCCGCTTAGGAGGGGGCATAGGCCTGACTCCCTGGGGCGAACCCGTCGGTGGGCATGGGTTCCACCACCTGGGTCGGCTCCACCTGGCAGGAAACCGTGGCCGGCCCCCCGCCCCCGCCCTGGGTCCCCACGTCTCCCTGGGACCTCAGCCTCAGCGCGGGTGGGAGAACTGCTGGGAAGTGTGGTCCACGGGAAAACGCTCGATCCTCAAGATGGAAGGGAGGGCTTCTGTTTCCCCGGACAGGTGCCCAGGGACCCTGTGAAACTGCTCTGACACCTCAAGGGTGGGTCACGTGACCCCAGGGAGGCTGGTGGCTGGGGAGCCTGAGTGCGCATGCGCGGCCCAGGTCTTGGCCCCAAAGCAGCTGGCCGCGGCTCAGAGAAAAGCCATCTCCTGGGGGCCTCCCCATGTTCTTCCAAACGTAAAGGGGAACCCTTTTACGGATGGAAGAACGGCGGGATATTCGCACTGGTGGGGACGGGAGGGAGGGGCCTACGGGTTTGCCTCCAGGTAGGCCACTGGCTCGCACAGCGGGCCCAGGTGTCTGAGCCCCAGGGAGGCAGAGGGCCGCTTATCGCGTGATGCAGGTGTCCTGCCGGGGTCAAGGGACGGCGTGGGCACTCACCGGGCGACACAGGACGCCTGGCCCTTAGAGAGGCCCCTGGAAAATCCCCCGCCCAGGCCCCCGGTCCCCAAGTCTGTCCTGCGCACACTGTGCGGGGCTGGGAGTGCTGCTGGCAAGTGTGGCCCAGGGGAAATCGAGCGGTCCTCTGGGTGGCAGGGTGGGCTTCCGTTACCCAGACAGGTGCCTAGGGTCCCTGTGAAAATGGTCTGACAGGTTAAGGGTGGGTCACGTGACCCGAGGGTGACTTGTGGTAGGGGAGCCTGAGTGCGGATGCGCGGCCAGGTCTAGGCCCGAAACTAACCAGCCGCGGCTCGGACAAAAGCCATCTCCTGGGGGCCTCCCCCCTGTTCTTCCATCCGTAAAGGGAGACTGCGTTACAGATGGAAGAACAGGGGGATCTTCGCAGTGGTGGGGACGAGACGGAGGGGTCTGCGGGTTTGCCGCCCCGCAGGCCAGTTGCTCGCACCCCGGCCCCTGGTGTCCCAGCCCCATGGAGGCAGAGGGCTGTTTATCGCGTGATGCAGGTGTCCTGCGGGGGTCAAGGGACGGCGTGGGCACTCCTCCAGCAAGAGAGGGCGCCTGGGCCCCGAGAGAGCCCCCAGGATAATCCCCAGCCCTGGCCCCCGTGGCTCCAGTGGCCTCCCCAGGCTCCTGCCATGGGGCCTGGACCTGCTCACCCGGGCCCAGGTGAGCCGCAGGTGAATGCCTTTTGTGGACGCCAAGGACCGGAGGCCGCGGATGCCTTCCCGGGGAGGGGGGTTCGAGCTCTGGGGGACCGAGGTCCCAGGGGTCCCATTCGCTTCTTGCATAGTTTAGGCCAGTCTTTACAGAGTGGAATCCGCCAGGTCCAAGTTTGCCGCCTGGGGCATGGTGGGGCCCTTTGAGCCAAAGCAAGACACTTAGCCGCTTAGGGGGAGGCATAGGCCTGAGTCCCCCGGGGAGAACACGTCGGTGGACGTGGGTTCTGCCCGCCCGAGCGGAATCCACCTGGCTGGGCACCGTGGCCGGCCCCCGCCCCCGCCCTAGGTCCCCAGGTCTTCCCTGGGACCTCAGTCCCTGCGGGGGTGGGAGAACTGCTGGGAAGTGTGGTCCACGGGAAAACGCGCGGTCCTCTGGGTGGCAGGGAGGGCTTCCGTTTTCCCGGACACGACCTCAGGGACCCTGTGAACCTGGCAGGATATCTCCAGGGTGGAGCCCATGCCCGGAGGGAGGCTTGTGGTGGGGGGGCCTGCCTGCGCATGCGCAGCCCCACGTCTGGGCCCGAAACGAACCAGCCGCGGCCGGGACAAAAGCCATCTCCTGGGGGCCTCCCCCCTGTTCTTCCATCCGTAAAGGGGGACCCCTTTACGGATGGAAGAACAGGGGGATCTTCGTAGTGGTGGGGTCGTGACGGAGGGGTCTGCGGGTTTGCCGCCACGTAGGCCAGTTGCCCCCACCCCGGACCCTGGTGTCCCAGCGCCATGGAGGCAGAGGGCCGCTTATCAAGGGATGCAGGTGTCCTGCGGGGGTCAAGGGATGGCGTGGGCACTCCCCGGGCGAGGGCGGGCGCCTGGGCCCCAATAGCCCCTGGAAAAATCCCCAGCCCGGGCCCCCGTGGCTCCACTGGACTCCCCAGGTTCCTGCCATGGGGCCTGGTCCTGCTCACCCGGGCCCAGGTTCGCCGCAGGTGAAAGCCCTTTGCGGACGCCCAGGACCGGAGGCCGCGGATGCCTTCATGGGGAGGGGAGTTGAAGCTCTGCGGGACCGAGGTCGCAGCGGTCCCAGTCACTTCTTGTGAAGTTTAGGCCAGACTTTGGAGAGTGGAAGTAGCCAGGTCCAAGTTTGCCGCCTGGGTGCAGGGTGGGGCGATTTGAGCCACAACAAGACTCCTATCCGCTTAGAGGGGGGCATAGGCCTGACTCCCAGGGGCGAACCCGTCGGTGGGCATGGGTTCCACCGCCTGGGTCCGCTCCACCTGGCAGGAAACCGTGGCCGGCCCCCCGCCCCCGCCCTGGGTCCCCACGTCTCCCTGGGACCTCAGCCTCTGCGCGGGTGGGAGAACTGCTGGGAAGTGTGGTCCACGGGAAAACGCTCGATCCTCAAGATGGAAGGGAGGGCTTCTGTTTCCCCGGACAGGTGCCCAGGGACCCTGTGAAACTGCTCTGACACCTCAAGGGTGGGTCACGTGACCCCAGGGAGGCTGGTGGCTGGGGAGCCTGAGTGCGCATGCGCGGCCCAGGTCTTGGCCCCAAAGCAGCTGGCCGCGGCTCGGAGAAAAGCCATCTCCTGGGGGCCTCCCCATGTTCTTCCAAACGTAAAGGGGAACCCTTTTACGGATGGAAGAACGGCGGGATATTCGCACTGGTGGGGACGGGAGGGAGGGGCCTACGGGTTTGCCTCCAGGTAGGCCACTGGCTCGCACAGCGGGCCCAGGTGTCTGAGCCCCAGGGAGGCAGAGGGCCGCTTATCGCGTGATGCAGGTGTCCTGCCGGGGTCAAGGGACGGCGTGGGCACTCACCGGGCGACACAGGACGCCTGGCCCTTAGAGAGGCCCCTGGAAAATCCCCCGCCCAGGCCCCCGGTCCCCAAGTCTGTCCTGCGCACACTGTGCGGGGCTGGGAGTGCTGCTGGCAAGTGTGGCCCAGGGGAAATCGAGCGGTCCTCTGGGTGGCAGGGTGGGCTTCCGTTACCCAGACAGGTGCCTAGGGTCCCTGTGAAAATGGTCTGACAGGTTAAGGGTGGGTCACGTGACCCGAGGGTGACTTGTGGTAGGGGAGCCTGAGTGCGGATGCGCGGCCAGGTCTAGGCCCGAAACTAACCAGCCGCGGCTCGGACAAAAGCCATCTCCTGGGGGCCTCCCCCCTGTTCTTCCATCCGTAAAGGGAGACTGCGTTACAGATGGAAGAACAGGGGGATCTTCGCAGTGGTGGGGACGAGACGGAGGGGTCTGCGGGTTTGCCGCCCCGCAGGCCAGTTGCTCGCACCCCGGCCCCTGGTGTCCCAGCCCCATGGAGGCAGAGGGCTGTTTATCGCGTGATGCAGGTGTCCTGCGGGGGTCAAGGGACGGCGTGGGCACTCCTCCAGCAAGAGAGGGCGCCTGGGCCCCGAGAGAGCCCCCAGGATAATCCCCAGCCCTGGCCCCCGTGGCTCCAGTGGCCTCCCCAGGCTCCTGCCATGGGGCCTGGACCTGCTCACCCGGGCCCAGGTGAGCCGCAGGTGAATGCCTTTTGTGGACGCCAAGGACCGGAGGCCGCGGATGCCTTCCCGGGGAGGGGGGTTCGAGCTCTGGGGGACCGAGGTCGCAGGGGTCCCATTCGCTTCTTGCATAGTTTAGGCCAGTCTTTACAGAGTGGAATCCGCCAGGTCCAAGTTTGCCGCCTGGGGCATGGTGGGGCCCTTTGAGCCAAAGCAAGACACTTAGCCGCTTAGGGGGAGGCATAGGCCTGAGTCCCCCGGGGAGAACCCGTCGGTGGACGTGGGTTCTGCCCGCCCGAGCGCAATCCACCTGGCTGGGCACCGTGGCCGGCCCCCGCCCCCGCCCTAGGTCCCCAGGTCTTCCCTGGGACCTCAGTCCCTGCGGGGGTGGGAGAACTGCTGGGAAGTGTGGTCCACGGGAAAACGCGCGGTCCTCTGGGTGGCAGGGAGGGCTTCCGTTTTCCCGGACACGACCTCAGGGACCCTGTGAACCTGGCAGGATATCTCCAGGGTGGAGCCCATGCCCGGAGGGAGGCTTGTGGTGGGTGGCCTGCCTGCGCATGCGCAGCCCCACGTCTGGGCCCGAAACGAACCAGCCGCGGCCGGGACAAAAGCCATCTCCTGGGGGCCTCCCCCCTGTTCTTCCATCCGTAAAGGGGGACCCCTTTACGGATGGAAGAACAGGGGGATCTTCGTAGTGGTGGGGTCGTGACGGAGGGGTCTGCGGGTTTGCCGCCACGTAGGCCAGTTGCCCCCACCCCGGACCCTGGTGTCCCAGCGCCATGGAGGCAGAGGGCCGCTTATCAAGGGATGCAGGTGTCCTGCGGGGGTCAAGGGATGGCGTGGGCACTCCCCGGGCGAGGGCGGGCGCCTGGGCCCCAATAGCCCCTGGAAAAATCCCCAGCCCGGGCCCCCGTGGCTCCACTGGACTCCCCAGGTTCCTGCCATGGGGCCTGGTCCTGCTCACCCGGGCCCAGGTTCGGCGCAGGTGAAAGCCCTTTGCGGACGCCCAGGACCGGAGGCCGCGGATGCCTTCATGGGGAGGGGAGTTGAAGCTCTGCGGGACCGAGGTCGCAGCGGTCCCAGTCACTTCTTGTGAAGTTTAGGCCAGACTTTGGAGAGTGGAAGTAGCCAGGTCCAAGTTTGCCGCCTGGGTGCAGGGTGGGGCGATTTGAGCCACAACAAGACTCCTATCCGCTTAGGAGGGGGCATAGGCCTGACTCCCTGGGGCGAACCCGTCGGTGGGCATGGGTTCCACCACCTGGGTCGGCTCCACCTGGCAGGAAACCGTGGCCGGCCCCCCGCCCCCGCCCTGGGTCCCCACGTCTCCCTGGGACCTCAGCCTCTGCGCGGGTGGGAGAACTGCTGGGAAGTGTGGTCCACGGGAAAACGCTCGATCCTCAAGATGGAAGGGAGGGCTTCTGTTTCCCCGGACAGGTGCCCAGGGACCCTGTGAAACTGCTCTGACACCTCAAGGGTGGGTCACGTGACCCCAGGGAGGCTGGTGGCTGGGGAGCCTGAGTGCGCATGCGCGGCCCAGGTCTTGGCCCCAAAGCAGCTGGCCGCAGCTCGGAGAAAAGCCATCTCCTGGGGGCCTCCCCATGTTCTTCCAAACGTAAAGGGGAACCCTTTTACGGATGGAAGAACGGCGGGATATTCGCACTGGTGGGGACGGGAGGGAGGGGCCTACGGGTTTGCCTCCAGGTAGGCCACTGGCTCGCACAGCGGGCCCAGGTGTCTGAGCCCCAGGGAGGCAGAGGGCCGCTTATCGCGTGATGCAGGTGTCCTGCCGGGGTCAAGGGACGGCGTGGGCACTCACCGGGCGACACAGGACGCCTGGCCCTTAGAGAGGCCCCTGGAAAATCCCCCGCCCAGGCCCCCGGTCCCCAAGTCTGTCCTGCGCACACTGTGCGGGGCTGGGAGTGCTGCAGGCAAGTGTGGCCCAGGGGAAATCGAGCGGTCCTCTGGGTGGCAGGGTGGGCTTCCGTTACCCAGACAGGTGCCTAGGGTCCCTGTGAAAATGGTCTGACAGGTTAAGGGTGGGTCACGTGACCCGAGGGTGACTTGTGGTAGGGGAGCCTGAGTGCGGATGCGCGGCCAGGTCTAGGCCCGAAACTAACCAGCCGCGGCTCGGACAAAAGCCATCTCCTGGGGGCCTCCCCCCTGTTCTTCCATCCGTAAAGGGAGACTGCGTTACAGATGGAAGAACAGGGGGATCTTCGCAGTGGTGGGGACGAGACGGAGGGGTCTGCGGGTTTGCCGCCCCGCAGGCCAGTTGCTCGCACCCCGGCCCCTGGTGTCCCAGCCCCATGGAGGCAGAGGGCTGTTTATCGCGTGATGCAGGTGTCCTGCGGGGGTCAAGGGACAGCGTGGGCACTCCTCCAGCAAGAGAGGTCACCTGGGCCCCGAGAGAGCCCCCAGGATAATCCCCAGCCCTGGCCCCCGTGGCTCCAGTGGCCTCCCCAGGCTCCTGCCATGGGGCCTGGACCTGCTCACCCGGGCCCAGGTGAGCCGCAGGTGAATGCCTTTTGTGGACGCCAAGGACCGGAGGCCGCGGATGCCTTCCCGGGGAGGGGGGTTCGAGCTCTGGGGGACCGAGGTCGCAGGGGTCCCATTCGCTTCTTGCATAGTTTAGGCCAGTCTTTACAGAGTGGAATCCGCCAGGTCCAAATTTGCCGCCTGGGGCATGGTGGGGCCCTTTGAGCCAAAGCAAGACACTTAGCCGCTTAGGGGGAGGCATAGGCCTGAGTCCCCCGGGGAGAACCCGTCGGTGGACGTGGGTTCTGCCCGCCCGAGCGGAATCCACCTGGCTGGGCACCGTGGCCGGCCCCCGCCCCCGCCCTAGGTCCCCAGGTCTTCCCTGGGACCTCAGTCCCTGCGGGGGTGGGAGAACTGCTGGGAAGTGTGGTCCACGGGAAAACGCGCGGTCCTCTGGGTGGCAGGGAGGGCTTCCGTTTTCCCGGACACGACCTCAGGGACCCTGTGAACCTGGCAGGATATCTCCAGGGTGGAGCCCATGCCCGGAGGGAGGCTTGTGGTGGGGGGGCCTGCCTGCGCATGCGCAGCCCCACGTCTGGGCCCGAAACGAACCAGCCGCGGCCGGGACAAAAGCCATCTCCTGGGGGCCTCCCCCCTGTTCTTCCATCCGTAAAGGGGGACCCCTTTACGGATGGAAGAACAGGGGGATCTTTGTAGTGGTGGGGTCGTGACGGAGGGGTCTGCGGGTTTGCCGCCACGTAGGCCAGTTGCCCCCACCCCGGACCCTGGTGTCCCAGCGCCATGGAGGCAGAGGGCCGCTTATCAAGGGATGCAGGTGTCCTGCGGGGGTCAAGGGATGGCGTGGGCACTCCCCGGGCGAGGGCGGGCGCCTGGGCCCCAATAGCCCCTGGAAAAATCCCCAGCCCTGGCCCCCGAGGCTCCACTGGACTCCCCAGGTTCCTGCCATGGGGCCTGGTCCTGCTCACCCGGGCCCAGGTTCGCCGCAGGTGAAAGCCCTTTGCGGACGCCCAGGACCGGAGGCCGCGGATGCCTTCATGGGGAGGGGAGTTGAAGCTCTGCGGGACCGAGGTCGCAGCGGTCCCAGTCACTTCTTGTGAAGTTTAGGCCAGACTTTGGAGAGTGGAAGTAGCCAGGTCCAAGTTTGCCGCCTGGGTGCAGGGTGGGGCGATTTGAGCCACAACAAGACTCCTATCCGCTTAGGAGGGGGCATAGGCCTGACTCCCTGGGGCGAACCCGTCGGTGGGCATGGGTTCCACCGCCTGGGTCCGCTCCACCTGGCAGGAAACCGTGGCCGGCCCCCCGCCCCCGCCCTGGGTCCCCACGTCTCCCTGGGACCTCAGCCTCTGCGCGGGTGGGAGAACTGCTGGGAAGTGTGGTCCACGGGAAAACGCTCGATCCTCAAGATGGAAGGGAGGGCTTCTGTTTCCCCGGACAGGTGCCCAGGGACCCTGTGAAACTGCTCTGACACCTCAAGGGTGGGTCACGTGACCCCAGGGAGGCTGGTGGCTGGGGAGCCTGAGTGCGCATGCGCGGCCCAGGTCTTGGCCCCAAAGCAGCTGGCCGCGGCTCGGAGAAAAGCCATCTCCTGGGGGCCTCCCCATGTTCTTCCAAACGTAAAGGGGAACCCTTTTACGGATGGAAGAACGGCGGGATATTCGCACTGGTGGGGACGGGAGGGAGGGGCCTACGGGTTTGCCTCCAGGTAGGCCACTGGCTCGCACAGCGGGCCCAGGTGTCTGAGCCCCAGGGAGGCAGAGGGCCGCTTATCGCGTGATGCAGGTGTCCTGCCGGGGTCAAGGGACGGCGTGGGCACTCACCGGGCGACACAGGACGCCTGGCCCTTAGAGAGGCCCCTGGAAAATCCCCCGCCCAGGCCCCCGGTCCCCAAGTCTGTCCTGCGCACACTGTGCGGGGCTGGGAGTGCTGCTGGCAAGTGTGGCCCAGGGGAAATCGAGCGGTCCTCTGGGTGGCAGGGTGGGCTTCCGTTACCCAGACAGGTGCCTAGGGTCCCTGTGAAAATGGTCTGACAGGTTAAGGGTGGGTCACGTGACCCGAGGGTGACTTGTGGTAGGGGAGCCTGAGTGCGGATGCGCGGCCAGGTCTAGGCCCGAAACTAACCAGCCGCGGCTCGGACAAAAGCCATCTCCTGGGGGCCTCCCCCCTGTTCTTCCATCCGTAAAGGGAGACTGCGTTACAGATGGAAGAACAGGGGGATCTTCGCAGTGGTGGGGACGAGACGGAGGGGTCTGCGGGTTTGCCGCCCCGCAGGCCAGTTGCTCGCACCCCGGCCCCTGGTGTCCCAGCCCCATGGAGGCAGAGGGCTGTTTATCGCGTGATGCAGGTGTCCTGCGGGGGTCAAGGGACGGCGTGGGCACTCCTCCAGCAAGAGAGGTCGCCTGGGCCCCGAGAGAGCCCCCAGGATAATCCCCAGCCCTGGCCCCCGTGGCTCCAGTGGCCTCCCCAGGCTCCTGCCATGGGGCCTGGACCTGCTCACCCGGGCCCAGGTGAGCCGCAGGTGAATGCCTTTTGTGGACGCCAAGGACCGGAGGCCGCGGATGCCTTCCCGGGGAGGGGGGTTCGAGCTCTGGGGGACCGAGGTCGCAGGGGTCCCATTCGCTTCTTGCATAGTTTAGGCCAGTCTTTACAGAGTGGAATCCGCCAGGTCCAAGTTTGCCGCCTGGGGCATGGTGGGGCCCTTTGAGCCAAAGCAAGACACTTAGCCGCTTAGGGGGAGGCATAGGCCTGAGTCCCCCGGGGAGAACCCGTCGGTGGACGTGGGTTCTGCCCGCCCGAGCGGAATCCACCTGGCTGGGCACCGTGGCCGGCCCCCGCCCCCGCCCTAGGTCCCCAGGTCTTCCCTGGGACCTCAGTCCCTGCGGGGGTGGGAGAACTGCTGGGAAGTGTGGTCCACGGGAAAACGCGCGGTCCTCTGGGTGGCAGGGAGGGCTTCCGTTTTCCCGGACACGACCTCAGGGACCCTGTGAACGTGGCAGGATATCTCCAGGGTGGAGCCCATGCCCGGAGGGAGGCTTGTGGTGGGGGGGCCTGCCTGCGCATGCGCAGCCCCACGTCTGGGCCCGAAGCGAACCAGCCGCGGCCGGGACAAAAGCCATCTCCTGGGGGCCTCCCCCCTGTTCTTCCATCCGTAAAGGGGGACCCCTTTACGGATGGAAGAACAGGGGGATCTTCGTAGTGGTGGGGTCGTGACGGAGGGGTCTGCGGGTTTGCCGCCACGTAGGCCAGTTGCCCCCACCCCGGACCCTGGTGTCCCAGCGCCATGGAGGCAGAGGGCCGCTTATCAAGGGATGCAGGTGTCCTGCGGGGGTCAAGGGATGGCGTGGGCACTCCCTGGGCGAGGGCGGGCGCCTGGGCCCCAATAGCCCCTGGAAAAATCCCCAGCCCTGGCCCCCGAGGCTCCACTGGACTCCCCAGGTTCCTGCCATGGGGCCTGGTCCTGCTCACCCGGGCCCAGGTTCGCCGCAGGTGAAAGCCCTTTGCGGACGCCCAGGACCGGAGGCCGCGGATGCCTTCATGGGGAGGGGAGTTGAAGCTCTGCGGGACCGAGGTCGCAGCGGTCCCAGTCACTTCTTGTGAAGTTTAGGCCAGACTTTGGAGAGTGGAAGTAGCCAGGTCCAAGTTTGCCGCCTGGGTGCAGGGTGGGGCGATTTGAGCCACAACAAGACTCCTATCCGCTTAGGAGGGGGCATAGGCCTGACTCCCTGGGGCGAACCCGTCGGTGGGCATGGGTTCCACCGCCTGGGTCGGCTCCACCTGGCAGGAAACCGTGGCCGGCCCCCCGCCCCCGCCCTGGGTCCCCACGTCTCCCTGGGACCTCAGCCTCTGCGCGGGTGGGAGAACTGCTGGGAAGTGTGGTCCACGGGAAAACGCTCGATCCTCAAGATGGAAGGGAGGGCTTCTGTTTCGCCGGACAGGTGCCCAGGGACCCTGTGAAACTGCTCTGACACCTCAAGGGTGGGTCACGTGACCCCAGGGAGGCTGGTGGCTGGGGAGCCTGAGTGCGCATGCGCGGCCCAGGTCTTGGCCCCAAAGCAGCTGGCCGCGGCTCGGAGAAAAGCCATCTCCTGGGGGCCTCCCCATGTTCTTCCAAACGTAAAGGGGAACCCTTTTACGGATGGAAGAACGGCGGGATATTCGCACTGGTGGGGACGGGAGGGAGGGGCCTACGGGTTTGCCTCCAGGTAGGCCACTGGCTCGCACAGCGGGCCCAGGTGTCTGAGCCCCAGGGAGGCAGAGGGCCGCTTATCGCGTGATGCAGGTGTCCTGCCGGGGTCAAGGGACGGCGTGGGCACTCACCGGGCGACACAGGACGCCTGGCCCTTAGAGAGGCCCCTGGAAAATCCCCCGCCCAGGCCCCCGGTCCCCAAGTCTGTCCTGCGCACACTGTGCGGGGCTGGGAGTGCTGCTGGCAAGTGTGGCCCAGGGGAAATCGAGCGGTCCTCTGGGTGGCAGGGTGGGCTTCCGTTACCCAGACAGGTGCCTAGGGTCCCTGTGAAAATGGTCTGACAGGTTAAGGGTGGGTCACGTGACCCGAGGGTGACTTGTGGTAGGGGAGCCTGAGTGCGGATGCGCGGCCAGGTCTAGGCCCGAAACTAACCAGCCGCGGCTCGGACAAAAGCCATCTCCTGGGGGCCTCCCCCCTGTTCTTCCATCCGTAAAGGGAGACTGCGTTACAGATGGAAGAACAGGGGGATCTTCGCAGTGGTGGGGACGAGACGGAGGGGTCTGCGGGTTTGCCGCCCCGCAGGCCAGTTGCTCGCACCCCGGCCCCTGGTGTCCCAGCCCCATGGAGGCAGAGGGCTGTTTATCGCGTGATGCAGGTGTCCTGCGGGGGTCAAGGGACGGCGTGGGCACTCCTCCAGCAAGAGAGGTCGCCTGGGCCCCGAGAGAGCCCCCAGGATAATCCCCAGCCCTGGCCCCCGTGGCTCCAGTGGCCTCCCCAGGCTCCTGCCATGGGGCCTGGACCTGCTCACCCGGGCCCAGGTGAGCCGCAGGTGAATGCCTTTTGTGGACGCCAAGGACCGGAGGCCGCGGATGCCTTCCCGGGGAGGGGGGTTCGAGCTCTGGGGGACCGAGGTCGCAGGGGTCCCATTCGCTTCTTGCATAGTTTAGGCCAGTCTTTACAGAGTGGAATCCGCCAGGTCCAAGTTTGCCGCCTGGGGCATGGTGGGGCCCTTTGAGCCAAAGCAAGACACTTAGCCGCTTAGGGGGAGGCATAGGCCTGAGTCCCCCGGGGAGAACCCGTCGGTGGACGTGGGTTCTGCCCGCCCGAGCGGAATCCACCTGGCTGGGCACCGTGGCCGGCCCCCGCCCCCGCCCTAGGTCCCCAGGTCTTCCCTGGGACCTCAGTCCCTGCGGGGGTGGGAGAACTGCTGGGAAGTGTGGTCCACGGGAAAACGCGCGGTCCTCTGGGTGGCAGGGAGGGCTTCCGTTTTCCCGGACACGACCTCAGGGACCCTGTGAACGTGGCAGGATATCTCCAGGGTGGAGCCCATGCCCGGAGGGAGGCTTGTGGTGGGGGGGCCTGCCTGCGCATGCGCAGCCCCACGTCTGGGCCCGAAGCGAACCAGCCGCGGCCGGGACAAAAGCCATCTCCTGGGGGCCTCCCCCCTGTTCTTCCATCCGTAAAGGGGGACCCCTTTACGGATGGAAGAACAGGGGGATCTTCGTAGTGGTGGGGTCGTGACGGAGGGGTCTGCGGGTTTGCCGCCACGTAGGCCAGTTGCCCCCACCCCGGACCCTGGTGTCCCAGCGCCATGGAGGCAGAGGGCCGCTTATCAAGGGATGCAGGTGTCCTGCGGGGGTCAAGGGATGGCGTGGGCACTCCCCGGGCGAGGGCGGGCGCCTGGGCCCCAATAGCCCCTGGAAAAATCCCCAGCCCTGGCCCCCGAGGCTCCACTGGACTCCCCAGGTTCCTGCCATGGGGCCTGGTCCTGCTCACCCGGGCCCAGGTTCGCCGCAGGTGAAAGCCCTTTGCGGACGCCCAGGACCGGAGGCCGCGGATGCCTTCATGGGGAGGGGAGTTGAAGCTCTGCGGGACCGAGGTCGCAGCGGTCCCAGTCACTTCTTGTGAAGTTTAGGCCAGACTTTGGAGAGTGGAAGTAGCCAGGTCCAAGTTTGCCGCCTGGGTGCAGGGTGGGGCGATTTGAGCCACAACAAGACTCCTATCCGCTTAGGAGGGGGCATAGGCCTGACTCCCTGGGGCGAACCCGTCGGTGGGCATGGGTTCCACCGCCTGGGTCGGCTCCACCTGGCAGGAAACCGTGGCCGGCCCCCCGCCCCCGCCCTGGGTCCCCACGTCTCCCTGGGACCTCAGCCTCTGCGCGGGTGGGAGAACTGCTGGGAAGTGTGGTCCACGGGAAAACGCTCGATCCTCAAGATGGAAGGGAGGGCTTCTGTTTCGCCGGACAGGTGCCCAGGGACCCTGTGAAACTGCTCTGACACCTCAAGGGTGGGTCACGTGACCCCAGGGAGGCTGGTGGCTGGGGAGCCTGAGTGCGCATGCGCGGCCCAGGTCTTGGCCCCAAAGCAGCTGGCCGCGGCTCGGAGAAAAGCCATCTCCTGGGGGCCTCCCCATGTTCTTCCAAACGTAAAGGGGAACCCTTTTACGGATGGAAGAACGGCGGGATATTCGCACTGGTGGGGACGGGAGGGAGGGGCCTACGGGTTTGCCTCCAGGTAGGCCACTGGCTCGCACAGCGGGCCCAGGTGTCTGAGCCCCAGGGAGGCAGAGGGCCGCTTATCGCGTGATGCAGGTGTCCTGCCGGGGTCAAGGGACGGCGTGGGCACTCACCGGGCGACACAGGACGCCTGGCCCTTAGAGAGGCCCCTGGAAAATCCCCCGCCCAGGCCCCCGGTCCCCAAGTCTGTCCTGCGCACACTGTGCGGGGCTGGGAGTGCTGCTGGCAAGTGTGGCCCAGGGGAAATCGAGCGGTCCTCTGGGTGGCAGGGTGGGCTTCCGTTACCCAGACAGGTGCCTAGGGTCCCTGTGAAAATGGTCTGACAGGTTAAGGGTGGGTCACGTGACCCGAGGGTGACTTGTGGTAGGGGAGCCTGAGTGCGGATGCGCGGCCAGGTCTAGGCCCGAAACTAACCAGCCGCGGCTCGGACAAAAGCCATCTCCTGGGGGCCTCCCCCCTGTTCTTCCATCCGTAAAGGGAGACTGCGTTACAGATGGAAGAACAGGGGGATCTTCGCAGTGGTGGGGACGAGACGGAGGGGTCTGCGGGTTTGCCGCCCCGCAGGCCAGTTGCTCGCACCCCGGCCCCTGGTGTCCCAGCCCCATGGAGGCAGAGGGCTGTTTATCGCGTGATGCAGGTGTCCTGCGGGGGTCAAGGGACGGCGTGGGCACTCCTCCAGCAAGAGAGGTCGCCTGGGCCCCGAGAGAGCCCCCAGGATAATCCCCAGCCCTGGCCCCCGTGGCTCCAGTGGCCTCCCCAGGCTCCTGCCATGGGGCCTGGACCTGCTCACCCGGGCCCAGGTGAGCCGCAGGTGAATGCCTTTTGTGGACGCCAAGGACCGGAGGCCGCGGATGCCTTCCCGGGGAGGGGGGTTCGAGCTCTGGGGGACCGAGGTCGCAGGGGTCCCATTCGCTTCTTGCATAGTTTAGGCCAGTCTTTACAGAGTGGAATCCGCCAGGTCCAAGTTTGCCGCCTGGGGCATGGTGGGGCCCTTTGAGCCAAAGCAAGACACTTAGCCGCTTAGGGGGAGGCATAGGCCTGAGTCCCCCGGGGAGAACCCGTCGGTGGACGTGGGTTCTGCCCGCCCGAGCGGAATCCACCTGGCTGGGCACCGTGGCCGGCCCCCGCCCCCGCCCTAGGTCCCCAGGTCTTCCCTGGGACCTCAGTCCCTGCGGGGGTGGGAGAACTGCTGGGAAGTGTGGTCCACGGGAAAACGCGCGGTCCTCTGGGTGGCAGGGAGGGCTTCCGTTTTCCCGGACACGACCTCAGGGACCCTGTGAACCTGGCAGGATATCTCAAGGGTGGAGCCCATGCCCGGAGGGAGGCTTGTGGGGGGGGGGCCTGCCTGCGCATGCGCAGCCCCACGTCTGGGCCCGAAACGAACCAGCCGCGGCCGGGACAAAAGCCATCTCCTGGGGGCCTCCCCCCTGTTCTTCCATCCGTAAAGGGGGACCCCTTTACGGATGGAAGAACAGGGGGATCTTCGTAGTGGTGGGGTCGTGACGGAGGGGTCTGCGGGTTTGCCGCCACGTAGGCCAGTTGCCCCCACCCCGGACCCTGGTGTCCCAGCGCCATGGAGGCAGAGGGCCGCTTATCAAGGGATGCAGGTGTCCTGCGGGGGTCAAGGGATGGCGTGGGCACTCCCCGGGCGAGGGCGGGCGCCTGGGCCCCAATAGCCCCTGGAAAAATCCCCAGCCCGGGCCCCCGTGGCTCCACTGGACTCCCCAGGTTCCTGCCATGGGGCCTGGTCCTGCTCACCCGGGCCCAGGTTCGGCGCAGGTGAAAGCCCTTTGCGGACGCCCAGGACCGGAGGCCGCGGATGCCTTCATGGGGAGGGGAGTTGAAGCTCTGCGGGACCGAGGTCGCAGCGGTCCCAGTCACTTCTTGTGAAGTTTAGGCCAGACTTTGGAGAGTGGAAGTAGCCAGGTCCAAGTTTGCCGCCTGGGTGCAGGGTGGGGCGATTTGAGCCACAACAAGACTCCTATCCGCTTAGGAGGGGGCATAGGCCTGACTCCCTGGGGCGAACCCGTCGGTGGGCATGGGTTCCACCACCTGGGTCGGCTCCACCTGGCAGGAAACCGTGGCCGGCCCCCCGCCCCCGCCCTGGGTCCCCACGTCTCCCTGGGACCTCAGCCTCTGCGCGGGTGGGAGAACTGCTGGGAAGTGTGGTCCACGGGAAAACGCTCGATCCTCAAGATGGAAGGGAGGGCTTCTGTTTCCCCGGACAGGTGCCCAGGGACCCTGTGAAACTGCTCTGACACCTCAAGGGTGGGTCACGTGACCCCAGGGAGGCTGGTGGCTGGGGAGCCTGAGTGCGCATGCGCGGCCCAGGTCTTGGCCCCAAAGCAGCTGGCCGCGGCTCGGAGAAAAGCCATCTCCTGGGGGCCTCCCCATGTTCTTCCAAACGTAAAGGGGAACCCTTTTACGGATGGAAGAACGGCGGGATATTCGCACTGGTGGGGACGGGAGGGAGGGGCCTACGGGTTTGCCTCCAGGTAGGCCACTGGCTCGCACAGCGGGCCCAGGTGTCTGAGCCCCAGGGAGGCAGAGGGCCGCTTATCGCGTGATGCAGGTGTCCTGCCGGGGTCAAGGGACGGCGTGGGCACTCACCGGGCGACACAGGACGCCTGGCCCTTAGAGAGGCCCCTGGAAAATCCCCCGCCCAGGCCCCCGGTCCCCAAGTCTGTCCTGCGCACACTGTGCGGGGCTGGGAGTGCTGCTGGCAAGTGTGGCCCAGGGGAAATCGAGCGGTCCTCTGGGTGGCAGGGTGGGCTTCCGTTACCCAGACAGGTGCCTAGGGTCCCTGTGAAAATGGTCTGACAGGTTAAGGGTGGGTCACGTGACCCGAGGGTGACTTGTGGTAGGGGAGCCTGAGTGCGGATGCGCGGCCAGGTCTAGGCCCGAAACTAACCAGCCGCGGCTCGGACAAAAGCCATCTCCTGGGGGCCTCCCCCCTGTTCTTCCATCCGTAAAGGGAGACTGCGTTACAGATGGAAGAACAGGGGGATCTTCGCAGTGGTGGGGACGAGACGGAGGGGTCTGCGGGTTTGCCGCCCCGCAGGCCAGTTGCTCGCACCCCGGCCCCTGGTGTCCCAGCCCCATGGAGGCAGAGGGCTGTTTATCGCGTGATGCAGGTGTCCTGCGGGGGTCAAGGGACGGCGTGGGCACTCCTCCAGCA
This sequence comes from Desmodus rotundus, assembly GCF_022682495.2. Taxonomy (NCBI): domain Eukaryota; kingdom Metazoa; phylum Chordata; class Mammalia; order Chiroptera; family Phyllostomidae; genus Desmodus; species Desmodus rotundus. The sequence goes on along the minus strand of NW_026527700.1, from coordinate 144,795 downwards.
AGAGAGGGCGCCTGGGCCCCGAGAGAGCCCCCAGGATAATCCCCAGCCCTGGCCCCCGTGGCTCCAGTGGCCTCCCCAGGCTCCTGCCATGGGGCCTGGACCTGCTCACCCGGGCCCAGGTGAGCCGCAGGTGAATGCCTTTTGTGGACGCCAAGGACCGGAGGCCGCGGATGCCTTCCCGGGGAGGGGGGTTCGAGCTCTGGGGGACCGAGGTCGCAGGGGTCCCATTCGCTTCTTGCATAGTTTAGGCCAGTCTTTACAGAGTGGAATCCGCCAGGTCCAAGTTTGCCGCCTGGGGCATGGTGGGGCCCTTTGAGCCAAAGCAAGACACTTAGCCGCTTAGGGGGAGGCATAGGCCTGAGTCCCCCGGGGAGAACCCGTCGGTGGACGTGGGTTCTGCCCGCCCGAGCGGAATCCACCTGGCTGGGCACCGTGGCCGGCCCCCGCCCCCGCCCTAGGTCCCCAGGTCTTCCCTGGGACCTCAGTCCCTGCGGGGGTGGGAGAACTGCTGGGAAGTGTGGTCCACGGGAAAACGCGCGGTCCTCTGGGTGGCAGGGAGGGCTTCCGTTTTCCCGGACACGACCTCAGGGACCCTGTGAACGTGGCAGGATATCTCCAGGGTGGAGCCCATGCCCGGAGGGAGGCTTGTGGTGGGGGGGCCTGCCTGCGCATGCGCAGCCCCACGTCTGGGCCCGAAGCGAACCAGCCGCGGCCGGGACAAAAGCCATCTCCTGGGGGCCTCCCCCCTGTTCTTCCATCCGTAAAGGGGGACCCCTTTACGGATGGAAGAACAGGGGGATCTTCGTAGTGGTGGGGTCGTGACGGAGGGGTCTGCGGGTTTGCCGCCACGTAGGCCAGTTGCCCCCACCCCGGACCCTGGTGTCCCAGCGCCATGGAGGCAGAGGGCCGCTTATCAAGGGATGCAGGTGTCCTGCGGGGGTCAAGGGATGGCGTGGGCACTCCCCGGGCGAGGGCGGGCGCCTGGGCCCCAATAGCCCCTGGAAAAATCCCCAGCCCTGGCCCCCGAGGCTCCACTGGACTCCCCAGGTTCCTGCCATGGGGCCTGGTCCTGCTCACCCGGGCCCAGGTTCGCCGCAGGTGAAAGCCCTTTGCGGACGCCCAGGACCGGAGGCCGCGGATGCCTTCATGGGGAGGGGAGTTGAAGCTCTGCGGGACCGAGGTCGCAGCGGTCCCAGTCACTTCTTGTGAAGTTTAGGCCAGACTTTGGAGAGTGGAAGTAGCCAGGTCCAAGTTTGCCGCCTGGGTGCAGGGTGGGGCGATTTGAGCCACAACAAGACTCCTATCCGCTTAGGAGGGGGCATAGGCCTGACTCCCTGGGGCGAACCCGTCGGTGGGCATGGGTTCCACCGCCTGGGTCGGCTCCACCTGGCAGGAAACCGTGGCCGGCCCCCCGCCCCCGCCCTGGGTCCCCACGTCTCCCTGGGACCTCAGCCTCTGCGCGGGTGGGAGAACTGCTGGGAAGTGTGGTCCACGGGAAAACGCTCGATCCTCAAGATGGAAGGGAGGGCTTCTGTTTCCCCGGACAGGTGCCCAGGGACCCTGTGAAACTGCTCTGACACCTCAAGGGTGGGTCACGTGACCCCAGGGAGGCTGGTGGCTGGGGAGCCTGAGTGCGCATGCGCGGCCCAGGTCTTGGCCCCAAAGCAGCTGGCCGCGGCTCGGAGAAAAGCCATCTCCTGGGGGCCTCCCCATGTTCTTCCAAACGTAAAGGGGAACCCTTTTACGGATGGAAGAACGGCGGGATATTCGCACTGGTGGGGACGGGAGGGAGGGGCCTACGGGTTTGCCTCCAGGTAGGCCACTGGCTCGCACAGCGGGCCCAGGTGTCTGAGCCCCAGGGAGGCAGAGGGCCGTTTATCGCGTGATGCAGGTGTCCTGCCGGGGTCAAGGGACGGCGTGGGCACTCACCGGGCGACACAGGACGCCTGGCCCTTAGAGAGGCCCCTGGAAAATCCCCCGCCCAGGCCCCCGGTCCCCAAGTCTGTCCTGCGCACACTGTGCGGGGCTGGGAGTGCTGCTGGCAAGTGTGGCCCAGGGGAAATCGAGCGGTCCTCTGGGTGGCAGGGTGGGCTTCCGTTACCCAGACAGGTGCCTAGGGTCCCTGTGAAAATGGTCTGACAGGTTAAGGGTGGGTCACGTGACCCGAGGGTGACTTGTGGTAGGGGAGCCTGAGTGCGGATGCGCGGCCAGGTCTAGGCCCGAAACTAACCAGCCGCGGCTCGGACAAAAGCCATCTCCTGGGGGCCTCCCCCCTGTTCTTCCATCCGTAAAGGGAGACTGCGTTACAGATGGAAGAACAGGGGGATCTTCGCAGTGGTGGGGACGAGACGGAGGGGTCTGCGGGTTTGCCGCCCCGCAGGCCAGTTGCTCGCACCCCGGCCCCTGGTGTCCCAGCCCCATGGAGGCAGAGGGCTGTTTATCGCGTGATGCAGGTGTCCTGCGGGGGTCAAGGGACGGCGTGGGCACTCCTCCAGCAAGAGAGGGCGCCTGGGCCCCGAGAGAGCCCCCAGGATAATCCCCAGCCCTGGCCCCCGTGGCTCCAGTGGCCTCCCCAGGCTCCTGCCATGGGGCCTGGACCTGCTCACCCGGGCCCAGGTGAGCCGCAGGTGAATGCCTTTTGTGGACGCCAAGGACCGGAGGCCGCGGATGCCTTCCCGGGGAGGGGGGTTCGAGCTCTGGGGGACCGAGGTCGCAGGGGTCCCATTCGCTTCTTGCATAGTTTAGGCCAGTCTTTACAGAGTGGAATCCGCCAGGTCCAAGTTTGCCGCCTGGGGCATGGTGGGGCCCTTTGAGCCAAAGCAAGACACTTAGCCGCTTAGGGGGAGGCATAGGCCTGAGTCCCCCGGGGAGAACCCGTCGGTGGACGTGGGTTCTGCCCGCCCGAGCGGAATCCACCTGGCTGGGCACCGTGGCCGGCCCCCGCCCCCGCCCTAGGTCCCCAGGTCTTCCCTGGGACCTCAGTCCCTGCGGGGGTGGGAGAACTGCTGGGAAGTGTGGTCCACGGGAAAACGCGCGGTCCTCTGGGTGGCAGGGAGGGCTTCCGTTTTCCCGGACACGACCTCAGGGACCCTGTGAACCTGGCAGGATATCTCAAGGGTGGAGCCCATGCCCGGAGGGAGGCTTGTGGGGGGGGGGCCTGCCTGCGCATGCGCAGCCCCACGTCTGGGCCCGAAACGAACCAGCCGCGGCCGGGACAAAAGCCATCTCCTGGGGGCCTCCCCCCTGTTCTTCCATCCGTAAAGGGGGACCACTTTACGGATGGAAGAACAGGGGGATCTTCGTAGTGGTGGGGTCGTGACGGAGGGGTCTGCGGGTTTGCCGCCACGTAGGCCAGTTGCCCCCACCCCGGACCCTGGTGTCCCAGCGCCATGGAGGCAGAGGGCCGCTTATCAAGGGATGCAGGTGTCCTGCGGGGGTCAAGGGATGGCGTGGGCACTCCCCGGGCGAGGGCGGGCGCCTGGGCCCCAATAGCCCCTGGAAAAATCCCCAGCCCGGGCCCCCGTGGCTCCACTGGACTCCCCAGGTTCCTGCCATGGGGCCTGGTCCTGCTCACCCGGGCCCAGGTTCGGCGCAGGTGAAAGCCCTTTGCGGACGCCCAGGACCGGAGGCCGCGGATGCCTTCATGGGGAGGGGAGTTGAAGCTCTGCGGGACCGAGGTCGCAGCGGTCCCAGTCACTTCTTGTGAAGTTTAGGCCAGACTTTGGAGAGTGGAAGTAGCCAGGTCCAAGTTTGCCGCCTGGGTGCAGGGTGGGGCGATTTGAGCCACAACAAGACTCCTATCCGCTTAGGAGGGGGCATAGGCCTGACTCCCTGGGGCGAACCCGTCGGTGGGCATGGGTTCCACCACCTGGGTCGGCTCCACCTGGCAGGAAACCGTGGCCGGCCCCCCGCCCCCGCCCTGGGTCCCCACGTCTCCATGGGACCTCAGCCTCTGCGCGGGTGGGAGAACTGCTGGGAAGTGTGGTCCACGGGAAAACGCTCGATCCTCAAGATGGAAGGGAGGGCTTCTGTTTCCCCGGACAGGTGCCCAGGGACCCTGTGAAACTGCTCTGACACCTCAAGGGTGGTTCACGTGACCCCAGGGAGGCTGGTGGCTGGGGAGCCTGAGTGCGCATGCGCGGCCCAGGTCTTGGCCCCAAAGCAGCTGGCCGCGGCTCGGAGAAAAGCCATCTCCTGGGGGCCTCCCCATGTTCTTCCAAACGTAAAGGGGAACCCTTTTACGGATGGAAGAACGGCGGGATATTCGCACTGGTGGGGACGGGAGGGAGGGGCCTACGGGTTTGCCTCCAGGTAGGCCACTGGCTCGCACAGCGGGCCCAGGTGTCTGAGCCCCAGGGAGGCAGAGGGCCGCTTATCGCGTGATGCAAGTGTCCTGCCGGGGTCAAGGGACGGCGTGGGCACTCACCGGGCGACACAGGACGCCTGGCCCTTAGAGAGGCCCCTGGAAAATCCCCCGCCCAGGCCCCCGGTCCCCAAGTCTGTCCTGCGCACACTGTGCGGGGCTGGGAGTGCTGCTGGCAAGTGTGGCCCAGGGGAAATCGAGCGGTCCTCTGGGTGGCAGGGTGGGCTTCCGTTACCCAGACAGGTGCCTAGGGTCCCTGTGAAAATGGTCTGACAGGTTAAGGGTGGGTCACGTGACCCGAGGGTGACTTGTGGTAGGGGAGCCTGAGTGCGGATGCGCGGCCAGGTCTAGGCCCGAAACTAACCAGCCGCGGCTCGGACAAAAGCCATCTCCTGGGGGCCTCCCCCCTGTTCTTCCATCCGTAAAGGGAGACTGCGTTACAGATGGAAGAACAGGGGGATCTTCGCAGTGGTGGGGACGAGACGGAGGGGTCTGCGGGTTTGCCGCCCCGCAGGCCAGTTGCTCGCACCCCGGCCCCTGGTGTCCCAGCCCCATGGAGGCAGAGGGCTGTTTATCGCGTGATGCAGGTGTCCTGCGGGGGTCAAGGGACGGCGTGGGCACTCCTCCAGCAAGAGAGGGCGCCTGGGCCCCGAGAGAGCCCCCAGGATAATCCCCAGCCCTGGCCCCCGTGGCTCCAGTGGCCTCCCCAGGCTCCTGCCATGGGGCCTGGACCTGCTCACCCGGGCCCAGGTGAGCCGCAGGTGAATGCCTTTTGTGGACGCCAAGGACCGGAGGCCGCGGATGCCTTCCCGGGGAGGGGGGTTCGAGCTCTGGGGGACCGAGGTCGCAGGGGTCCCATTCGCTTCTTGCATAGTTTAGGCCAGTCTTTACAGAGTGGAATCCGCCAGGTCCAAGTTTGCCGCCTGGGGCATGGTGGGGCCCTTTGAGCCAAAGCAAGACACTTAGCCGCTTAGGGGGAGGCATAGGCCTGAGTCCCCCGGGGAGAACCCGTCGGTGGACGTGGGTTCTGCCCGCCCGAGCGGAATCCACCTGGCTGGGCACCGTGGCCGGCCCCCGCCCCCGCCCTAGGTCCCCAGGTCTTCCCTGGGACCTCAGTCCCTGCGGGGGTGGGAGAACTGCTGGGAAGTGTGGTCCACGGGAAAACGCGCGGTCCTCTGGGTGGCAGGGAGGGCTTCCGTTTTCCCGGACACGACCTCAGGGACCCTGTGAACCTGGCAGGATATCTCAAGGGTGGAGCCCATGCCCGGAGGGAGGCTTGTGGGGGGGGGGCCTGCCTGCGCATGCGCAGCCCCACGTCTGGGCCCGAAACGAACCAGCCGCGGCCGGGACAAAAGCCATCTCCTGGGGGCCTCCCCCCTGTTCTTCCATCCGTAAAGGGGGATCCCTTTACGGATGGAAGAACAGGGGGATCTTCGTAGTGGTGGGGTCGTGACGGAGGGGTCTGCGGGTTTGCCGCCACGTAGGCCAGTTGCCCCCACCCCGGACACTGGTGTCCCAGCGCCATGGAGGCAGAGGGCCGCTTATCAAGGGATGCAGGTGTCCTGCGGGGGTCAAGGGATGGCGTGGGCACTCCCCGGGAGAGGGCGGGCGCCTGGGCCCCAATAGCCCCTGGAAAAATCCCCAGCCCGGGCCCCCGTGGCTCCACTGGACTCCCCAGGTTCCTGCCATGGGGCCTGGTCCTGCTCACCCGGGCCCAGGTTCGCCGCAGGTGAAAGCCCTTTGCGGACGCCCAGGACCGGAGGCCGCGGATGCCTTCATGGGGAGGGGAGTTGAAGCTGTGCGGGACCGAGGTCGCAGCGGTCCCAGTCACTTCTTGTGAAGTTTAGGCCAGACTTTGGAGAGTGGAAGTAGCCAGGTCCAAGTTTGCCGCCTGGGTGCAGGGTGGGGCGATTTGAGCCACAACAAGACTCCTATCCGCTTAGGAGGGGGCATAGGCCTGACTCCCTGGGGCGAACCCGTCGGTGGGCATGGGTTCCACCACCTGGGTCGGCTCCACCTGGCAGGAAACCGTGGTCGGCCCCCCGCCCCCGCCCTGGGTCCCCACGTCTCCCTGGGACCTCAGCCTCTGCGCGGGTGGGAGAACTGCTGGGAAGTGTGGTCCACGGGAAAACGCTCGATCCTCAAGATGGAAGGGAGGGCTTCTGTTTCCCCGGACAGGTGCCCAGGGACCCTGTGAAACTGCTCTGACACCTCAAGGGTGGGTCACGTGACCCCAGGGAGGCTGGTGGCTGGGGAGCCTGAGTGCGCATGCGCGGCCCAGGTCTTGGCCCCAAAGCAGCTGGCCGCGGCTCGGAGAAAAGCCATCTCCTGGGGGCCTCCCCATGTTCTTCCAAACGTAAAGGGGAACCCTTTTACGGATGGAAGAACGGCGGGATATTCGCACTGGTGGGGACGGGAGGGAGGGGCCTACGGGTTTGCCTCCAGGTAGGCCACTGGCTCGCACAGCGGGCCCAGGTGTCTGAGCCCCAGGGAGGCAGAGGGCCGCTTATCGCGTGATGCAGGTGTCCTGCCGGGGTCAAGGGACGGCGTGGGCACTCACCGGGCGACACAGGACGCCTGGCCCTTAGAGAGGCCCCTGGAAAATCCCCCGCCCAGGCCCCCGGTCCCCAAGTCTGTCCTGCGCACACTGTGCGGGGCTGGGAGTGCTGCTGGCAAGTGTGGCCCAGGGGAAATCGAGCGGTCCTCTGGGTGGCAGGGTGGGCTTCCGTTACCCAGACAGGTGCCTAGGGTCCCTGTGAAAATGGTCTGACAGGTTAAGGGTGGGTCACGTGACCCGAGGGTGACTTGTGGTAGGGGAGCCTGAGTGCGGATGCGCGGCCAGGTCTAGGCCCGAAACTAACCAGCCGCGGCTCGGACAAAAGCCATCTCCTGGGGGCCTCCCCCCTGTTCTTCCATCCGTAAAGGGAGACTGCGTTACAGATGGAAGAACAGGGGGATCTTCGCAGTGGTGGGGACGAGACGGAGGGGTCTGCGGGTTTGCCGCCCCGCAGGCCAGTTGCTCGCACCCCGGCCCCTGGTGTCCCAGCCCCATGGAGGCAGAGGGCTGTTTATCGCGTGATGCAGGTGTCCTGCGGGGGTCAAGGGACGGCGTGGGCACTCCTCCAGCAAGAGAGGTCGCCTGGGCCCCGAGAGAGCCCCCAGGATAATCCCCCAGCCCTGGCCCCCGTGGCTCCAGTGGCCTCCCCAGGCTCCTGCCATGGGGCCTGGACCTGCTCACCCGGGCCCAGGTGAGCCGCAGGTGAATGCCTTTTGTGGACGCCAAGGACCGGAGGCCGTGGATGCCTTCCCGGGGAGGGGGGTTCGAGCTCTGGGGGACCGAGGTCGCAGGGGTCCCATTCGCTTCTTGCATAGTTTAGGCCAGTCTTTACAGAGTGGAATCCGCCAGGTCCAAGTTTGCCGCCTGGGGCATGGTGGGGCCCTTTGAGCCAAAGCAAGACACTTAGCCGCTTAGGGGGAGGCATAGGCCTGAGTCCCCCGGGGAGAACCCGTCGGTGGACGTGGGTTCTGCCCGCCCGAGCGGAATCCACCTGGCTGGGCACCGTGGCCGGCCCCCGCCCCCAGCCCTAGGTCCCCAGGTCTTCCCTGGGACCTCAGTCCCTGCGGGGGGTGGGAGAACTGCTGGGAAGTGTGGTCCACGGGAAAAACGCGCGTCCTCTGGGTGGCAGGGAGGGCTTCCGTTTTTTCCCGGACACGGACCTCAGGGACCCTGTGAACCTGGCAGGATATCTCAAGGGTGGAGCCCATGCCCGAGGGGAGGCTTGTGGGGGGGGGGCCTGCCTGCGCATGCGCAGCCCCACGTCTGGGCCGAAACGAACCAGCCGCGGGCCGGGACAAAAGCCATCTCCTGGGGGCCTCCCCCCTGTTCTTCCATCCGTAAAGGGGGATCCCTTTACGGATGGAAGAACAGGGGGATCTTCGTAGTGGTGGGGTCGTGACGGAGGGGTCTGCGGGTTTGCCGCCACGTAGGCCAGTTGCCCCCACCCCGGACCACTGGTGTCCCAGCGCCATGGAGGCAGAGGGCCGCTTATCAAGGGATGCAGGTGTCCTGCGGGGGGTCAAGGGATGGCGTGGGCACTCCCCGGGCGAGGGCGGGCGCCTGGGCCCAATAGCCCCTGGAAAAATCCCCAGCCCGCGCCCCCCGTGGCTCCACTGGACTCCCCAGGTTCCTGCCATGGGCCCTGGTCCTGCTCACCCGGGCCCAGGTTCGCCGCTGGTGAAAGCCCTTTGCGGACCGCCCAGGACCGGAGGCCGCGGATGCCTTCATGGGGAGGGGAGTGAAGCTCTGCGGGACCGAGGTCGCAGCGGTCCCAGTCACTTCTTGTCGAAGTTTAGGCCAGACTTTGGAGAGTGGAAGTAGCCAGGTCCAAGTTTGCCGCCTGGGTGCAGGGTGGGGCGATTTGAGCCACAACAAGACTCCTATCCGCTTAGGAGGGGGCATAGGCCTGACTCCCTGGGGCGAACCCGTCGGTGGGCATGGGTTCCACCACCTGGGTCGGCTCCACCTGGCAGGAAACTGTGGCCGGCCCCCCGCCCCCGCCCTGGGTCCCCACGTCTCCCTGGGACCTCAGCCTCTGCGCGGGTGGGAGAACTGCTGGGAAGTGTGGTCCACGGGAAAACGCTCGATCCTCAAGATGAAGGGAGGGCTTCTGTTTCCCCGGACAGGTGCCCAGGGACCCTGTGAAACTGCTCTGACACCTCAAGGGTGGGTCACGTGGACCCCAGGAGGCTGGTGGCTGGGGAGCCTGAGTGCGCATGCGCCGGCCCAGGTCTTGGCCCAAAGCAGCTGGCCGCGGCTCGGAGAAAAGCCATCTCCTGGGGGCCTCCCCATGTTCTTCCAAACGTAAAGGGGAACCCTTTTACGGATGGAAGAACGGCGGGATATTCGCACTGGTGGGGACGGGAGGGAGGGGCCTACGGGTTTGCCTCCAGGTAGGCCACTGGCTCGCACAGCGGGCCCAGGTGTCTGAGCCCCAGGGAGGCAGAGGGCCGCTTATCGCGTGATGCAGGTGTCCTGCCGGGGTCAAGGGACGGCGTGGGCACTCACCGGGCGACACAGGACGCCTGGCCCTTAGAGAGGCCCCTGGAAAATCCCCCGCCCAGGCCCCCGGTCCCCAAGTCTGTCCTGCGCACACTGTGCGGGGCTGGGAGTGCTGCTGGCAAGTGTGGCCCAGGGGAAATCGAGCGGTCCTCTGGGTGGCAGGGTGGGCTTCCGTTACCCAGACAGGTGCCTAGGGTCCCTGTGAAAATGGTCTGACAGGTTAAGGGTGGGTCACGTGACCCGAGGGTGACTTGTGGTAGGGGAGCCTGAGTGCGGATGCGCGGCCAGGTCTAGGCCCGAAACTAACCAGCCGCGGCTCGGACAAAAGCCATCTCCTGGGGGCCTCCCCCCTGTTCTTCCATCCGTAAAGGGAGACTGCGTTACAGATGGAAGAACAGGGGGATCTTCGCAGTGGTGGGGACGAGACGGAGGGGTCTGCGGGTTTGCCGCCCCGCAGGCCAGTTGCTCGCACCCCGGCCCCTGGTGTCCCAGCCCCATGGAGGCAGAGGGCTGTTTATCGCGTGATGCAGGTGTCCTGCGGGGGTCAAGGGACGGCGTGGGCACTCCTCCAGCAAGAGAGGGCGCCTGGGCCCCGAGAGAGCCCCCAGGATAATCCCCAGCCCTGGCCCCCGTGGCTCCAGTGGCCTCCCCAGGCTCCTGCCATGGGGCCTGGACCTGCTCACCCGGGCCCAGGTGAGCCGCAGGTGAATGCCTTTTGTGGACGCCAAGGACCGGAGGCCGCGGATGCCTTCCCGGGGAGGGGGGTTCGAGCTCTGGGGGACCGAGGTCGCAGGGGTCCCATTCGCTTCTTGCATAGTTTAGGCCAGTCTTTACAGAGTGGAATCCGCCAGGTCCAAGTTTGCCGCCTGGGGCATGGTGGGGCCCTTTGAGCCAAAGCAAGACACTTAGCCGCTTAGGGGGAGGCATAGGCCTGAGTCCCCCGGGGAGAACCCGTCGGTGGACGTGGGTTCTGCCCGCCCGAGCGGAATCCACCTGGCTGGGCACCGTGGCCGGCCCCCGCCCCCGCCCTAGGTCCCCAGGTCTTCCCTGGGACCTCAGTCCCTGCGGGGGTGGGAGAACTGCTGGGAAGTGTGGTCCACGGGAAAACGCGCGGTCCTCTGGGTGGCAGGGAGGGCTTCCGTTTTCCCGGACACGACCTCAGGGACCCTGTGAACCTGGCAGGATATCTCAAGGGTGGAGCCCATGCCCGGAGGGAGGCTTGTGGTGGGGGGGCCTGCCTGCGCATGCGCAGCCCCACGTCTGGGCCCGAAACGAACCAGCCGCGGCCGGGACAAAAGCCATCTCCTGGGGGCCTCCCCCCTGTTCTTCCATCCGTAAAGGGGGACCCCTTTACGGATGGAAGAACAGGGGGATCTTTGTAGTGGTGGGGTCGTGACGGAGGGGTCTGCGGGTTTGCCGCCACGTAGGCCAGTTGCCCCCACCCCGGACCCTGGTGTCCCAGCGCCATGGAGGCAGAGGGCCGCTTATCAAGGGATGCAGGTGTCCTGCGGGGGTCAAGGGATGGCGTGGGCACTCCCCGGGCGAGGGCGGGCGCCTGGGCCCCAATAGCCCCTGGAAAAATCCCCAGCCCGGGCCCCCGTGGCTCCACTGGACTCCCCAGGTTCCTGCCATGGGGCCTGGTCCTGCTCACCCGGGCCCAGGTTCGCCGCAGGTGAAAGCCCTTTGCGGACGCCCAGGACCGGAGGCCGCGGATGCCTTCATGGGGAGGGGAGTTGAAGCTGTGCGGGACCGAGGTCGCAGCGGTCCCAGTCACTTCTTGTGAAGTTTAGGCCAGACTTTGGAGAGTGGAAGTAGCCAGGTCCAAGTTTGCGGCCTGGGTGCAGGGTGGGGCGATTTGAGCCACAACAAGACTCCTATCCGCTTAGAGGGGGGCATAGGCCTGACTCCCAGGGGCGAACCCGTCGGTGGGCATGGGTTCCACCGCCTGGGTCCGCTCCACCTGGCAGGAAACCGTGGCCGGCCCCCCGCCCCCGCCCTGGGTCCCCACGTCTCCCTGGGACCTCAGCCTCTGCGCGGGTGGGAGAACTGCTGGGAAGTGTGGTCCACGGGAAAACGCTCGATCCTCAAGATGGAAGGGAGGGCTTCTGTTTCCCCGGACAGGTACCCAGGGACCCTGTGAAACTGCTCTGACACCTCAAGGGTGGGTCACGTGACCCCAGGGAGGCTGGTGGCTGGGGAGCCTGAGTGCGCATGCGCGGCCCAGGTCTTGGCCCCAAAGCAGCTGGCCGCGGCTCGGAGAAAAGCCATCTCCTGGGGGCCTCCCCATGTTCTTCCAAACGTAAAGGGGAACCCTTTTACGGATGGAAGAACGGCGGGATATTCGCACTGGTGGGGACGGGAGGGAGGGGCCTACGGGTTTGCCTCCAGGTAGGCCACTGGCTCGCACAGCGGGCCCAGGTGTCTGAGCCCCAGGGAGGCAGAGGGCCGCTTATCGCGTGATGCAGGTGTCCTGCCGGGGTCAAGGGACGGCGTGGGCACTCACCGGGCGACACAGGACGCCTGGCCCTTAGAGAGGCCCCTGGAAAATCCCCCGCCCAGGCCCCCGGTCCCCAAGTCTGTCCTGCGCACACTGTGCGGGGCTGGGAGTGCTGCTGGCAAGTGTGGCCCAGGGGAAATCGAGCGGTCCTCTGGGTGGCAGGGTGGGCTTCCGTTACCCAGACAGGTGCCTAGGGTCCCTGTGAAAATGGTCTGACAGGTTAAGGGTGGGTCACGTGACCCGAGGGTGACTTGTGGTAGGGGAGCCTGAGTGCGGATGCGCGGCCAGGTCTAGGCCCGAAACTAACCAGCCGCGGCTCGGACAAAAGCCATCTCCTGGGGGCCTCCCCCCTGTTCTTCCATCCGTAAAGGGAGACTGCGTTACAGATGGAAGAACAGGGGGATCTTCGCAGTGGTGGGGACGAGACGGAGGGGTCTGCGGGTTTGCCGCCCCGCAGGCCAGTTGCTCGCACCCCGGCCCCTGGTGTCCCAGCCCCATGGAGGCAGAGGGCTGTTTATCGCGTGATGCAGGTGTCCTGCGGGGGTCAAGGGACGGCGTGGGCACTCCTCCAGCAAGAGAGGGCGCCTGGGCCCCGAGAGAGCCCCCAGGATAATCCCCAGCCCTGGCCCCCGTGGCTCCAGTGGCCTCCCCAGGCTCCTGCCATGGGGCCTGGACCTGCTCACCCGGGCCCAGGTGAGCCGCAGGTGAATGCCTTTTGTGGACGCCAAGGACCGGAGGCCGCGGATGCCTTCCCGGGGAGGGGGGTTCGAGCTCTGGGGGACCGAGGTCGCAGGGGTCCCATTCGCTTCTTGCATAGTTTAGGCCAGTCTTTACAGAGTGGAATCCGCCAGGTCCAAGTTTGCCGCCTGGGGCATGGTGGGGCCCTTTGAGCCAAAGCAAGACACTTAGCCGCTTAGGGGGAGGCATAGGCCTGAGTCCCCCGGGGAGAACCCGTCGGTGGACGTGGGTTCTGCCCGCCCGAGCGGAATCCACCTGGCTGGGCACCGTGGCCGGCCCCCGCCCCCGCCCTAGGTCCCCAGGTCTTCCCTGGGACCTCAGTCCCTGCGGGGGTGGGAGAACTGCTGGGAAGTGTGGTCCACGGGAAAACGCGCGGTCCTCTGGGTGGCAGGGAGGGCTTCCGTTTTCCCGGACACGACCTCAGGGACCCTGTGAACCTGGCAGGATATCTCAAGGGTGGAGCCCATGCCCGGAGGGAGGCTTGTGGTGGGGGGGCCTGCCTGCGCATGCGCAGCCCCACGTCTGGGCCCGAAACGAACCAGCCGCGGCCGGGACAAAAGCCATCTCCTGGGGGCCTCCCCCCTGTTCTTCCATCCGTAAAGGGGGACCCCTTTACGGATGGAAGAACAGGGGGATCTTCGTAGTGGTGGGGTCGTGACGGAGGGGTCTGCGGGTTTGCCGCCACGTAGGCCAGTTGCCCCCACCCCGGACCCTGGTGTCCCAGCGCCATGGAGGCAGAGGGCCGCTTATCAAGGGATGCAGGTGTCCTGCGGGGGTCAAGGGATGGCGTGGGCACTCCCCGGGCGAGGGCGGGCGCCTGGGCCCCAATAGCCCCTGGAAAAATCCCCAGCCCGGGCCCCCGTGGCTCCACTGGACTCCCCAGGTTCCTGCCATGGGGCCTGGTCCTGCTCACCCGGGCCCAGGTTCGCCGCAGGTGAAAGCCCTTTGCGGACGCCCAGGACCGGAGGCCGCGGATGCCTTCATGGGGAGGGGAGTTGAAGCTGTGCGGGACCGAGGTCGCAGCGGTCCCAGTCACTTCTTGTGAAGTTTAGGCCAGACTTTGGAGAGTGGAAGTAGCCAGGTCCAAGTTTGCGGCCTGGGTGCAGGGTGGGGCGATTTGAGCCACAACAAGACTCCTATCCGCTTAGAGGGGGGCATAGGCCTGACTCCCAGGGGCGAACCCGTCGGTGGGCATGGGTTCCACCGCCTGGGTCCGCTCCACCTGGCAGGAAACCGTGGCCGGCCCCCCGCCCCCGCCCTGGGTCCCCACGTCTCCCTGGGACCTCAGCCTCTGCGCGGGTGGGAGAACTGCTGGGAAGTGTGGTCCACGGGAAAACGCTCGATCCTCAAGATGGAAGGGAGGGCTTCTGTTTCCCCGGACAGGTGCCCAGGGACCCTGTGAAACTGCTCTGACACCTCAAGGGTGGGTCACGTGACCCCAGGGAGGCTGGTGGCTGGGGAGCCTGAGTGCGCATGCGCGGCCCAGGTCTTGGCCCCAAAGCAGCTGGCCGCGGCTCGGAGAAAAGCCATCTCCTGGGGGCCTCCCCATGTTCTTCCAAACGTAAAGGGGAACCCTTTTACGGATGGAAGAACGGCGGGATATTCGCACTGGTGGGGACGGGAGGGAGGGGCCTACGGGTTTGCCTCCAGGTAGGCCACTGGCTCGCACAGCGGGCCCAGGTGTCTGAGCCCCAGGGAGGCAGAGGGCCGCTTATCGCGTGATGCAGGTGTCCTGCCGGGGTCAAGGGACGGCGTGGGCACTCACCGGGCGACACAGGACGCCTGGCCCTTAGAGAGGCCCCTGGAAAATCCCCCGCCCAGGCCCCCGGTCCCCAAGTCTGTCCTGCGCACACTGTGCGGGGCTGGGAGTGCTGCTGGCAAGTGTGGCCCAGGGGAAATCGAGCGGTCCTCTGGGTGGCAGGGTGGGCTTCCGTTACCCAGACAGGTGCCTAGGGTCCCTGTGAAAATGGTCTGACAGGTTAAGGGTGGGTCACGTGACCCGAGGGTGACTTGTGGTAGGGGAGCCTGAGTGCGGATGCGCGGCCAGGTCTAGGCCCGAAACTAACCAGCCGCGGCTCGGACAAAAGCCATCTCCTGGGGGCCTCCCCCCTGTTCTTCCATCCGTAAAGGGAGACTGCGTTACAGATGGAAGAACAGGGGGATCTTCGCAGTGGTGGGGACGAGACGGAGGGGTCTGCGGGTTTGCCGCCCCGCAGGCCAGTTGCTCGCACCCCGGCCCCTGGTGTCCCAGCCCCATGGAGGCAGAGGGCTGTTTATCGCGTGATGCAGGTGTCCTGCGGGGGTCAAGGGACGGCGTGGGCACTCCTCCAGCAAGAGAGGGCGCCTGGGCCCCGAGAGAGCCCCCAGGATAATCCCCAGCCCTGGCCCCCGTGGCTCCAGTGGCCTCCCCAGGCTCCTGCCATGGGGCCTGGACCTGCTCACCCGGGCCCAGGTGAGCCGCAGGTGAATGCCTTTTGTGGACGCCAAGGACCGGAGGCCGCGGATGCCTTCCCGGGGAGGGGGGTTCGAGCTCTGGGGGACCGAGGTCGCAGGGGTCCCATTCGCTTCTTGCATAGTTTAGGCCAGTCTTTACAGAGTGGAATCCGCCAGGTCCAAGTTTGCCGCCTGGGGCATGGTGGGGCCCTTTGAGCCAAAGCAAGACACTTAGCCGCTTAGGGGGAGGCATAGGCCTGAGTCCCCCGGGGAGAACCCGTCGGTGGACGTGGGTTCTGCCCGCCCGAGCGGAATCCACCTGGCTGGGCACCGTGGCCGGCCCCCGCCCCCGCCCTAGGTCCCCAGGTCTTCCCTGGGACCTCAGTCCCTGCGGGGGTGGGAGAACTGCTGGGAAGTGTGGTCCACGGGAAAACGCGCGGTCCTCTGGGTGGCAGGGAGGGCTTCCGTTTTCCCGGACACGACCTCAGGGACCCTGTGAACCTGGCAGGATATCTCAAGGGTGGAGCCCATGCCCGGAGGGAGGCTTGTGGTGGGGGGGCCTGCCTGCGCATGCGCAGCCCCACGTCTGGGCCCGAAACGAACCAGCCGCGGCCGGGACAAAAGCCATCTCCTGGGGGCCTCCCCCCTGTTCTTCCATCCGTAAAGGGGGACCCCTTTACGGATGGAAGAACAGGGGGATCTTCGTAGTGGTGGGGTCGTGACGGAGGGGTCTGCGGGTTTGCCGCCACGTAGGCCAGTTGCCCCCACCCCGGACCCTGGTGTCCCAGCGCCATGGAGGCAGAGGGCCGCTTATCAAGGGATGCAGGTGTCCTGCGGGGGTCAAGGGATGGCGTGGGCACTCCCCGGGCGAGGGCGGGCGCCTGGGCCCCAATAGCCCCTGGAAAAATCCCCAGCCCGGGCCCCCGTGGCTCCACTGGACTCCCCAGGTTCCTGCCATGGGGCCTGGTCCTGCTCACCCGGGCCCAGGTTCGCCGCAGGTGAAAGCCCTTTGCGGACGCCCAGGACCGGAGGCCGCGGATGCCTTCATGGGGAGGGGAGTTGAAGCTGTGCGGGACCGAGGTCGCAGCGGTCCCAGTCACTTCTTGTGAAGTTTAGGCCAGACTTTGGAGAGTGGAAGTAGCCAGGTCCAAGTTTGCGGCCTGGGTGCAGGGTGGGGCGATTTGAGCCACAACAAGACTCCTATCCGCTTAGGAGGGGGCATAGGCCTGACTCCCTGGGGCGAACCCGTCGGTGGGCATGGGTTCCACCGCCTGGGTCGGCTCCACCTGGCAGGAAACCGTGGCCGGCCCCCCGCCCCCGCCCTGGGTCCCCACGTCTCCCTGGGACCTCAGCCTCTGCGCGGGTGGGAGAACTGCTGGGAAGTGTGGTCCACGGGAAAACGCTCGATCCTCAAGATGGAAGGGAGGGCTTCTGTTTCCCCGGACAGGTGCCCAGGGACCCTGTGAAACTGCTCTGACACCTCAAGGGTGGGTCACGTGACCCCAGGGAGGCTGGTGGCTGGGGAACCTGAGTGCGCATGCGCGGCCCAGGTCTTGGCCCCAAAGCAGCTGGCCGCGGCTCGGAGAAAAGCCATCTCCTGGGGGCCTCCCCATGTTCTTCCAAACGTAAAGGGGAACCCTTTTACGGATGGAAGAACGGCGGGATATTCGCACTGGTGGGGACGGGAGGGAGGGGCCTACGGGTTTGCCTCCAGGTAGGCCACTGGCTCGCACAGCGGGCCCAGGTGTCTGAGCCCCAGGGAGGCAGAGGGCCGCTTATCGCGTGATGCAGGTGTCCTGCCGGGGTCAAGGGACGGCGTGGGCACTCACCGGGCGACACAGGACGCCTGGCCCTTAGAGAGGCCCCTGGAAAATCCCCCGCCCAGGCCCCCGGTCCCCAAGTCTGTCCTGCGCACACTGTGCGGGGCTGGGAGTGCTGCTGGCAAGTGTGGCCCAGGGGAAATCGAGCGGTCCTCTGGGTGGCAGGGTGGGCTTCCGTTACCCAGACAGGTGCCTAGGGTCCCTGTGAAAATGGTCTGACAGGTTAAGGGTGGGTCACGTGACCCGAGGGTGACTTGTGGTAGGGGAGCCTGAGTGCGGATGCGCGGCCAGGTCTAGGCCCGAAACTAACCAGCCGCGGCTCGGACAAAAGCCATCTCCTGGGGGCCTCCCCCCTGTTCTTCCATCCGTAAAGGGAGACTGCGTTACAGATGGAAGAACAGGGGGATCTTCGCAGTGGTGGGGACGAGACGGAGGGGTCTGCGGGTTTGCCGCCCCGCAGGCCAGTTGCTCGCACCCCGGCCCCTGGTGTCCCAGCCCCATGGAGGCAGAGGGCTGTTTATCGCGTGATGCAGGTGTCCTGCGGGGGTCAAGGGACGGCGTGGGCACTCCTCCAGCAAGAGAGGGCGCCTGGGCCCCGAGAGAGCCCCCAGGATAATCCCCAGCCCTGGCCCCCGTGGCTCCAGTGGCCTCCCCAGGCTCCTGCCATGGGGCCTGGACCTGCTCACCCGGGCCCAGGTGAGCCGCAGGTGAATGCCTTTTGTGGACGCCAAGGACCGGAGGCCGCGGATGCCTTCCCGGGGAGGGGGGTTCGAGCTCTGGGGGACCGAGGTCGCAGGGGTCCCATTCGCTTCTTGCATAGTTTAGGCCAGTCTTTACAGAGTGGAATCCGCCAGGTCCAAGTTTGCCGCCTGGGGCATGGTGGGGCCCTTTGAGCCAAAGCAAGACACTTAGCCGCTTAGGGGGAGGCATAGGCCTGAGTCCCCCGGGGAGAACCCGTCGGTGGACGTGGGTTCTGCCCGCCCGAGCGCAATCCACCTGGCTGGGCACCGTGGCCGGCCCCCGCCCCCGCCCTAGGTCCCCAGGTCTTCCCTGGGACCTCAGTCCCTGCGGGGGTGGGAGAACTGCTGGGAAGTGTGGTCCACGGGAAAACGCGCGGTCCTCTGGGTGGCAGGGAGGGCTTCCGTTTTCCCGGACACGACCTCAGGGACCCTGTGAACCTGGCAGGATATCTCAAGGGTGGAGCCCATGCCCGGAGGGAGGCTTGTGGTGGGGGGGCCTGCCTGCGCATGCGCAGCCCCACGTCTGGGCCCGAAACGAACCAGCCGCGGCCGGGACAAAAGCCATCTCCTGGGGGCCTCCCCCCTGTTCTTCCATCCGTAAAGGGGGACCCCTTTACGGATGGAAGAACAGGGGGATCTTCGTAGTGGTGGGGTCGTGACGGAGGGGTCTGCGGGTTTGCCGCCACGTAGGCCAGTTGCCCCCACCCCGGACCCTGGTGTCCCAGCGCCATGGAGGCAGAGGGCCGCTTATCAAGGGATGCAGGTGTCCTGCGGGGGTCAAGGGATGGCGTGGGCACTCCCCGGGCGAGGGCGGGCGCCTGGGCCCCAATAGCCCCTGGAAAAATCCCCAGCCCTGGCCCCCGTGGCTCCACTGGACTCCCCAGGTTCCTGCCATGGGGCCTGGTCCTGCTCACCCGGGCCCAGGTTCGCCGCAGGTGAAAGCCCTTTGCGGACGCCCAGGACCGGAGGCCGCGGATGCCTTCATGGGGAGGGGAGTTGAAGCTGTGCGGGACCGAGGTCGCAGCGGTCCCAGTCACTTCTTGTGAAGTTTAGGCCAGACTTTGGAGAGTGGAAGTAGCCAGGTCCAAGTTTGCGGCCTGGGTGCAGGGTGGGGCGATTTGAGCCACAACAAGACTCCTATCCGCTTAGAGGGGGGCATAGGCCTGACTCCCAGGGGCGAACCCGTCGGTGGGCATGGGTTCCACCGCCTGGGTCCGCTCCACCTGGCAGGAAACCGTGGCCGGCCCCCCGCCCCCGCCCTGGGTCCCCACGTCTCCCTGGGACCTCAGCCTCTGCGCGGGTGGGAGAACTGCTGGGAAGTGTGGTCCACGGGAAAACGCTCGATCCTCAAGATGGAAGGGAGGGCTTCTGTTTCCCCGGACAGGTGCCCAGGGACCCTGTGAAACTGCTCTGACACCTCAAGGGTGGGTCACGTGACCCCAGGGAGGCTGGTGGCTGGGGAGCCTGAGTGCGCATGCGCGGCCCAGGTCTTGGCCCCAAAGCAGCTGGCCGCGGCTCGGAGAAAAGCCATCTCCTGGGGGCCTCCCCATGTTCTTCCAAACGTAAAGGGGAACCCTTTTACGGATGGAAGAACGGCGGGATATTCGCACTGGTGGGGACGGGAGGGAGGGGCCTACGGGTTTGCCTCCAGGTAGGCCACTGGCTCCCACAGCGGGCCCAGGTGTCTGAGCCCCAGGGAGGCAGAGGGCCGCTTATCGCGTGATGCAGGTGTCCTGCCGGGGTCAAGGGACGGCGTGGGCACTCACCGGGCGACACAGGACGCCTGGCCCTTAGACAGGCCCCTGGAAAATCCCCCGCCCAGGCCCCCGGTCCCCAAGTCTGTCCTGCGCACACTGTGCGGGGCTGGGAGTGCTGCTGGCAAGTGTGGCCCAGGGGAAATCGAGCGGTCCTCTGGGTGGCAGGGTGGGCTTCCGTTACCCAGACAGGTGCCTAGGGTCCCTGTGAAAATGGTCTGACAGGTTAAGGGTGGGTCACGTGACCCGAGGGTGACTTGTGGTAGGGGAGCCTGAGTGCGGATGCGCGGCCAGGTCTAGGCCCGAAACTAACCAGCCGCGGCTCGGACAAAAGCCATCTCCTGGGGGCCTCCCCCCTGTTCTTCCATCCGTAAAGGGAGACTGCGTTACAGATGGAAGAACAGGGGGATCTTCGCAGTGGTGGGGACGAGACGGAGGGGTCTGCGGGTTTGCCGCCCCGCAGGCCAGTTGCTCGCACCCCGGCCCCTGGTGTCCCAGCCCCATGGAGGCAGAGGGCTGTTTATCGCATGATGCAGGTGTCCTGCGGGCGTCAAGGGACGGCGTGGGCACTCCTCCAGCAAGAGAGGGCGCCTGGGCCCCGAGAGAGCCCCCAGGATAATCCCCAGCCCTGGCCCCCGTGGCTCCAGTGGCCTCCCCAGGCTCCTGCCATGGGGCCTGGACCTGCTCACCCGGGCCCAGGTGAGCCGCAGGTGAATGCCTTTTGTGGACGCCAAGGACCGGAGGCCGCGGATGCCTTCCCGGGGAGGGGGGTTCGAGCTCTGGGGGACCGAGGTCGCAGGGGTCCCATTCGCTTCTTGCATAGTTTAGGCCAGTCTTTACAGAGTGGAATCCGCCAGGTCCAAGTTTGCCGCCTGGGGCATGGTGGGGCCCTTTGAGCCAAAGCAAGACACTTAGCCGCTTAGGGGGAGGCATAGGCCTGAGTCCCCCGGGGAGAACCCGTCGGTGGACGTGGGTTCTGCCCGCCCGAGCGCAATCCACCTGGCTGGGCACCGTGGCCGGCCCCCGCCCCCGCCCTAGGTCCCCAGGTCTTCCCTGGGACCTCAGTCCCTGCGGGGGTGGGAGAACTGCTGGGAAGTGTGGTCCACGGGAAAACGCGCGGTCCTCTGGGTGGCAGGGAGGGCTTCCGTTTTCCCGGACACGACCTCAGGGACCCTGTGAACCTGGCAGGATATCTCAAGGGTGGAGCCCATGCCCGGAGGGAGGCTTGTGGTGGGGGGGCCTGCCTGCGCATGCGCAGCCCCACGTCTGGGCCCGAAACGAACCAGCCGCGGCCGGGACAAAAGCCATCTCCTGGGGGCCTCCCCCCTGTTCTTCCATCCGTAAAGGGGGACCCCTTTACGGATGGAAGAACAGGGGGATCTTCGTAGTGGTGGGGTCGTGACGGAGGGGTCTGCGGGTTTGCCGCCACGTAGGCCAGTTGCCCCCACCCCGGACCCTGGTGTCCCAGCGCCATGGAGGCAGAGGGCCGCTTATCAAGGGATGCAGGTGTCCTGCGGGGGTCAAGGGATGGCGTGGGCACTCCCCGGGCGAGGGCGGGCGCCTGGGCCCCAATAGCCCCTGGAAAAATCCCCAGCCCGGGCCCCCGTGGCTCCACTGGACTCCCCAGGTTCCTGCCATGGGGCCTGGTCCTGCTCACCCGGGCCCAGGTTCGCCGCAGGTGAAAGCCCTTTGCGGACGCCCAGGACCGGAGGCCGCGGATGCCTTCATGGGGAGGGGAGTTGAAGCTGTGCGGGACCGAGGTCGCAGCGGTCCCAGTCACTTCTTGTGAAGTTTAGGCCAGACTTTGGAGAGTGGAAGTAGCCAGGTCCAAGTTTGCGGCCTGGGTGCAGGGTGGGGCGATTTGAGCCACAACAAGACTCCTATCCGCTTAGAGGGGGGCATAGGCCTGACTCCCAGGGGCGAACCCGTCGGTGGGCATGGGTTCCACCGCCTGGGTCCGCTCCACCTGGCAGGAAACCGTGGCCGGCCCCCCGCCCCCGCCCTGGGTCCCCACGTCTCCCTGGGACCTCAGCCTCTGCGCGGGTGGGAGAACTGCTGGGAAGTGTGGTCCACGGGAAAACGCTCGATCCTCAAGATGGAAGGGAGGGCTTCTGTTTCCCCGGACAGGTGCCCAGGGACCCTGTGAAACTGCTCTGACACCTCAAGGGTGGGTCACGTGACCCCAGGGAGGCTGGTGGCTGGGGAGCCTGAGTGCGCATGCGCGGCCCAGGTCTTGGCCCCAAAGCAGCTGGCCGCGGCTCGGAGAAAAGCCATCTCCTGGGGGCCTCCCCATGTTCTTCCAAACGTAAAGGGGAACCCTTTTACGGATGGAAGAACGGCGGGATATTCGCACTGGTGGGGACGGGAGGGAGGGGCCTACGGGTTTGCCTCCAGGTAGGCCACTGGCTCCCACAGCGGGCCCAGGTGTCTGAGCCCCAGGGAGGCAGAGGGCCGCTTATCGCGTGATGCAGGTGTCCTGCCGGGGTCAAGGGACGGCGTGGGCACTCACCGGGCGACACAGGACGCCTGGCCCTTAGACAGGCCCCTGGAAAATCCCCCGCCCAGGCCCCCGGTCCCCAAGTCTGTCCTGCGCACACTGTGCGGGGCTGGGAGTGCTGCTGGCAAGTGTGGCCCAGGGGAAATCGAGCGGTCCTCTGGGTGGCAGGGTGGGCTTCCGTTACCCAGACAGGTGCCTAGGGTCCCTGTGAAAATGGTCTGACAGGTTAAGGGTGGGTCACGTGACCCGAGGGTGACTTGTGGTAGGGGAGCCTGAGTGCGGATGCGCGGCCAGGTCTAGGCCCGAAACTAACCAGCCGCGGCTCGGACAAAAGCCATCTCCTGGGGGCCTCCCCCCTGTTCTTCCATCCGTAAAGGGAGACTGCGTTACAGATGGAAGAACAGGGGGATCTTCGCAGTGGTGGGGACGAGACGGAGGGGTCTGCGGGTTTGCCGCCCCGCAGGCCAGTTGCTCGCACCCCGGCCCCTGGTGTCCCAGCCCCATGGAGGCAGAGGGCTGTTTATCGCGTGATGCAGGTGTCCTGCGGGCGTCAAGGGACGGCGTGGGCACTCCTCCAGCAAGAGAGGGCGCCTGGGCCCCGAGAGAGCCCCCAGGATAATCCCCAGCCCTGGCCCCCGTGGCTCCAGTGGCCTCCCCAGGCTCCTGCCATGGGGCCTGGACCTGCTCACCCGGGCCCAGGTGAGCCGCAGGTGAATGCCTTTTGTGGACGCCAAGGACCGGAGGCCGCGGATGCCTTCCCGGGGAGGGGGGTTCGAGCTCTGGGGGACCGAGGTCGCAGGGGTCCCATTCGCTTCTTGCATAGTTTAGGCCAGTCTTTACAGAGTGGAATCCGCCAGGTCCAAGTTTGCCGCCTGGGGCATGGTGGGGCCCTTTGAGCCAAAGCAAGACACTTAGCCGCTTAGGGGGAGGCATAGGCCTGAGTCCCCCGGGGAGAACCCGTCGGTGGACGTGGGTTCTGCCCGCCCGAGCGCAATCCACCTGGCTGGGCACCGTGGCCGGCCCCCGCCCCCGCCCTAGGTCCCCAGGTCTTCCCTGGGACCTCAGTCCCTGCGGGGGTGGGAGAACTGCTGGGAAGTGTGGTCCACGGGAAAACGCGCGGTCCTCTGGGTGGCAGGGAGGGCTTCCGTTTTCCCGGACACGACCTCAGGGACCCTGTGAACCTGGCAGGATATCTCAAGGGTGGAGCCCATGCCCGGAGGGAGGCTTGTGGTGGGGGGGCCTGCCTGCGCATGCGCAGCCCCACGTCAGGGCCCGAAACGAACCAGCCGCGGCCGGGACAAAAGCCATCTCCTGGGGGCCTCCCCCCTGTTCTTCCATCCGTAAAGGGGGACCCCTTTACGGATGGAAGAACAGGGGGATCTTCGTAGTGGTGGGGTCGTGACGGAGGGGTCTGCGGGTTTGCCGCCACGTAGGCCAGTTGCCCCCACCCCGGACCCTGGTGTCCCAGCGCCATGGAGGCAGAGGGCCGCTTATCAAGGGATGCAGGTGTCCTGCGGGGGTCAAGGGATGGCGTGGGCACTCCCCGGGCGAGGGCGGGCGCCTGGGCCCCAATAGCCCCTGGAAAAATCCCCAGCCCGGGCCCCCGTGGCTCCACTGGACTCCCCAGGTTCCTGCCATGGGGCCTGGTCCTGCTCACCCGGGCCCAGGTTCGCCGCAGGTGAAAGCCCTTTGCGGACGCCCAGGACCGGAGGCCGCGGATGCCTTCATGGGGAGGGGAGTTGAAGCTGTGCGGGACCGAGGTCGCAGCGGTCCCAGTCACTTCTTGTGAAGTTTAGGCCAGACTTTGGAGAGTGGAAGTAGCCAGGTCCAAGTTTGCGGCCTGGGTGCAGGGTGGGGCGATTTGAGCCACAACAAGACTCCTATCCGCTTAGAGGGGGGCATAGGCCTGACTCCCAGGGGCGAACCCGTCGGTGGGCATGGGTTCCACCGCCTGGGTCCGCTCCACCTGGCAGGAAACCGTGGCCGGCCCCCCGCCCCCGCCCTGGGTCCCCACGTCTCCCTGGGACCTCAGCCTCTGCGCGGGTGGGAGAACTGCTGGGAAGTGTGGTCCACGGGAAAACGCTCGATCCTCAAGATGGAAGGGAGGGCTTCTGTTTCCCCGGACAGGTGCCCAGGGACCCTGTGAAACTGCTCTGACACCTCAAGGGTGGGTCACGTGACCCCAGGGAGGCTGGTGGCTGGGGAGCCTGAGTGCGCATGCGCGGCCCAGGTCTTGGCCCCAAAGCAGCTGGCCGCGGCTCGGAGAAAAGCCATCTCCTGGGGGCCTCCCCATGTTCTTCCAAACGTAAAGGGGAACCCTTTTACGGATGGAAGAACGGCGGGATATTCGCACTGGTGGGGACGGGAGGGAGGGGCCTACGGGTTTGCCTCCAGGTAGGCCACTGGCTCCCACAGCGGGCCCAGGTGTCTGAGCCCCAGGGAGGCAGAGGGCCGCTTATCGCGTGATGCAGGTGTCCTGCCGGGGTCAAGGGACGGCGTGGGCACTCACCGGGCGACACAGGACGCCTGGCCCTTAGACAGGCCCCTGGAAAATCCCCCGCCCAGGCCCCCGGTCCCCAAGTCTGTCCTGCGCACACTGTGCGGGGCTGGGAGTGCTGCTGGCAAGTGTGGCCCAGGGGAAATCGAGCGGTCCTCTGGGTGGCAGGGTGGGCTTCCGTTACCCAGACAGGTGCCTAGGGTCCCTGTGAAAATGGTCTGACAGGTTAAGGGTGGGTCACGTGACCCGAGGGTGACTTGTGGTAGGGGAGCCTGAGTGCGGATGCGCGGCCAGGTCTAGGCCCGAAACTAACCAGCCGCGGCTCGGACAAAAGCCATCTCCTGGGGGCCTCCCCCCTGTTCTTCCATCCGTAAAGGGAGACTGCGTTACAGATGGAAGAACAGGGGGATCTTCGCAGTGGTGGGGACGAGACGGAGGGGTCTGCGGGTTTGCCGCCCCGCAGGCCAGTTGCTCGCACCCCGGCCCCTGGTGTCCCAGCCCCATGGAGGCAGAGGGCTGTTTATCGCGTGATGCAGGTGTCCTGCGGGCGTCAAGGGACGGCGTGGGCACTCCTCCAGCAAGAGAGGGCGCCTGGGCCCCGAGAGAGCCCCCAGGATAATCCCCAGCCCTGGCCCCCGTGGCTCCAGTGGCCTCCCCAGGCTCCTGCCATGGGGCCTGGACCTGCTCACCCGGGCCCAGGTGAGCCGCAGGTGAATGCCTTTTGTGGACGCCAAGGACCGGAGGCCGCGGATGCCTTCCCGGGGAGGGGGGTTCGAGCTCTGGGGGACCGAGGTCGCAGGGGTCCCATTCGCTTCTTGCATAGTTTAGGCCAGTCTTTACAGAGTGGAATCCGCCAGGTCCAAGTTTGCCGCCTGGGGCATGGTGGGGCCCTTTGAGCCAAAGCAAGACACTTAGCCGCTTAGGGGGAGGCATAGGCCTGAGTCCCCCGGGGAGAACCCGTCGGTGGACGTGGGTTCTGCCCGCCCGAGCGCAATCCACCTGGCTGGGCACCGTGGCCGGCCCCCGCCCCCGCCCTAGGTCCCCAGGTCTTCCCTGGGACCTCAGTCCCTGCGGGGGTGGGAGAACTGCTGGGAAGTGTGGTCCACGGGAAAACGCGCGGTCCTCTGGGTGGCAGGGAGGGCTTCCGTTTTCCCGGACACGACCTCAGGGACCCTGTGAACCTGGCAGGATATCTCAAGGGTGGAGCCCATGCCCGGAGGGAGGCTTGTGGTGGGGGGGCCTGCCTGCGCATGCGCAGCCCCACGTCTGGGCCCGAAACGAACCAGCCGCGGCCGGGACAAAAGCCATCTCCTGGGGGCCTCCCCCCTGTTCTTCCATCCGTAAAGGGGGACCCCTTTACGGATGGAAGAACAGGGGGATCTTCGTAGTGGTGGGGTCGTGACGGAGGGGTCTGCGGGTTTGCCGCCACGTAGGCCAGTTGCCCCCACCCCGGACCCTGGTGTCCCAGCGCCATGGAGGCAGAGGGCCGCTTATCAAGGGATGCAGGTGTCCTGCGGGGGTCAAGGGATGGCGTGGGCACTCCCCGGGCGAGGGCGGGCGCCTGGGCCCCAATAGCCCCTGGAAAAATCCCCAGCCCGGGCCCCCGTGGCTCCACTGGACTCCCCAGGTTCCTGCCATGGGGCCTGGTCCTGCTCACCCGGGCCCAGGTTCGCCGCAGGTGAAAGCCCTTTGCGGACGCCCAGGACCGGAGGCCGCGGATGCCTTCATGGGGAGGGGAGTTGAAGCTGTGCGGGACCGAGGTCGCAGCGGTCCCAGTCACTTCTTGTGAAGTTTAGGCCAGACTTTGGAGAGTGGAAGTAGCCAGGTCCAAGTTTGCGGCCTGGGTGCAGGGTGGGGCGATTTGAGCCACAACAAGACTCCTATCCGCTTAGAGGGGGGCATAGGCCTGACTCCCAGGGGCGAACCCGTCGGTGGGCATGGGTTCCACCGCCTGGGTCCGCTCCACCTGGCAGGAAACCGTGGCCGGCCCCCCGCCCCCGCCCTGGGTCCCCACGTCTCCCTGGGACCTCAGCCTCTGCGCGGGTGGGAGAACTGCTGGGAAGTGTGGTCCACGGGAAAACGCTCGATCCTCAAGATGGAAGGGAGGGCTTCTGTTTCCCCGGACAGGTGCCCAGGGACCCTGTGAAACTGCTCTGACACCTCAAGGGTGGGTCACGTGACCCCAGGGAGGCTGGTGGCTGGGGAGCCTGAGTGCGCATGCGCGGCCCAGGTCTTGGCCCCAAAGCAGCTGGCCGCGGCTCGGAG
This sequence comes from Desmodus rotundus, assembly GCF_022682495.2. Lineage (NCBI taxonomy): Eukaryota > Metazoa > Chordata > Mammalia > Chiroptera > Phyllostomidae > Desmodus > Desmodus rotundus. The sequence continues at coordinate 118,132 of NW_026527700.1, read as the reverse complement.
AAAAGCCATCTCCTGGGGGCCTCCCCATGTTCTTCCAAACGTAAAGGGGAACCCTTTTACGGATGGAAGAACGGCGGGATATTCGCACTGGTGGGGACGGGAGGGAGGGGCCTACGGGTTTGCCTCCAGGTAGGCCACTGGCTCCCACAGCGGGCCCAGGTGTCTGAGCCCCAGGGAGGCAGAGGGCCGCTTATCGCGTGATGCAGGTGTCCTGCCGGGGTCAAGGGACGGCGTGGGCACTCACCGGGCGACACAGGACGCCTGGCCCTTAGACAGGCCCCTGGAAAATCCCCCGCCCAGGCCCCCGGTCCCCAAGTCTGTCCTGCGCACACTGTGCGGGGCTGGGAGTGCTGCTGGCAAGTGTGGCCCAGGGGAAATCGAGCGGTCCTCTGGGTGGCAGGGTGGGCTTCCGTTACCCAGACAGGTGCCTAGGGTCCCTGTGAAAATGGTCTGACAGGTTAAGGGTGGGTCACGTGACCCGAGGGTGACTTGTGGTAGGGGAGCCTGAGTGCGGATGCGCGGCCAGGTCTAGGCCCGAAACTAACCAGCCGCGGCTCGGACAAAAGCCATCTCCTGGGGGCCTCCCCCCTGTTCTTCCATCCGTAAAGGGAGACTGCGTTACAGATGGAAGAACAGGGGGATCTTCGCAGTGGTGGGGACGAGACGGAGGGGTCTGCGGGTTTGCCGCCCCGCAGGCCAGTTGCTCGCACCCCGGCCCCTGGTGTCCCAGCCCCATGGAGGCAGAGGGCTGTTTATCGCGTGATGCAGGTGTCCTGCGGGCGTCAAGGGACGGCGTGGGCACTCCTCCAGCAAGAGAGGGCGCCTGGGCCCCGAGAGAGCCCCCAGGATAATCCCCAGCCCTGGCCCCCGTGGCTCCAGTGGCCTCCCCAGGCTCCTGCCATGGGGCCTGGACCTGCTCACCCGGGCCCAGGTGAGCCGCAGGTGAATGCCTTTTGTGGACGCCAAGGACCGGAGGCCGCGGATGCCTTCCCGGGGAGGGGGGTTCGAGCTCTGGGGGACCGAGGTCGCAGGGGTCCCATTCGCTTCTTGCATAGTTTAGGCCAGTCTTTACAGAGTGGAATCCGCCAGGTCCAAGTTTGCCGCCTGGGGCATGGTGGGGCCCTTTGAGCCAAAGCAAGACACTTAGCCGCTTAGGGGGAGGCATAGGCCTGAGTCCCCCGGGGAGAACCCGTCGGTGGACGTGGGTTCTGCCCGCCCGAGCGCAATCCACCTGGCTGGGCACCGTGGCCGGCCCCCGCCCCCGCCCTAGGTCCCCAGGTCTTCCCTGGGACCTCAGTCCCTGCGGGGGTGGGAGAACTGCTGGGAAGTGTGGTCCACGGGAAAACGCGCGGTCCTCTGGGTGGCAGGGAGGGCTTCCGTTTTCCCGGACACGACCTCAGGGACCCTGTGAACCTGGCAGGATATCTCAAGGGTGGAGCCCATGCCCGGAGGGAGGCTTGTGGTGGGGGGGCCTGCCTGCGCATGCGCAGCCCCACGTCTGGGCCCGAAACGAACCAGCCGCGGCCGGGACAAAAGCCATCTCCTGGGGGCCTCCCCCCTGTTCTTCCATCCGTAAAGGGGGACCCCTTTACGGATGGAAGAACAGGGGGATCTTCGTAGTGGTGGGGTCGTGACGGAGGGGTCTGCGGGTTTGCCGCCACGTAGGCCAGTTGCCCCCACCCCGGACCCTGGTGTCCCAGCGCCATGGAGGCAGAGGGCCGCTTATCAAGGGATGCAGGTGTCCTGCGGGGGTCAAGGGATGGCGTGGGCACTCCCCGGGCGAGGGCGGGCGCCTGGGCCCCAATAGCCCCTGGAAAAATCCCCAGCCCGGGCCCCCGTGGCTCCACTGGACTCCCCAGGTTCCTGCCATGGGGCCTGGTCCTGCTCACCCGGGCCCAGGTTCGCCGCAGGTGAAAGCCCTTTGCGGACGCCCAGGACCGGAGGCCGCGGATGCCTTCATGGGGAGGGGAGTTGAAGCTGTGCGGGACCGAGGTCGCAGCGGTCCCAGTCACTTCTTGTGAAGTTTAGGCCAGACTTTGGAGAGTGGAAGTAGCCAGGTCCAAGTTTGCGGCCTGGGTGCAGGGTGGGGCGATTTGAGCCACAACAAGACTCCTATCCGCTTAGAGGGGGGCATAGGCCTGACTCCCAGGGGCGAACCCGTCGGTGGGCATGGGTTCCACCGCCTGGGTCCGCTCCACCTGGCAGGAAACCGTGGCCGGCCCCCCGCCCCCGCCCTGGGTCCCCACGTCTCCCTGGGACCTCAGCCTCTGCGCGGGTGGGAGAACTGCTGGGAAGTGTGGTCCACGGGAAAACGCTCGATCCTCAAGATGGAAGGGAGGGCTTCTGTTTCCCCGGACAGGTGCCCAGGGACCCTGTGAAACTGCTCTGACACCTCAAGGGTGGGTCACGTGACCCCAGGGAGGCTGGTGGCTGGGGAGCCTGAGTGCGCATGCGCGGCCCAGGTCTTGGCCCCAAAGCAGCTGGCCGCGGCTCGGAGAAAAGCCATCTCCTGGGGGCCTCCCCATGTTCTTCCAAACGTAAAGGGGAACCCTTTTACGGATGGAAGAACGGCGGGATATTCGCACTGGTGGGGACGGGAGGGAGGGGCCTACGGGTTTGCCTCCAGGTAGGCCACTGGCTCGCACAGCGGGCCCAGGTGTCTGAGCCCCAGGGAGGCAGAGGGCCGCTTATCGCGTGATGCAGGTGTCCTGCCGGGGTCAAGGGACGGCGTGGGCACTCACCGGGCGACACAGGACGCCTGGCCCTTAGAGAGGCCCCTGGAAAATCCCCCGCCCAGGCCCCCGGTCCCCAAGTCTGTCCTGCGCACACTGTGCGGGGCTGGGAGTGCTGCTGGCAAGTGTGGCCCAGGGGAAATCGAGCGGTCCTCTGGGTGGCAGGGTGGGCTTCCGTTACCCAGACAGGTGCCTAGGGTCCCTGTGAAAATGGTCTGACAGGTTAAGGGTGGGTCACGTGACCCGAGGGTGACTTGTGGTAGGGGAGCCTGAGTGCGGATGCGCGGCCAGGTCTAGGCCCGAAACTAACCAGCCGCGGCTCGGACAAAAGCCATCTCCTGGGGGCCTCCCCCCTGTTCTTCCATCCGTAAAGGGAGACTGCGTTACAGATGGAAGAACAGGGGGATCTTCGCAGTGGTGGGGACGAGACGGAGGGGTCTGCGGGTTTGCCGCCCCGCAGGCCAGTTGCTCGCACCCCGGCCCCTGGTGTCCCAGCCCCATGGAGGCAGAGGGCTGTTTATCGCGTGATGCAGGTGTCCTGCGGGGGTCAAGGGACGGCGTGGGCACTCCTCCAGCAAGAGAGGGCGCCTGGGCCCCGAGAGAGCCCCCAGGATAATCCCCAGCCCTGGCCCCCGTGGCTCCAGTGGCCTCCCCAGGCTCCTGCCATGGGGCCTGGACCTGCTCACCCGGGCCCAGGTGAGCCGCAGGTGAATGCCTTTTGTGGACGCCAAGGACCGGAGGCCGCGGATGCCTTCCCGGGGAGGGGGGTTCGAGCTCTGGGGGACCGAGGTCGCAGGGGTCCCATTCGCTTCTTGCATAGTTTAGGCCAGTCTTTACAGAGTGGAATCCGCCAGGTCCAAGTTTGCCGCCTGGGGCATGGTGGGGCCCTTTGAGCCAAAGCAAGACACTTAGCCGCTTAGGGGGAGGCATAGGCCTGAGTCCCCCGGGGAGAACCCGTCGGTGGACGTGGGTTCTGCCCGCCCGAGCGCAATCCACCTGGCTGGGCACCGTGGCCGGCCCCCGCCCCCGCCCTAGGTCCCCAGGTCTTCCCTGGGACCTCAGTCCCTGCGGGGGTGGGAGAACTGCTGGGAAGTGTGGTCCACGGGAAAACGCGCGGTCCTCTGGGTGGCAGGGAGGGCTTCCGTTTTCCCGGACACGACCTCAGGGACCCTGTGAACCTGGCAGGATATCTCAAGGGTGGAGCCCATGCCCGGAGGGAGGCTTGTGGTGGGGGGGCCTGCCTGCGCATGCGCAGCCCCACGTCTGGGCCCGAAACGAACCAGCCGCGGCCGGGACAAAAGCCATCTCCTGGGGGCCTCCCCCCTGTTCTTCCATCCGTAAAGGGGGACCCCTTTACGGATGGAAGAACAGGGGGATCTTCGTAGTGGTGGGGTCGTGACGGAGGGGTCTGCGGGTTTGCCGCCACGTAGGCCAGTTGCCCCCACCCCGGACCCTGGTGTCCCAGCGCCATGGAGGCAGAGGGCCGCTTATCAAGGGATGCAGGTGTCCTGCGGGGGTCAAGGGATGGCGTGGGCACTCCCCGGGCGAGGGCGGGCGCCTGGGCCCCAATAGCCCCTGGAAAAATCCCCAGCCCGGGCCCCCGTGGCTCCACTGGACTCCCCAGGTTCCTGCCATGGGGCCTGGTCCTGCTCACCCGGGCCCAGGTTCGCCGCAGGTGAAAGCCCTTTGCGGACGCCCAGGACCGGAGGCCGCGGATGCCTTCATGGGGAGGGGAGTTGAAGCTGTGCGGGACCGAGGTCGCAGCGGTCCCAGTCACTTCTTGTGAAGTTTAGGCCAGACTTTGGAGAGTGGAAGTAGCCAGGTCCAAGTTTGCGGCCTGGGTGCAGGGTGGGGCGATTTGAGCCACAACAAGACTCCTATCCGCTTAGAGGGGGGCATAGGCCTGACTCCCAGGGGCGAACCCGTCGGTGGGCATGGGTTCCACCGCCTGGGTCCGCTCCACCTGGCAGGAAACCGTGGCCGGCCCCCCGCCCCCGCCCTGGGTCCCCACGTCTCCCTGGGACCTCAGCCTCTGCGCGGGTGGGAGAACTGCTGGGAAGTGTGGTCCACGGGAAAACGCTCGATCCTCAAGATGGAAGGGAGGGCTTCTGTTTCCCCGGACAGGTGCCCAGGGACCCTGTGAAACTGCTCTGACACCTCAAGGGTGGGTCACGTGACCCCAGGGAGGCTGGTGGCTGGGGAGCCTGAGTGCGCATGCGCGGCCCAGGTCTTGGCCCCAAAGCAGCTGGCCGCGGCTCGGAGAAAAGCCATCTCCTGGGGGCCTCCCCATGTTCTTCCAAACGTAAAGGGGAACCCTTTTACGGATGGAAGAACGGCGGGATATTCGCACTGGTGGGGACGGGAGGGAGGGGCCTACGGGTTTGCCTCCAGGTAGGCCACTGGCTCGCACAGCGGGCCCAGGTGTCTGAGCCCCAGGGAGGCAGAGGGCCGCTTATCGCGTGATGCAGGTGTCCTGCCGGGGTCAAGGGACGGCGTGGGCACTCACCGGGCGACACAGGACGCCTGGCCCTTAGAGAGGCCCCTGGAAAATCCCCCGCCCAGGCCCCCGGTCCCCAAGTCTGTCCTGCGCACACTGTGCGGGGCTGGGAGTGCTGCTGGCAAGTGTGGCCCAGGGGAAATCGAGCGGTCCTCTGGGTGGCAGGGTGGGCTTCCGTTACCCAGACAGGTGCCTAGGGTCCCTGTGAAAATGGTCTGACAGGTTAAGGGTGGGTCACGTGACCCGAGGGTGACTTGTGGTAGGGGAGCCTGAGTGCGGATGCGCGGCCAGGTCTAGGCCCGAAACTAACCAGCCGCGGCTCGGACAAAAGCCATCTCCTGGGGGCCTCCCCCCTGTTCTTCCATCCGTAAAGGGAGACTGCGTTACAGATGGAAGAACAGGGGGATCTTCGCAGTGGTGGGGACGAGACGGAGGGGTCTGCGGGTTTGCCGCCCCGCAGGCCAGTTGCTCGCACCCCGGCCCCTGGTGTCCCAGCCCCATGGAGGCAGAGGGCTGTTTATCGCGTGATGCAGGTGTCCTGCGGGGGTCAAGGGACGGCGTGGGCACTCCTCCAGCAAGAGAGGGCGCCTGGGCCCCGAGAGAGCCCCCAGGATAATCCCCAGCCCTGGCCCCCGTGGCTCCAGTGGCCTCCCCAGGCTCCTGCCATGGGGCCTGGACCTGCTCACCCGGGCCCAGGTGAGCCGCAGGTGAATGCCTTTTGTGGACGCCAAGGACCGGAGGCCGCGGATGCCTTCCCGGGGAGGGGGGTTCGAGCTCTGGGGGACCGAGGTCGCAGGGGTCCCATTCGCTTCTTGCATAGTTTAGGCCAGTCTTTACAGAGTGGAATCCGCCAGGTCCAAGTTTGCCGCCTGGGGCATGGTGGGGCCCTTTGAGCCAAAGCAAGACACTTAGCCGCTTAGGGGGAGGCATAGGCCTGAGTCCCCCGGGGAGAACCCGTCGGTGGACGTGGGTTCTGCCCGCCCGAGCGCAATCCACCTGGCTGGGCACCGTGGCCGGCCCCCGCCCCCGCCCTAGGTCCCCAGGTCTTCCCTGGGACCTCAGTCCCTGCGGGGGTGGGAGAACTGCTGGGAAGTGTGGTCCACGGGAAAACGCGCGGTCCTCTGGGTGGCAGGGAGGGCTTCCGTTTTCCCGGACACGACCTCAGGGACCCTGTGAACCTGGCAGGATATCTCAAGGGTGGAGCCCATGCCCGGAGGGAGGCTTGTGGTGGGGGGGCCTGCCTGCGCATGCGCAGCCCCACGTCTGGGCCCGAAACGAACCAGCCGCGGCCGGGACAAAAGCCATCTCCTGGGGGCCTCCCCCCTGTTCTTCCATCCGTAAAGGGGGACCCCTTTACGGATGGAAGAACAGGGGGATCTTCGTAGTGGTGGGGTCGTGACGGAGGGGTCTGCGGGTTTGCCGCCACGTAGGCCAGTTGCCCCCACCCCGGACCCTGGTGTCCCAGCGCCATGGAGGCAGAGGGCCGCTTATCAAGGGATGCAGGTGTCCTGCGGGGGTCAAGGGATGGCGTGGGCACTCCCCGGGCGAGGGCGGGCGCCTGGGCCCCAATAGCCCCTGGAAAAATCCCCAGCCCTGGCCCCCGTGGCTCCACTGGACTCCCCAGGTTCCTGCCATGGGGCCTGGTCCTGCTCACCCGGGCCCAGGTTCGGCGCAGGTGAAAGCCCTTTGCGGACGCCCAGGACCGGAGGCCGTGGATGCCTTCATGGGGAGGGGAGTTGAAGCTGTGCGGGACCGAGGTCGCAGCGGTCCCAGTCACTTCTTGTGAAGTTTAGGCCAGACTTTGGAGAGTGGAAGTAGCCAGGTCCAAGTTTGCGGCCTGGGTGCAGGGTGGGGCGATTTGAGCCACAACAAGACTCCTATCCGCTTAGAGGGGGGCATAGGCCTGACTCCCAGGGGCGAACCCGTCGGTGGGCATGGGTTCCACCGCCTGGGTCCGCTCCACCTGGCAGGAAACCGTGGCCGGCCCCCCGCCCCCGCCCTGGGTCCCCACGTCTCCCTGGGACCTCAGCCTCTGCGCGGGTGGGAGAACTGCTGGGAAGTGTGGTCCACGGGAAAACGCTCGATCCTCAAGATGGAAGGGAGGGCTTCTGTTTCCCCGGACAGGTGCCCAGGGACCCTGTGAAACTGCTCTGACACCTCAAGGGTGGGTCACGTGACCCCAGGGAGGCTGGTGGCTGGGGAGCCTGAGTGCGCATGCGCGGCCCAGGTCTTGGCCCCAAAGCAGCTGGCCGCGGCTCGGAGAAAAGCCATCTCCTGGGGGCCTCCCCATGTTCTTCCAAACGTAAAGGGGAACCCTTTTACGGATGGAAGAACGGCGGGATATTCGCACTGGTGGGGACGGGAGGGAGGGGCCTACGGGTTTGCCTCCAGGTAGGCCACTGGCTCGCACAGCGGGCCCAGGTGTCTGAGCCCCAGGGAGGCAGAGGGCCGCTTATCGCGTGATGCAGGTGTCCTGCCGGGGTCAAGGGACGGCGTGGGCACTCACCGGGCGACACAGGACGCCTGGCCCTTAGAGAGGCCCCTGGAAAATCCCCCGCCCAGGCCCCCGGTCCCCAAGTCTGTCCTGCGCACACTGTGCGGGGCTGGGAGTGCTGCTGGCAAGTGTGGCCCAGGGGAAATCGAGCGGTCCTCTGGGTGGCAGGGTGGGCTTCCGTTACCCAGACAGGTGCCTAGGGTCCCTGTGAAAATGGTCTGACAGGTTAAGGGTGGGTCACGTGACCCGAGGGTGACTTGTGGTAGGGGAGCCTGAGTGCGGATGCGCGGCCAGGTCTAGGCCCGAAACTAACCAGCCGCGGCTCGGACAAAAGCCATCTCCTGGGGGCCTCCCCCCTGTTCTTCCATCCGTAAAGGGAGACTGCGTTACAGATGGAAGAACAGGGGGATCTTCGCAGTGGTGGGGACGAGACGGAGGGGTCTGCGGGTTTGCCGCCCCGCAGGCCAGTTGCTCGCACCCCGGCCCCTGGTGTCCCAGCCCCATGGAGGCAGAGGGCTGTTTATCGCGTGATGCAGGTGTCCTGCGGGGGTCAAGGGACGGCGTGGGCACTCCTCCAGCAAGAGAGGGCGCCTGGGCCCCGAGAGAGCCCCCAGGATAATCCCCAGCCCTGGCCCCCGTGGCTCCAGTGGCCTCCCCAGGCTCCTGCCATGGGGCCTGGACCTGCTCACCCGGGCCCAGGTGAGCCGCAGGTGAATGCCTTTTGTGGACGCCAAGGACCGGAGGCCGCGGATGCCTTCCCGGGGAGGGGGGTTCGAGCTCTGGGGGACCGAGGTCGCAGGGGTCCCATTCGCTTCTTGCATAGTTTAGGCCAGTCTTTACAGAGTGGAATCCGCCAGGTCCAAGTTTGCCGCCTGGGGCATGGTGGGGCCCTTTGAGCCAAAGCAAGACACTTAGCCGCTTAGGGGGAGGCATAGGCCTGAGTCCCCCGGGGAGAACCCGTCGGTGGACGTGGGTTCTGCCCGCCCGAGCGGAATCCACCTGGCTGGGCACCGTGGCCGGCCCCCGCCCCCGCCCTAGGTCCCCAGGTCTTCCCTGGGACCTCAGTCCCTGCGGGGGTGGGAGAACTGCTGGGAAGTGTGGTCCACGGGAAAACGCGCGGTCCTCTGGGTGGCAGGGAGGGCTTCCGTTTTCCCGGACACGACCTCAGGGACCCTGTGAACCTGGCAGGATATCTCAAGGGTGGAGCCCATGCCCGGAGGGAGGCTTGTGGTGGGGGGGCCTGCCTGCGCATGCGCAGCCCCACGTCTGGGCCCGAAACGAACCAGCCGCGGCCGGGACAAAAGCCATCTCCTGGGGGCCTCCCCCCTGTTCTTCCATCCGTAAAGGGGGACCCCTTTACGGATGGAAGAACAGGGGGATCTTCGTAGTGGTGGGGTCGTGACGGAGGGGTCTGCGGGTTTGCCGCCACGTAGGCCAGTTGCCCCCACCCCGGACCCTGGTGTCCCAGCGCCATGGAGGCAGAGGGCCGCTTATCAAGGGATGCAGGTGTCCTGCGGGGGTCAAGGGATGGCGTGGGCACTCCCCGGGCGAGGGCGGGCGCCTGGGCCCCAATAGCCCCTGGAAAAATCCCCAGCCCTGGCCCCCGTGGCTCCACTGGACTCCCCAGGTTCCTGCCATGGGGCCTGGTCCTGCTCACCCGGGCCCAGGTTCGCCGCAGGTGAAAGCCCTTTGCGGACGCCCAGGACCGGAGGCCGCGGATGCCTTCATGGGGAGGGGAGTTGAAGCTGTGCGGGACCGAGGTCGCAGCGGTCCCAGTCACTTCTTGTGAAGTTTAGGCCAGACTTTGGAGAGTGGAAGTAGCCAGGTCCAAGTTTGCGGCCTGGGTGCAGGGTGGGGCGATTTGAGCCACAACAAGACTCCTATCCGCTTAGAGGGGGGCATAGGCCTGACTCCCAGGGGCGAACCCGTCGGTGGGCATGGGTTCCACCGCCTGGGTCCGCTCCACCTGGCAGGAAACCGTGGCCGGCCCCCCGCCCCCGCCCTGGGTCCCCACGTCTCCCTGGGACCTCAGCCTCTGCGCGGGTGGGAGAACTGCTGGGAAGTGTGGTCCACGGGAAAACGCTCGATCCTCAAGATGGAAGGGAGGGCTTCTGTTTCCCCGGACAGGTGCCCAGGGACCCTGTGAAACTGCTCTGACACCTCAAGGGTGGGTCACGTGACCCCAGGGAGGCTGGTGGCTGGGGAGCCTGAGTGCGCATGCGCGGCCCAGGTCTTGGCCCCAAAGCAGCTGGCCGCGGCTCGGAGAAAAGCCATCTCCTGGGGGCCTCCCCATGTTCTTCCAAACGTAAAGGGGAACCCTTTTACGGATGGAAGAACGGCGGGATATTCGCACTGGTGGGGACGGGAGGGAGGGGCCTACGGGTTTGCCTCCAGGTAGGCCACTGGCTCCCACAGCGGGCCCAGGTGTCTGAGCCCCAGGGAGGCAGAGGGCCGCTTATCGCGTGATGCAGGTGTCCTGCCGGGGTCAAGGGACGGCGTGGGCACTCACCGGGCGACACAGGACGCCTGGCCCTTAGACAGGCCCCTGGAAAATCCCCCGCCCAGGCCCCCGGTCCCCAAGTCTGTCCTGCGCACACTGTGCGGGGCTGGGAGTGCTGCTGGCAAGTGTGGCCCAGGGGAAATCGAGCGGTCCTCTGGGTGGCAGGGTGGGCTTCCGTTACCCAGACAGGTGCCTAGGGTCCCTGTGAAAATGGTCTGACAGGTTAAGGGTGGGTCACGTGACCCGAGGGTGACTTGTGGTAGGGGAGCCTGAGTGCGGATGCGCGGCCAGGTCTAGGCCCGAAACTAACCAGCCGCGGCTCGGACAAAAGCCATCTCCTGGGGGCCTCCCCCCTGTTCTTCCATCCGTAAAGGGAGACTGCGTTACAGATGGAAGAACAGGGGGATCTTCGCAGTGGTGGGGACGAGACGGAGGGGTCTGCGGGTTTGCCGCCCCGCAGGCCAGTTGCTCGCACCCCGGCCCCTGGTGTCCCAGCCCCATGGAGGCAGAGGGCTGTTTATCGCGTGATGCAGGTGTCCTGCGGGCGTCAAGGGACGGCGTGGGCACTCCTCCAGCAAGAGAGGGCGCCTGGGCCCCGAGAGAGCCCCCAGGATAATCCCCAGCCCTGGCCCCCGTGGCTCCAGTGGCCTCCCCAGGCTCCTGCCATGGGGCCTGGACCTGCTCACCCGGGCCCAGGTGAGCCGCAGGTGAATGCCTTTTGTGGACGCCAAGGACCGGAGGCCGCGGATGCCTTCCCGGGGAGGGGGGTTCGAGCTCTGGGGGACCGAGGTCGCAGGGGTCCCATTCGCTTCTTGCATAGTTTAGGCCAGTCTTTACAGAGTGGAATCCGCCAGGTCCAAGTTTGCCGCCTGGGGCATGGTGGGGCCCTTTGAGCCAAAGCAAGACACTTAGCCGCTTAGGGGGAGGCATAGGCCTGAGTCCCCCGGGGAGAACCCGTCGGTGGACGTGGGTTCTGCCCGCCCGAGCGGAATCCACCTGGCTGGGCACCGTGGCCGGCCCCCGCCCCCCGCCCTAGGTCCCCAGGTCTTCCCTGGGACCTCAGTCCCTGCGGGGGTGGGAGAACTGCTGGGAAGTGTGGTCCACGGGAAAACGCGCGGTCCTCTGGGTGGCAGGGAGGGCTTCCGTTTTCCCGGACACGACCTCAGGGACCCTGTGAACCTGGCAGGATATCTCAAGGGTGGAGCCCATGCCCGGAGGGAGGCTTGTGGTGGGGGGGCCTGCCTGCGCATGCGCAGCCCAACGTCTGGGCCCGAAACGAACCAGCCGCGGCCGGGACAAAAGCCATCTCCTGGGGGCCTCCCCCCTGTTCTTCCATCCGTAAAGGGGGACCCCTTTACGGATGGAAGAACAGGGGGATCTTCGTAGTGGTGGGGTCGTGACGGAGGGGTCTGCGGGTTTGCCGCCACGTAGGCCAGTTGCCCCCACCCCGGACCCTGGTGTCCCAGCGCCATGGAGGCAGAGGGCCGCTTATCAAGGGATGCAGGTGTCCTGCGGGGGTCAAGGGATGGCGTGGGCACTCCCCGGGCGAGGGCGGGCGCCTGGGCCCCAATAGCCCCTGGAAAAATCCCCAGCCCTGGCCCCCGTGGCTCCACTGGACTCCCCAGGTTCCTGCCATGGGGCCTGGTCCTGCTCACCCGGGCCCAGGTTCGCCGCAGGTGAAAGCCCTTTGCGGACGCCCAGGACCGGAGGCCGCGGATGCCTTCATGGGGAGGGGAGTTGAAGCTGTGCGGGACCGAGGTCGCAGCGGTCCCAGTCACTTCTTGTGAAGTTTAGGCCAGACTTTGGAGAGTGGAAGTAGCCAGGTCCAAGTTTGCGGCCTGGGTGCAGGGTGGGGCGATTTGAGCCACAACAAGACTCCTATCCGCTTAGAGGGGGGCATAGGCCTGACTCCCAGGGGCGAACCCGTCGGTGGGCATGGGTTCCACCGCCTGGGTCCGCTCCACCTGGCAGGAAACCGTGGCCGGCCCCCCGCCCCCGCCCTGGGTCCCCACGTCTCCCTGGGACCTCAGCCTCTGCGCGGGTGGGAGAACTGCTGGGAAGTGTGGTCCACGGGAAAACGCTCGATCCTCAAGATGGAAGGGAGGGCTTCTGTTTCCCCGGACAGGTGCCCAGGGACCCTGTGAAACTGCTCTGACACCTCAAGGGTGGGTCACGTGACCCCAGGGAGGCTGGTGGCTGGGGAGCCTGAGTGCGCATGCGCGGCCCAGGTCTTGGCCCCAAAGCAGCTGGCCGCGGCTCGGAGAAAAGCCATCTCCTGGGGGCCTCCCCATGTTCTTCCAAACGTAAAGGGGAACCCTTTTACGGATGGAAGAACGGCGGGATATTCGCACTGGTGGGGCCGGAGGGAGGGGCCTACGGGTTTGCCTCCAGGTAGGCCACTGGCTCCCACAGCGGGCCCAGGTGTCTGAGCCCCAGGGAGGCAGAGGGCCGCTTATCGCGTGATGCAGGTGTCCTGCCGGGGTCAAGGGACGGCGTGGGCACTCACCGGGCGACACAGGACGCCTGGCCCTTAGACAGGCCCCTGGAAAATCCCCCGCCCAGGCCCCCGGTCCCCAAGTCTGTCCTGCGCACACTGTGCGGGGCTGGGAGTGCTGCTGGCAAGTGTGGCCCAGGGGAAATCGAGCGGTCCTCTGGGTGGCAGGGTGGGCTTCCGTTACCCAGACAGGTGCCTAGGGTCCCTGTGAAAATGGTCTGACAGGTTAAGGGTGGGTCACGTGACCCGAGGGTGACTTGTGGTAGGGGAGCCTGAGTGCGGATGCGCGGCCAGGTCTAGGCCCGAAACTAACCAGCCGCGGCTCGGACAAAAGCCATCTCCTGGGGGCCTCCCCCCTGTTCTTCCATCCGTAAAGGGAGACTGCGTTACAGATGGAAGAACAGGGGGATCTTCGCAGTGGTGGGGACGAGACGGAGGGGTCTGCGGGTTTGCCGCCCCGCAGGCCAGTTGCTCGCACCCCGGCCCCTGGTGTCCCAGCCCCATGGAGGCAGAGGGCTGTTTATCGCGTGATGCAGGTGTCCTGCGGGGGTCAAGGGACGGCGTGGGCACTCCTCCAGCAAGAGAGGGCGCCTGGGCCCCGAGAGAGCCCCCAGGATAATCCCCAGCCCTGGCCCCCGTGGCTCCAGTGGCCTCCCCAGGCTCCTGCCATGGGGCCTGGACCTGCTCACCCGGGCCCAGGTGAGCCGCAGGTGAATGCCTTTTGTGGACGCCAAGGACCGGAGGCCGCGGATGCCTTCCCGGGGAGGGGGGTTCGAGCTCTGGGGGACCGAGGTCGCAGGGGTCCCATTCGCTTCTTGCATAGTTTAGGCCAGTCTTTACAGAGTGGAATCCGCCAGGTCCAAGTTTGCCGCCTGGGGCATGGTGGGGCCCTTTGAGCCAAAGCAAGACACTTAGCCGCTTAGGGGGAGGCATAGGCCTGAGTCCCCCGGGGAGAACCCGTCGGTGGACGTGGGTTCTGCCCGCCCGAGCGCAATCCACCTGGCTGGGCACCGTGGCCGGCCCCCGCCCCCGCCCTAGGTCCCCAGGTCTTCCCTGGGACCTCAGTCCCTGCGGGGGTGGGAGAACTGCTGGGAAGTGTGGTCCACGGGAAAACGCGCGGTCCTCTGGGTGGCAGGGAGGGCTTCCGTTTTCCCGGACACGACCTCAGGGACCCTGTGAACCTGGCAGGATATCTCAAGGGTGGAGCCCATGCCCGGAGGGAGGCTTGTGGTGGGGGGGCCTGCCTGCGCATGCGCAGCCCCACGTCTGGGCCCGAAACGAACCAGCCGCGGCCGGGACAAAAGCCATCTCCTGGGGGCCTCCCCCCTGTTCTTCCATCCGTAAAGGGGGACCCCTTTACGGATGGAAGAACAGGGGGATCTTCGTAGTGGTGGGGTCGTGACGGAGGGGTCTGCGGGTTTGCCGCCACGTAGGCCAGTTGCCCCCACCCCGGACCCTGGTGTCCCAGCGCCATGGAGGTAGAGGGCCGCTTATCAAGGGATGCAGGTGTCCTGCGGGGGTCAAGGGATGGCGTGGGCACTCCCCGGGCGAGGGCGGGCGCCTGGGCCCCAATAGCCCCTGGAAAAATCCCCAGCCCGGGCCCCCGTGGCTCCACTGGACTCCCCAGGTTCCTGCCATGGGGCCTGGTCCTGCTCACCCGGGCCCAGGTTCGCCGCAGGTGAAAGCCCTTTGCGGACGCCCAGGACCGGAGGCCGCGGATGCCTTCATGGGGAGGGGAGTTGAAGCTCTGCGGGACCGAGGTCGCAGCGGTCCCAGTCACTTCTTGTGAAGTTTAGGCCAGACTTTGGAGAGTGGAAGTAGCCAGGTCCAAGTTTGCCGCCTGGGTGCAGGGTGGGGCGATTTGAGCCACAACAAGACTCCTATCCGCTTAGGAGGGGGCATAGGCCTGACTCCCTGGGGCGAACCCGTCGGTGGGCATGGGTTCCACCACCTGGGTCGGCTCCACCTGGCAGGAAACCGTGGCCGGCCCCCCGCCCCCGCCCTGGGTCCCCACGTCTCCCTGGGACCTCAGCCTCTGCACGGGTGGGAGAACTGCTGGGAAGTGTGGTCCACGGGAAAACGCTCGATCCTCAAGATGGAAGGGAGGGCTTCTGTTTCCCCGGACAGGTGCCCAGGGACCCTGTGAAACTGCTCTGACACCTCAAGGGTGGGTCACGTGACCCCAGGGAGGCTGGTGGCTGGGGAGCCTGAGTGCGCATGCGCGGCCCAGGTCTTGGCCCCAAAGCAGCTGGCCTCGGCTCGGAGAAAAGCCATCTCCTGGGGGCCTCCCCATGTTCTTCCAAACGTAAAGGGGAACCCTTTTACGGATGGAAGAACGGCGGGATATTCGCACTGGTGGGGACGGGAGGGAGGGGCCTACGGGTTTGCCTCCAGGTAGGCCACTGGCTCGCACAGCGGGCCCAGGTGTCTGAGCCCCAGGGAGGCAGAGGGCCGCTTATCGCGTGATGCAGGTGTCCTGCCGGGGTCAAGGGACGGCGTGGGCACTCACCGGGCGACACAGGACGCCTGGCCCTTAGACAGGCCCCTGGAAAATCCCCCGCCCAGGCCCCCGGTCCCCAAGTCTGTCCTGCGCACACTGTGCGGGGCTGGGAGTGCTGCTGGCAAGTGTGGCCCAGGGGAAATCGAGCGGTCCTCTGGGTGGCAGGGTGGGCTTCCGTTACCCAGACAGGTGCCTAGGGTCCCTGTGAAAATGGTCTGACAGGTTAAGGGTGGGTCACGTGACCCGAGGGTGACTTGTGGTAGGGGAGCCTGAGTGCGGATGCGCGGCCAGGTCTAGGCCCGAAACTAACCAGCCGCGGCTCGGACAAAAGCCATCTCCTGGGGGCCTCCCCCCTGTTCTTCCATCCGTAAAGGGAGACTGCGTTACAGATGGAAGAACAGGGGGATCTTCGCAGTGGTGGGGACGAGACGGAGGGGTCTGCGGGTTTGCCGCCCCGCAGGCCAGTTGCTCGCACCCCGGCCCCTGGTGTCCCAGCCCCATGGAGGCAGAGGGCTGTTTATCGCGTGATGCAGGTGTCCTGCGGGGGTCAAGGGACGGCGTGGGCACTCCTCCAGCAAGAGAGGGCGCCTGGGCCCCGAGAGAGCCCCCAGGATAATCCCCAGCCCTGGCCCCCGTGGCTCCAGTGGCCTCCCCAGGCTCCTGCCATGGGGCCTGGACCTGCTCACCCGGGCCCAGGTGAGCCGCAGGTGAATGCCTTTTGTGGACGCCAAGGACCGGAGGCCGCGGATGCCTTCCCGGGGAGGGGGGTTCGAGCTCTG
Organism: Desmodus rotundus; assembly: GCF_022682495.2. Classification (NCBI taxonomy): domain Eukaryota; kingdom Metazoa; phylum Chordata; class Mammalia; order Chiroptera; family Phyllostomidae; genus Desmodus; species Desmodus rotundus. The sequence continues at coordinate 102,136 of NW_026527700.1, read as the reverse complement.
GGGGACCGAGGTCGCAGGGGTCCCATTCGCTTCTTGCATAGTTTAGGCCAGTCTTTACAGAGTGGAATCCGCCAGGTCCAAGTTTGCCGCCTGGGGCATGGTGGGGCCCTTTGAGCCAAAGCAAGACACTTAGCCGCTTAGGGGGAGGCATAGGCCTGAGTCCCCCGGGGAGAACCCGTCGGTGGACGTGGGTTCTGCCCGCCCGAGCGGAATCCACCTGGCTGGGCACCGTGGCCGGCCCCCGCCCCCGCCCTAGGTCCCCAGGTCTTCCCTGGGACCTCAGTCCCTGCGGGGGTGGGAGAACTGCTGGGAAGTGTGGTCCACGGGAAAACGCGCGGTCCTCTGGGTGGCAGGGAGGGCTTCCGTTTTCCCGGACACGACCTCAGGGACCCTGTGAACCTGGCAGGATATCTCAAGGGTGGAGCCCATGCCCGGAGGGAGGCTTGTGGTGGGGGGGCCTGCCTGCGCATGCGCAGCCCCACGTCTGGGCCCGAAACGAACCAGCCGCGGCCGGGACAAAAGCCATCTCCTGGGGGCCTCCCCCCTGTTCTTCCATCCGTAAAGGGGGACCCCTTTACGGATGGAAGAACAGGGGGATCTTCGTAGTGGTGGGGTCGTGACGGAGGGGTCTGCGGGTTTGCCGCCACGTAGGCCAGTTGCCCCCACCCCGGACCCTGGTGTCCCAGCGCCATGGAGGCAGAGGGCCGCTTATCAAGGGATGCAGGTGTCCTGCGGGGGTCAAGGGATGGCGTGGGCACTCCCCGGGCGAGGGCGGGCGCCTGGGCCCCAATAGCCCCTGGAAAAATCCCCAGCCCGGGCCCCCGTGGCTCCACTGGACTCCCCAGGTTCCTGCCATGGGGCCTGGTCCTGCTCACCCAGGCCCAGGTTCGCCGCAGGTGAAAGCCCTTTGCGGACGCCCAGGACCGGAGGCCGCGGATGCCTTCATGGGGAGGGGAGTTGAAGCTGTGCGGGACCGAGGTCGCAGCGGTCCCAGTCACTTCTTGTGAAGTTTAGGCCAGACTTTGGAGAGTGGAAGTAGCCAGGTCCAAGTTTGCCGCCTGGGTGCAGGGTGGGGCGATTTGAGCCACAACAAGACTCCTATCCGCTTAGGAGGGGGCATAGGCCTGACTCCCAGGGGCGAACCCGTCGGTGGGCATGGGTTCCACCACCTGGGTCGGCTCCACCTGGCAGGAAACCGTGGCCGGCCCCCCGCCCCCGCCCTGGGTCCCCACGTCTCCCTGGGACCTCAGCCTCTGCGCGGGTGGGAGAACTGCTGGGAAGTGTGGTCCACGGGAAAACGCTCGATCCTCAAGATGGAAGGGAGGGCTTCTGTTTCCCCGGACAGGTGCCCAGGGACCCTGTGAAACTGCTCTGACACCTCAAGGGTGGGTCACGTGACCCCAGGGAGGCTGGTGGCTGGGGAGCCTGAGTGCGCATGCGCGGCCCAGGTCTTGGCCCCAAAGCAGCTGGCCTCGGCTCGGAGAAAAGCCATCTCCTGGGGGCCTCCCCATGTTCTTCCAAACGTAAAGGGGAACCCTTTTACGGATGGAAGAACGGCGGGATATTCGCACTGGTGGGGACGGGAGGGAGGGGCCTACGGGTTTGCCTCCAGGTAGGCCACTGGCTCGCACAGCGGGCCCAGGTGTCTGAGCCCCAGGGAGGCAGAGGGCCGCTTATCGCGTGATGCAGGTGTCCTGCCGGGGTCAAGGGACGGCGTGGGCACTCACCGGGCGACACAGGACGCCTGGCCCTTAGACAGGCCCCTGGAAAATCCCCCGCCCAGGCCCCCGGTCCCCAAGTCTGTCCTGCGCACACTGTGCGGGGCTGGGAGTGCTGCTGGCAAGTGTGGCCCAGGGGAAATCGAGCGGTCCTCTGGGTGGCAGGGTGGGCTTCCGTTACCCAGACAGGTGCCTAGGGTCCCTGTGAAAATGGTCTGACAGGTTAAGGGTGGGTCACGTGACCCGAGGGTGACTTGTGGTAGGGGAGCCTGAGTGCGGATGCGCGGCCAGGTCTAGGCCCGAAACTAACCAGCCGCGGCTCGGACAAAAGCCATCTCCTGGGGGCCTCCCCCCTGTTCTTCCATCCGTAAAGGGAGACTGCGTTACAGATGGAAGAACAGGGGGATCTTCGCAGTGGTGGGGACGAGACGGAGGGGTCTGCGGGTTTGCCGCCCCGCAGGCCAGTTGCTCGCACCCCGGCCCCTGGTGTCCCAGCCCCATGGAGGCAGAGGGCTGTTTATCGCGTGATGCAGGTGTCCTGCGGGGGTCAAGGGACGGCGTGGGCACTCCTCCAGCAAGAGAGGGCGCCTGGGCCCCGAGAGAGCCCCCAGGATAATCCCCAGCCCTGGCCCCCGTGGCTCCAGTGGCCTCCCCAGGCTCCTGCCATGGGGCCTGGACCTGCTCACCCGGGCCCAGGTGAGCCGCAGGTGAATGCCTTTTGTGGACGCCAAGGACCGGAGGCCGCGGATGCCTTCCCGGGGAGGGGGGTTCGAGCTCTGGGGGACCGAGGTCGCAGGGGTCCCATTCGCTTCTTGCATAGTTTAGGCCAGTCTTTACAGAGTGGAATCCGCCAGGTCCAAGTTTGCCGCCTGGGGCATGGTGGGGCCCTTTGAGCCAAAGCAAGACACTTAGCCGCTTAGGGGGAGGCATAGGCCTGAGTCCCCCGGGGAGAACCCGTCGGTGGACGTGGGTTCTGCCCGCCCGAGCGGAATCCACCTGGCTGGGCACCGTGGCCGGCCCCCGCCCCCGCCCTAGGTCCCCAGGTCTTCCCTGGGACCTCAGTCCCTGCGGGGGTGGGAGAACTGCTGGGAAGTGTGGTCCACGGGAAAACGCGCGGTCCTCTGGGTGGCAGGGAGGGCTTCCGTTTTCCCGGACACGACCTCAGGGACCCTGTGAACCTGGCAGGATATCTCAAGGGTGGAGCCCATGCCCGGAGGGAGGCTTGTGGTGGGGGGGCCTGCCTGCGCATGCGCAGCCCCACGTCTGGGCCCGAAACGAACCAGCCGCGGCCGGGACAAAAGCCATCTCCTGGGGGCCTCCCCCCTGTTCTTCCATCCGTAAAGGGGGACCCCTTTACGGATGGAAGAACAGGGGGATCTTCGTAGTGGTGGGGTCGTGACGGAGGGGTCTGCGGGTTTGCCGCCACGTAGGCCAGTTGCCCCCACCCCGGACCCTGGTGTCCCAGCGCCATGGAGGCAGAGGGCCGCTTATCAAGGGATGCAGGTGTCCTGCGGGGGTCAAGGGATGGCGTGGGCACTCCCCGGGCGAGGGCGGGCGCCTGGGCCCCAATAGCCCCTGGAAAAATCCCCAGCCCGGGCCCCCGTGGCTCCACTGGACTCCCCAGGTTCCTGCCATGGGGCCTGGTCCTGCTCACCCGGGCCCAGGTTCGGCGCAGGTGAAAGCCCTTTGCGGACGCCCAGGACCGGAGGCCGCGGATGCCTTCATGGGGAGGGGAGTTGAAGCTGTGCGGGACCGAGGTCGCAGCGGTCCCAGTCACTTCTTGTGAAGTTTAGGCCAGACTTTGGAGAGTGGAAGTAGCCAGGTCCAAGTTTGCCGCCTGGGTGCAGGGTGGGGCGATTTGAGCCACAACAAGACTCCTATCCGCTTAGGAGGGGGCATAGGCCTGACTCCCTGGGGCGAACCCGTCGGTGGGCATGGGTTCCACCACCTGGGTCGGCTCCACCTGGCAGGAAACCGTGGCCGGCCCCCCGCCCCCGCCCTGGGTCCCCACGTCTCCCTGGGACCTCAGCCTCTGCGCGGGTGGGAGAACTGCTGGGAAGTGTGGTCCACGGGAAAACGCTCGATCCTCAAGATGGAAGGGAGGGCTTCTGTTTCCCCGGACAGGTGCCCAGGGACCCTGTGAAACTGCTCTGACACCTCAAGGGTGGGTCACGTGACCCCAGGGAGGCTGGTGGCTGGGGAGCCTGAGTGCGCATGCGCGGCCCAGGTCTTGGCCCCAAAGCAGCTGGCCGCGGCTCGGAGAAAAGCCATCTCCTGGGGGCCTCCCCATGTTCTTCCAAACGTAAAGGGGAACCCTTTTACGGATGGAAGAACGGCGGGATATTCGCACTGGTGGGGACGGGAGGGAGGGGCCTACGGGTTTGCCTCCAGGTAGGCCAGTTTCTCGCACAGCGGGCCCAGGTGTCTGAGCCCCAGGGAGGCAGAGGGCCGCTTATCGCGTGATGCAGGTGTCCTGCCGGGGTCAAGGGACGGCGTGGGCACTCACCGGGCGACACAGGACGCCTGGCCCTTAGAGAGGCCCCTGGAAAATCCCCCGCCCAGGCCCCCGGTCCCCAAGTCTGTCCTGCGCACACTGTGCGGGGCTGGGAGTGCTGCTGGCAAGTGTGGCCCAGGGGAAATCGAGCGGTCCTCTGGGTGGCAGGGTGGGCTTCCGTTACCCAGACAGGTGCCTAGGGTCCCTGTGAAAATGGTCTGACAGGTTAAGGGTGGGTCACGTGACCCGAGGGTGACTTGTGGTAGGGGAGCCTGAGTGCGGATGCGCGGCCAGGTCTAGGCCCGAAACTAACCAGCCGCGGCTCGGACAAAAGCCATCTCCTGGGGGCCTCCCCCCTGTTCTTCCATCCGTAAAGGGAGACTGCGTTACAGATGGAAGAACAGGGGGATCTTCGCAGTGGTGGGGACGAGACGGAGGGGTCTGCGGGTTTGCCGCCCCGCAGGCCAGTTGCTCGCACCCCGGCCCCTGGTGTCCCAGCCCCATGGAGGCAGAGGGCTGTTTATCGCGTGATGCAGGTGTCCTGCGGGGGTCAAGGGACGGCGTGGGCACTCCTCCAGCAAGAGAGGTCGCCTGGGCCCCGAGAGAGCCCCCAGGATAATCCCCAGCCCTGGCCCCCGTGGCTCCAGTGGCCTCCCCAGGCTCCTGCCATGGGGCCTGGACCTGCTCACCCGGGCCCAGGTGAGCCGCAGGTGAATGCCTTTTGTGGACGCCAAGGACCGGAGGCCGCGGATGCCTTCCCGGGGAGGGGGGTTCGAGCTCTGGGGGACCGAGGTCGCAGGGGTCCCATTCGCTTCTTGCATAGTTTAGGCCAGTCTTTACAGAGTGGAATCCGCCAGGTCCAAGTTTGCCGCCTGGGGCATGGTGGGGCCCTTTGAGCCAAAGCAAGACACTTAGCCGCTTAGGGGGAGGCATAGGCCTGAGTCCCCCGGGGAGAACCCGTCGGTGGACGTGGGTTCTGCCCGCCCGAGCGGAATCCACCTGGCTGGGCACCGTGGCCGGGCCCCGCCCCCGCCCTAGGTCCCCAGGTCTTCCCTGGGACCTCAGTCCCTGCGGGGGTGGGGGAACTGCTGGGAAGTGTGGTCCACGGGAAAACGCGCGGTCCTCTGGGTGGCAGGGAGGGCTTCCGTTTTCCCGGACACGACCTCAGGGACCCTGTGAACCTGGCAGGATATCTCAAGGGTGGAGCCCATGCCCGGAGGGAGGCTTGTGGGGGGGGGGGCCTGCCTGCGCATGCGCAGCCCCACGTCTGGGCCCGAAACGAACCAGCCGCGGCCGGGACAAAAGCCATCTCCTGGGGGCCTCCCCCCTGTTCTTCCATCCGTAAAGGGGGACCCCTTTACGGATGGAAGAACAGGGGGATCTTCGTAGTGGTGGGGTCGTGACGGAGGGGTCTGCGGGTTTGCCGCCACGTAGGCCAGTTGCCCCCACCCCGGACCCTGGTGTCCCAGCGCCATGGAGGCAGAGGGCCGCTTATCAAGGGATGCAGGTGTCCTGCGGGGGTCAAGGGATGGCGTGGGCACTCCCCGGGCGAGGGCGGGCGCCTGGGCCCCAATAGCCCCTGGAAAAATCCCCAGCCCGGGCCCCCGTGGCTCCACTGGACTCCCCAGGTTCCTGCCATGGGGCCTGGTCCTGCTCACCCGGGCCCAGGTTCGCCGCAGGTGAAAGCCCTTTGCGGACGCCCAGGACCGGAAGCCGCGGATGCCTTCATGGGGAGGGGAGTTGAAGCTCTGCGGGACCGAGGTCGCAGCGGTCCCAGTCACTTCTTGTGAAGTTTAGGCCAGACTTTGGAGAGTGGAAGTAGCCAGGTCCAAGTTTGCCGCCTGGGTGCAGGGTGGGGCGATTTGAGCCACAACAAGACTCCTATCCGCTTAGGAGGGGGCATAGGCCTGACTCCCTGGGGCGAACCCGTCGGTGGGCATGGGTTCCACCACCTGGGTCGGCTCCACCTGGCAGGAAACCGTGGCCGGCCCCCCGCCCCCGCCCTGGGTCCCCACGTCTCCCTGGGACCTCAGCCTCTGCGCGGGTGGGAGAACTGCTGGGAAGTGTGGTCCACGGGAAAACGCTCGATCCTCAAGATGGAAGGGAGGGCTTCTGTTTCCCCGGACAGGTGCCCAGGGACCCTGTGAAACTGCTCTGACACCTCAAGGGTGGGTCACGTGACCCCAGGGAGGCTGGTGGCTGGGGAGCCTGAGTGCGCATGCGCGGCCCAGGTCTTGGCCCCAAAGCAGCTGGCCGCGGCTCGGAGAAAAGCCATCTCCTGGGGGCCTCCCCATGTTCTTCCAAACGTAAAGGGGAACCCTTTTACGGATGGAAGAACGGCGGGATATTCGCACTGGTGGGGACGGGAGGGAGGGGCCTACGGGTTTGCCTCCAGGTAGGCCACTGGCTCGCACAGCGGGCCCAGGTGTCTGAGCCCCAGGGAGGCAGAGGGCCGCTTATCGCGTGATGCAGGTGTCCTGCCGGGGTCAAGGGACGGCGTGGGCACTCACCGGGGGACACAGGACGCCTGGCCCTTAGAGAGGCCCCTGGAAAATCCCCCGCCCAGGCCCCCGGTCCCCAAGTCTGTCCTGCGCACACTGTGCGGGGCTGGGAGTGCTGCTGGCAAGTGTGGCCCAGGGGAAATCGAGCGGTCCTCTGGGTGGCAGGGTGGGCTTCCGTTACCCAGACAGGTGCCTAGGGTCCCTGTGAAAATGGTCTGACAGGTTAAGGGTGGGTCACGTGACCCGAGGGTGACTTGTGGTAGGGGAGCCTGAGTGCGGATGCGCGGCCAGGTCTAGGCCCGAAACTAACCAGCCGCGGCTCGGACAAAAGCCATCTCCTGGGGGCCTCCCCCCTGTTCTTCCATCCGTAAAGGGAGACTGCGTTACAGATGGAAGAACAGGGGGATCTTCGCAGTGGTGGGGACGAGACGGAGGGGTCTGCGGGTTTGCCGCCCCGCAGGCCAGTTGCTCGCACCCCGGCCCCTGGTGTCCCAGCCCCATGGAGGCAGAGGGCTGTTTATCGCGTGATGCAGGTGTCCTGCGGGGGTCAAGGGACGGCGTGGGCACTCCTCCAGCAAGAGAGGGCGCCTGGGCCCCGAGAGAGCCCCCAGGATAATCCCCAGCCCTGGCCCCCGTGGCTCCAGTGGCCTCCCCAGGCTCCTGCCATGGGGCCTGGACCTGCTCACCCGGGCCCAGGTGAGCCGCAGGTGAATGCCTTTTGTGGACGCCAAGGACCGGAGGCCGCGGATGCCTTCCCGGGGAGGGGGGTTCGAGCTCTGGGGGACCGAGGTCGCAGGGGTCCCATTCGCTTCTTGCATAGTTTAGGCCAGTCTTTACAGAGTGGAATCCGCCAGCTCCAAGTTTGCCGCCTGGGGCATGGTGGGGCCCTTTGAGCCAAAGCAAGACACTTAGCCGCTTAGGGGGAGGCATAGGCCTGAGTCCCCCGGGGAGAACCCGTCGGTGGACGTGGGTTCTGCCCGCCCGAGCGGAATCCACCTGGCTGGGCACCGTGGCCGGCCCCCGCCCCCGCCCTAGGTCCCCAGGTCTTCCCTGGGACCTCAGTCCCTGCGGGGGTGGGAGAATTGCTGGGAAGTGTGGTCCACGGGAAAACGCGCGGTCCTCTGGGTGGCAGGGAGGGCTTCCGTTTTCCCGGACACGACCTCAGGGACCCTGTGAACCTGGCAGGATATCTCAAGGGTGGAGCCCATGCCCGGAGGGAGGCTTGTGGTGGGGGGGCCTGCCTGCGCATGCGCAGCCCCACGTCTGGGCCCGAAACGAACCAGCCGCGGCCGGGACAAAAGCCATCTCCTGGGGGCCTCCCCCCTGTTCTTCCATCCGTAAAGGGGGACCCCTTTACGGATGGAAGAACAGGGGGATCTTCGTAGTGGTGGGGTCGTGACGGAGGGGTCTGCGGGTTTGCCGCCACGTAGGCCAGTTGCCCCCACCCCGGACCCTGGTGTCCCAGCGCCATGGAGGCAGAGGGCCGCTTATCAAGGGATGCAGGTGTCCTGCGGGGGTCAAGGGATGGCGTGGGCACTCCCCGGGCGAGGGCGGGCGCCTGGGCCCCAATAGCCCCTGGAAAAATCCCCAGCCCGGGCCCCCGTGGCTCCACTGGACTCCCCAGGTTCCTGCCATGGGGCCTGGTCCAGCTCACCCGGGCCCAGGTTCGGCGCAGGTGAAAGCCCTTTGCGGACGCCCAGGACCGGAGGCCGCGGATGCCTTCATGGGGAGGGGAGTTGAAGCTGTGCGGGACCGAGGTCGCAGCGGTCCCAGTCACTTCTTGTGAAGTTTAGGCCAGACTTTGGAGAGTGGAAGTAGCCAGGTCCAAGTTTGCCGCCTGGGTGCAGGGTGGGGCGATTTGAGCCACAACAAGACTCCTATCCGCTTAGAGGGGGGCATAGGCCTGACTCCCAGGGGCGAACCCGTCGGTGGGCATGGGTTCCACCGCCTGGGTCCGCTCCACCTGGCAGGAAACCGTGGCCGGCCCCCCGCCCCCGCCCTGGGTCCCCACGTCTCCCTGGGACCTCAGCCTCTGCGCGGGTGGGAGAACTGCTGGGAAGTGTGGTCCACGGGAAAACGCTCGATCCTCAAGATGGAAGGGAGGGCTTCTGTTTCCCCGGACAGGTGCCCAGGGACCCTGTGAAACTGCTCTGACACCTCAAGGGTGGGTCACGTGACCCCAGGGAGGCTGGTGGCTGGGGAGCCTGAGTGCGCATGCGCGGCCCAGGTCTTGGCCCCAAAGCAGCTGGCCGCGGCTCGGAGAAAAGCCATCTCCTGGGGGCCTCCCCATGTTCTTCCAAACGTAAAGGGGAACCCTTTTACGGATGGAAGAACGGCGGGATATTCGCACTGGTGGGGACGGGAGGGAGGGGCCTACGGGTTTGCCTCCAGGTAGGCCACTGGCTCCCACAGCGGGCCCAGGTGTCTGAGCCCCAGGGAGGCAGAGGGCCGCTTATCGCGTGATGCAGGTGTCCTGCCGGGGTCAAGGGACGGCGTGGGCACTCACCGGGCGACACAGGACGCCTGGCCCTTAGACAGGCCCCTGGAAAATCCCCCGCCCAGGCCCCCGGTCCCCAAGTCTGTCCTGCGCACACTGTGCGGGGCTGGGAGTGCTGCTGGCAAGTGTGGCCCAGGGGAAATCGAGCGGTCCTCTGGGTGGCAGGGTGGGCTTCCGTTACCCAGACAGGTGCCTAGGGTCCCTGTGAAAATGGTCTGACAGGTTAAGGGTGGGTCACGTGACCCGAGGGTGACTTGTGGTAGGGGAGCCTGAGTGCGGATGCGCGGCCAGGTCTAGGCCCGAAACTAACCAGCCGCGGCTCGGACAAAAGCCATCTCCTGGGGGCCTCCCCCCTGTTCTTCCATCCGTAAAGGGAGACTGCGTTACAGATGGAAGAACAGGGGGATCTTCGCAGTGGTGGGGACGAGACGGAGGGGTCTGCGGGTTTGCCGCCCCGCAGGCCAGTTGCTCGCACCCCGGCCCCTGGTGTCCCAGCCCCATGGAGGCAGAGGGCTGTTTATCGCGTGATGCAGGTGTCCTGCGGGGGTCAAGGGACGGCGTGGGCACTCCTCCAGCAAGAGAGGGCGCCTGGGCCCCGAGAGAGCCCCCAGGATAATCCCCAGCCCTGGCCCCCGTGGCTCCAGTGGCCTCCCCAGGCTCCTGCCATGGGGCCTGGACCTGCTCACCCGGGCCCAGGTGAGCCGCAGGTGAATGCCTTTTGTGGACGCCAAGGACCGGAGGCCGCGGATGCCTTCCCGGGGAGGGGGGTTCGAGCTCTGGGGGACCGAGGTCGCAGGGGTCCCATTCGCTTCTTGCATAGTTTAGGCCAGTCTTTACAGAGTGGAATCCGCCAGCTCCAAGTTTGCCGCCTGGGGCATGGTGGGGCCCTTTGAGCCAAAGCAAGACACTTAGCCGCTTAGGGGGAGGCATAGGCCTGAGTCCCCCGGGGAGAACCCGTCGGTGGACGTGGGTTCTGCCCGCCCGAGCGGAATCCACCTGGCTGGGCACCGTGGCCGGCCCCCGCCCCCGCCCTAGGTCCCCAGGTCTTCCCTGGGACCTCAGTCCCTGCGGGGGTGGGAGAACTGCTGGGAAGTGTGGTCCACGGGAAAACGCGCGGTCCTCTGGGTGGCAGGGAGGGCTTCCGTTTTCCCGGACACGACCTCAGGGACCCTGTGAACCTGGCAGGATATCTCAAGGGTGGAGCCCATGCCCGGAGGGAGGCTTGTGGTGGGGGGGCCTGCCTGCGCATGCGCAGCCCCACGTCTGGGCCCGAAACGAACCAGCCGCGGCCGGGACAAAAGCCATCTCCTGGGGGCCTCCCCCCTGTTCTTCCATCCGTAAAGGGGGACCCCTTTACGGATGGAAGAACAGGGGGATCTTCGTAGTGGTGGGGTCGTGACGGAGGGGTCTGCGGGTTTGCCGCCACGTAGGCCAGTTGCCCCCACCCCGGACCCTGGTGTCCCAGCGCCATGGAGGCAGAGGGCCGCTTATCAAGGGATGCAGGTGTCCTGCGGGGGTCAAGGGATGGCGTGGGCACTCCCCGGGCGAGGGCGGGCGCCTGGGCCCCAATAGCCCCTGGAAAAATCCCCAGCCCGGGCCCCCGTGGCTCCACTGGACTCCCCAGGTTCCTGCCATGGGGCCTGGTCCTGCTCACCCGGGCCCAGGTTCGGCGCAGGTGAAAGCCCTTTGCGGACGCCCAGGACCGGAGGCCGCGGATGCCTTCATGGGGAGGGGAGTTGAAGCTGTGCGGGACCGAGGTCGCAGCGGTCCCAGTCACTTCTTGTGAAGTTTAGGCCAGACTTTGGAGAGTGGAAGTAGCCAGGTCCAAGTTTGCCGCCTGGGTGCAGGGTGGGGCGATTTGAGCCACAACAAGACTCCTATCCGCTTAGGAGGGGGCATAGGCCTGACTCCCTGGGGCGAACCCGTCGGTGGGCATGGGTTCCACCACCTGGGTCGGCTCCACCTGGCAGGAAACCGTGGCCGGCCCCCCGCCCCCGCCCTGGGTCCCCACGTCTCCCTGGGACCTCAGCCTCTGCGCGGGTGGGAGAACTGCTGGGAAGTGTGGTCCACGGGAAAACGCTCGATCCTCAAGATGGAAGGGAGGGCTTCTGTTTCCCCGGACAGGTGCCCAGGGACCCTGTGAAACTGCTCTGACACCTCAAGGGTGGGTCACGTGACCCCAGGGAGGCTGGTGGCTGGGGAGCCTGAGTGCGCATGCGCGGCCCAGGTCTTGGCCCCAAAGCAGCTGGCCGCGGCTCGGAGAAAAGCCATCTCCTGGGGGCCTCCCCATGTTCTTCCAAACGTAAAGGGGAACCCTTTTACGGATGGAAGAACGGCGGGATATTCGCACTGGTGGGGACGGGAGGGAGGGGCCTACGGGTTTGCCTCCAGGTAGGCCACTGGCTCGCACAGCGGGCCCAGGTGTCTGAGCCCCAGGGAGGCAGAGGGCCGCTTATCGCGTGATGCAGGTGTCCTGCCGGGGTCAAGGGACGGCGTGGGCACTCACCGGGCGACACAGGACGCCTGGCCCTTAGAGAGGCCCCTGGAAAATCCCCCGCCCAGGCCCCCGGTCCCCAAGTCTGTCCTGCGCACACTGTGCGGGGCTGGGAGTGCTGCTGGCAAGTGTGGCCCAGGGGAAATCGAGCGGTCCTCTGGGTGGCAGGGTGGGCTTCCGTTACCCAGACAGGTGCCTAGGGTCCCTGTGAAAATGGTCTGACAGGTTAAGGGTGGGTCACGTGACCCGAGGGTGACTTGTGGTAGGGGAGCCTGAGTGCGGATGCGCGGCCAGGTCTAGGCCCGAAACTAACCAGCCGCGGCTCGGACAAAAGCCATCTCCTGGGGGCCTCCCCCCTGTTCTTCCATCCGTAAAGGGAGACTGCGTTACAGATGGAAGAACAGGGGGATCTTCGCAGTGGTGGGGACGAGACGGAGGGGTCTGCGGGTTTGCCGCCCCGCAGGCCAGTTGCTCGCACCCCGGCCCCTGGTGTCCCAGCCCCATGGAGGCAGAGGGCTGTTTATCGCGTGATGCAGGTGTCCTGCGGGGGTCAAGGGACGGCGTGGGCACTCCTCCAGCAAGAGAGGGCGCCTGGGCCCCGAGAGAGCCCCCAGGATAATCCCCAGCCCTGGCCCCCGTGGCTCCAGTGGCCTCCCCAGGCTCCTGCCATGGGGCCTGGACCTGCTCACCCGGGCCCAGGTGAGCCGCAGGTGAATGCCTTTTGTGGACGCCAAGGACCGGAGGCCGCGGATGCCTTCCCGGGGAGGGGGGTTCGAGCTCTGGGGGACCGAGGTCGCAGGGGTCCCATTCGCTTCTTGCATAGTTTAGGCCAGTCTTTACAGAGTGGAATCCGCCAGGTCCAAGTTTGCCGCCTGGGGCATGGTGGGGCCCTTTGAGCCAAAGCAAGACACTTAGCCGCTTAGGGGGAGGCATAGGCCTGAGTCCCCCGGGGAGAACCCGTCGGTGGACGTGGGTTCTGCCCGCCCGAGCGGAATCCACCTGGCTGGGCACCGTGGCCGGGCCCCGCCCCCGCCCTAGGTCCCCAGGTCTTCCCTGGGACCTCAGTCCCTGCGGGGGTGGGGGAACTGCTGGGAAGTGTGGTCCACGGGAAAACGCGCGGTCCTCTGGGTGGCAGGGAGGGCTTCCGTTTTCCCGGACACGACCTCAGGGACCCTGTGAACCTGGCAGGATATCTCAAGGGTGGAGCCCATGCCCGGAGGGAGGCTTGTGGGGGGGGGGGCCTGCCTGCGCATGCGCAGCCCCACGTCTGGGCCCGAAACGAACCAGCCGCGGCCGGGACAAAAGCCATCTCCTGGGGGCCTCCCCCCTGTTCTTCCATCCGTAAAGGGGGACCCCTTTACGGATGGAAGAACAGGGGGATCTTCGTAGTGGTGGGGTCGTGACGGAGGGGTCTGCGGGTTTGCCGCCACGTAGGCCAGTTGCCCCCACCCCGGACCCTGGTGTCCCAGCGCCATGGAGGCAGAGGGCCGCTTATCAAGGGATGCAGGTGTCCTGCGGGGGTCAAGGGATGGCGTGGGCACTCCCCGGGCGAGGGCGGGCGCCTGGGCCCCAATAGCCCCTGGAAAAATCCCCAGCCCGGGCCCCCGTGGCTCCACTGGACTCCCCAGGTTCCTGCCATGGGGCCTGGTCCTGCTCACCCGGGCCCAGGTTCGCCGCAGGTGAAAGCCCTTTGCGGACGCCCAGGACCGGAAGCCGCGGATGCCTTCATGGGGAGGGGAGTTGAAGCTCTGCGGGACCGAGGTCGCAGCGGTCCCAGTCACTTCTTGTGAAGTTTAGGCCAGACTTTGGAGAGTGGAAGTAGCCAGGTCCAAGTTTGCCGCCTGGGTGCAGGGTGGGGCGATTTGAGCCACAACAAGACTCCTATCCGCTTAGGAGGGGGCATAGGCCTGACTCCCTGGGGCGAACCCGTCGGTGGGCATGGGTTCCACCACCTGGGTCGGCTCCACCTGGCAGGAAACCGTGGCCGGCCCCCCGCCCCCGCCCTGGGTCCCCACGTCTCCCTGGGACCTCAGCCTCTGCGCGGGTGGGAGAACTGCTGGGAAGTGTGGTCCACGGGAAAACGCTCGATCCTCAAGATGGAAGGGAGGGCTTCTGTTTCCCCGGACAGGTGCCCAGGGACCCTGTGAAACTGCTCTGACACCTCAAGGGTGGGTCACGTGACCCCAGGGAGGCTGGTGGCTGGGGAGCCTGAGTGCGCATGCGCGGCCCAGGTCTTGGCCCCAAAGCAGCTGGCCGCGGCTCGGAGAAAAGCCATCTCCTGGGGGCCTCCCCATGTTCTTCCAAACGTAAAGGGGAACCCTTTTACGGATGGAAGAACGGCGGGATATTCGCACTGGTGGGGACGGGAGGGAGGGGCCTACGGGTTTGCCTCCAGGTAGGCCACTGGCTCGCACAGCGGGCCCAGGTGTCTGAGCCCCAGGGAGGCAGAGGGCCGCTTATCGCGTGATGCAGGTGTCCTGCCGGGGTCAAGGGACGGCGTGGGCACTCACCGGGCGACACAGGACGCCTGGCCCTTAGAGAGGCCCCTGGAAAATCCCCCGCCCAGGCCCCCGGTCCCCAAGTCTGTCCTGCGCACACTGTGCGGGGCTGGGAGTGCTGCTGGCAAGTGTGGCCCAGGGGAAATCGAGCGGTCCTCTGGGTGGCAGGGTGGGCTTCCGTTACCCAGACAGGTGCCTAGGGTCCCTGTGAAAATGGTCTGACAGGTTAAGGGTGGGTCACGTGACCCGAGGGTGACTTGTGGTAGGGGAGCCTGAGTGCGGATGCGCGGCCAGGTCTAGGCCCGAAACTAACCAGCCGCGGCTCGGACAAAAGCCATCTCCTGGGGGCCTCCCCCCTGTTCTTCCATCCGTAAAGGGAGACTGCGTTACAGATGGAAGAACAGGGGGATCTTCGCAGTGGTGGGGACGAGACGGAGGGGTCTGCGGGTTTGCCGCCCCGCAGGCCAGTTGCTCGCACCCCGGCCCCTGGTGTCCCAGCCCCATGGAGGCAGAGGGCTGTTTATCGCGTGATGCAGGTGTCCTGCGGGGGTCAAGGGACGGCGTGGGCACTCCTCCAGCAAGAGAGGGCGCCTGGGCCCCGAGAGAGCCCCCAGGATAATCCCCAGCCCTGGCCCCCGTGGCTCCAGTGGCCTCCCCAGGCTCCTGCCATGGGGCCTGGACCTGATCACCCGGGCCCAGGTGAGCCGCAGGTGAATGCCTTTTGTGGACGCCAAGGACCGGAGGCCGCGGATGCCTTCTCGGGGAGGGGGGTTCGAGCTCTGGGGGACCGAGGTCGCAGGGGTCCCATTCGCTTCTTGCATAGTTTAGGCCAGTCTTTACAGAGTGGAATCCGCCAGGTCCAAGTTTGCCGCCTGGGGCATGGTGGGGCCCTTTGAGCCAAAGCAAGACACTTAGCCGCTTAGGGGGAGGCATAGGCCTGAGTCCCCCGGGGAGAACCCGTCGGTGGACGTGGGTTCTGCCCGCCCGAGCGGAATCCACCTGGCTGGGCACCGTGGCCGGCCCCCGCCCCCGCCCTAGGTCCCCAGGTCTTCCCTGGGACCTCAGTCCCTGCGGGGGTGGGAGAATTGCTGGGAAGTGTGGTCCACGGGAAAACGCGCGGTCCTCTGGGTGGCAGGGAGGGCTTCCGTTTTCCCGGACACGACCTCAGGGACCCTGTGAACCTGGCAGGATATCTCAAGGGTGGAGCCCATGCCCGGAGGGAGGCTTGTGGTGGGGGGGCCTGCCTGCGCATGCGCAGCCCCACGTCTGGGCCCGAAACGAACCAGCCGCGGCCGGGACAAAAGCCATCTCCTGGGGGCCTCCCCCCTGTTCTTCCATCCGTAAAGGGGGACCCCTTTACGGATGGAAGAACAGGGGGATCTTCGTAGTGGTGGGGTCGTGACGGAGGGGTCTGCGGGTTTGCCGCCACGTAGGCCAGTTGCCCCCACCCTGGACCCTGGTGTCCCAGCGCCATGGAGGCAGAGGGCCGCTTATCAAGGGATGCAGGTGTCCTGCGGGGGTCAAGGGATGGCGTGGGCACTCCCCGGGCGAGGGCGGGCGCCTGGGCCCCAATAGCCCCTGGAAAAATCCCCAGCCCGGGCCCCCGTGGCTCCACTGGACTCCCCAGGTTCCTGCCATGGGGCCTGGTCCAGCTCACCCGGGCCCAGGTTCGGCGCAGGTGAAAGCCCTTTGCGGACGCCCAGGACCGGAGGCCGCGGATGCCTTCATGGGGAGGGGAGTTGAAGCTCTGCGGGACCGAGGTCGCAGCGGTCCCAGTCACTTCTTGTGAAGTTTAGGCCAGACTTTGGAGAGTGGAAGTAGCCAGGTCCAAGTTTGCCGCCTGGGTGCAGGGTGGGGCGATTTGAGCCACAACAAGACTCCTATCCGCTTAGGAGGGGGCATAGGCCTGACTCCCTGGGGCGAACCCGTCGGTGGGCATGGGTTCCACCACCTGGGTCGGCTCCACCTGGCAGGAAACCGTGGCCGGCCCCCCGCCCCCGCCCTGGGTCCCCACGTCTCCCTGGGACCTCAGCCTCTGCACGGGTGGGAGAACTGCTGGGAAGTGTGGTCCACGGGAAAACGCTCGATCCTCAAGATGGAAGGGAGGGCTTCTGTTTCCCCGGACAGGTGCCCAGGGACCCTGTGAAACTGCTCTGACACCTCAAGGGTGGGTCACGTGACCCCAGGGAGGCTGGTGGCTGGGGAGCCTGAGTGCGCATGCGCGGCCCAGGTCTTGGCCCCAAAGCAGCTGGCCGCGGCTCGGAGAAAAGCCATCTCCTGGGGGCCTCCCCATGTTCTTCCAAACGTAAAGGGGAACCCTTTTACGGATGGAAGAACGGCGGGATATTCGCACTGGTGGGGACGGGAGGGAGGGGCCTACGGGTTTGCCTCCAGGTAGGCCACTGGCTCCCACAGCGGGCCCAGGTGTCTGAGCCCCAGGGAGGCAGAGGGCCGCTTATCGCGTGATGCAGGTGTCCTGCCGGGGTCAAGGGACGGCGTGGGCACTCACCGGGCGACACAGGACGCCTGGCCCTTAGACAGGCCCCTGGAAAATCCCCCGCCCAGGCCCCCGGTCCCCAAGTCTGTCCTGCGCACACTGTGCGGGGCTGGGAGTGCTGCTGGCAAGTGTGGCCCAGGGGAAATCGAGCGGTCCTCTGGGTGGCAGGGTGGGCTTCCGTTACCCAGACAGGTGCCTAGGGTCCCTGTGAAAATGGTCTGACAGGTTAAGGGTGGGTCACGTGACCCGAGGGTGACTTGTGGTAGGGGAGCCTGAGTGCGGATGCGCGGCCAGGTCTAGGCCCGAAACTAACCAGCCGCGGCTCGGACAAAAGCCATCTCCTGGGGGCCTCCCCCCTGTTCTTCCATCCGTAAAGGGAGACTGCGTTACAGATGGAAGAACAGGGGGATCTTCGCAGTGGTGGGGACGAGACGGAGGGGTCTGCGGGTTTGCCGCCCCGCAGGCCAGTTGCTCGCACCCCGGCCCCTGGTGTCCCAGCCCCATGGAGGCAGAGGGCTGTTTATCGCGTGATGCAGGTGTCCTGCGGGGGTCAAGGGACGGCGTGGGCACTCCTCCAGCAAGAGAGGGCGCCTGGGCCCCGAGAGAGCCCCCAGGATAATCCCCAGCCCTGGCCCCCGTGGCTCCAGTGGCCTCCCCAGGCTCCTGCCATGGGGCCTGGACCTGCTCACCCGGGCCCAGGTGAGCCGCAGGTGAATGCCTTTTGTGGACGCCAAGGACCGGAGGCCGCGGATGCCTTCCCGGGGAGGGGGGTTCGAGCTCTGGGGGACCGAGGTCGCAGGGGTCCCATTCGCTTCTTGCATAGTTTAGGCCAGTCTTTACAGAGTGGAATCCGCCAGCTCCAAGTTTGCCGCCTGGGGCATGGTGGGGCCCTTTGAGCCAAAGCAAGACACTTAGCCGCTTAGGGGGAGGCATAGGCCTGAGTCCCCCGGGGAGAACCCGTCGGTGGACGTGGGTTCTGCCCGCCCGAGCGGAATCCACCTGGCTGGGCACCGTGGCCGGCCCCCGCCCCCGCCCTAGGTCCCCAGGTCTTCCCTGGGACCTCAGTCCCTGCGGGGGTGGGAGAACTGCTGGGAAGTGTGGTCCACGGGAAAACGCGCGGTCCTCTGGGTGGCAGGGAGGGCTTCCGTTTTCCCGGACACGACCTCAGGGACCCTGTGAACCTGGCAGGATATCTCAAGGGTGGAGCCCATGCCCGGAGGGAGGCTTGTGGTGGGGGGGCCTGCCTGCGCATGCGCAGCCCCACGTCTGGGCCCGAAACGAACCAGCCGCGGCCGGGACAAAAGCCATCTCCTGGGGGCCTCCCCCCTGTTCTTCCATCCGTAAAGGGGGACCCCTTTACGGATGGAAGAACAGGGGGATCTTCGTAGTGGTGGGGTCGTGACGGAGGGGTCTGCGGGTTTGCCGCCACGTAGGCCAGTTGCCCCCACCCCGGACCCTGGTGTCCCAGCGCCATGGAGGTAGAGGGCCGCTTATCAAGGGATGCAGGTGTCCTGCGGGGGTCAAGGGATGGCGTGGGCACTCCCCGGGCGAGGGCGGGCGCCTGGGCCCCAATAGCCCCTGGAAAAATCCCCAGCCCGGGCCCCCGTGGCTCCACTGGACTCCCCAGGTTCCTGCCATGGGGCCTGGTCCTGCTCACCCGGGCCCAGGTTCGCCGCAGGTGAAAGCCCTTTGCGGACGCCCAGGACCGGAGGCCGCGGATGCCTTCATGGGGAGGGGAGTTGAAGCTCTGCGGGACCGAGGTCGCAGCGGTCCCAGTCACTTCTTGTGAAGTTTAGGCCAGACTTTGGAGAGTGGAAGTAGCCAGGTCCAAGTTTGCCGCCTGGGTGCAGGGTGGGGCGATTTGAGCCACAACAAGACTCCTATCCGCTTAGAGGGGGGCATAGGCCTGACTCCCTGGGGCGAACCCGTCGGTGGGCATGGGTTCCACCACCTGGGTCGGCTCCACCTGGCAGGAAACCGTGGCCGGCCCCCCGCCCCCGCCCTGGGTCCCCACGTCTCCCTGGGACCTCAGCCTCTGCACGGGTGGGAGAACTGCTGGGAAGTGTGGTCCACGGGAAAACGCTCGATCCTCAAGATGGAAGGGAGGGCTTCTGTTTCCCCGGACAGGTGCCCAGGGACCCTGTGAAACTGCTCTGACACCTCAAGGGTGGGTCACGTGACCCCAGGGAGGCTGGTGGCTGGGGAGCCTGAGTGCGCATGCGCGGCCCAGGTCTTGGCCCCAAAGCAGCTGGCCGCGGCTCGGAGAAAAGCCATCTCCTGGGGGCCTCCCCATGTTCTTCCAAACGTAAAGGGGAACCCTTTTACGGATGGAAGAACGGCGGGATATTCGCACTGGTGGGGACGGGAGGGAGGGGCCTACGGGTTTGCCTCCAGGTAGGCCACTGGCTCGCACAGCGGGCCCAGGTGTCTGAGCCCCAGGGAGGCAGAGGGCCGCTTATCGCGTGATGCAGGTGTCCTGCCGGGGTCAAGGGACGGCGTGGGCACTCACCGGGCGACACAGGACGCCTGGCCCTTAGACAGGCCCCTGGAAAATCCCCCGCCCAGGCCCCCGGTCCCCAAGTCTGTCCTGCGCACACTGTGCGGGGCTGGGAGTGCTGCTGGCAAGTGTGGCCCAGGGGAAATCGAGCGGTCCTCTGGGTGGCAGGGTGGGCTTCCGTTACCCAGACAGGTGCCTAGGGTCCCTGTGAAAATGGTCTGACAGGTTAAGGGTGGGTCACGTGACCCGAGGGTGACTTGTGGTAGGGGAGCCTGAGTGCGGATGCGCGGCCAGGTCTAGGCCCGAAACTAACCAGCCGCGGCTCGGACAAAAGCCATCTCCTGGGGGCCTCCCCCCTGTTCTTCCATCCGTAAAGGGAGACTGCGTTACAGATGGAAGAACAGGGGGATCTTCGCAGTGGTGGGGACGAGACGGAGGGGTCTGCGGGTTTGCCGCCCCGCAGGCCAGTTGCTCGCACCCCGGCCCCTGGTGTCCCAGCCCCATGGAGGCAGAGGGCTGTTTATCGCGTGATGCAGGTGTCCTGCGGGGGTCAAGGGACGGCGTGGGCACTCCTCCAGCAAGAGAGGGCGCCTGGGCCCCGAGAGAGCCCCCAGGATAATCCCCAGCCCTGGCCCCCGTGGCTCCAGTGGCCTCCCCAGGCTCCTGCCATGGGGCCTGGACCTGCTCACCCGGGCCCAGGTGAGCCGCAGGTGAATGCCTTTTGTGGACGCCAAGGACCGGAGGCCGCGGATGCCTTCCCGGGGAGGGGGGTTCGAGCTCTGGGGGACCGAGGTCGCAGGGGTCCCATTCGCTTCTTGCATAGTTTAGGCCAGTCTTTACAGAGTGGAATCCGCCAGCTCCAAGTTTGCCGCCTGGGGCATGGTGGGGCCCTTTGAGCCAAAGCAAGACACTTAGCCGCTTAGGGGGAGGCATAGGCCTGAGTCCCCCGGGGAGAACCCGTCGGTGGACGTGGGTTCTGCCCGCCCGAGCGCAATCCACCTGGCTGGGCACCGTGGCCGGCCCCCGCCCCCGCCCTAGGTCCCCAGGTCTTCCCTGGGACCTCAGTCCCTGCGGGGGTGGGAGAACTGCTGGGAAGTGTGGTCCACGGGAAAACGCGCGGTCCTCTGGGTGGCAGGGAGGGCTTCCGTTTTCCCAGACACGACCTCAGGGACCCTGTGAACCTGGCAGGATATCTCAAGGGTGGAGCCCATGCCCGGAGGGAGGCTTGTGGTGGGGGGGCCTGCCTGCGCATGCGCAGCCCCACGTCTGGGCCCGAAACGAACCAGCCGCGGCCGGGACAAAAGCCATCTCCTGGGGGCCTCCCCCCTGTTCTTCCATCCGTAAAGGGGGACCCCTTTACGGATGGAAGAACAGGGGGATCTTCGTAGTGGTGGGGTCGTGACGGAGGGGTCTGCGGGTTTGCCGCCACGTAGGCCAGTTGCCCCCACCCCGGACCCTGGTGTCCCAGCGCCATGGAGGCAGAGGGCCGCTTATCAAGGGATGCAGGTGTCCTGCGGGGGTCAAGGGATGGCGTGGGCACTCCCCGGGCGAGGGCGGGCGCCTGGGCCCCAATAGCCCCTGGAAAAATCCCCAGCCCGGGCCCCCGTGGCTCCACTGGACTCCCCAGGTTCCTGCCATGGGGCCTGGTCCTGCTCACCCGGGCCCAGGTTCGCCGCAGGTGAAAGCCCTTTGCGGACGCCCAGGACCGGAGGCCGCGGATGCCTTCATGGGGAGGGGAGTTGAAGCTGTGCGGGACCGAGGTCGCAGCGGTCCCAGTCACTTCTTGTGAAGTTTAGGCCAGACTTTGGAGAGTGGAAGTAGCCAGGTCCAAGTTTGCCGCCTGGGTGCAGGGTGGGGCGATTTGAGCCACAACAAGACTCCTATCCGCTTAGGAGGGGGCATAGGCCTGACTCCCAGGGGCGAACCCGTCGGTGGGCATGGGTTCCACCACCTGGGTCGGCTCCACCTGGCAGGAAACCGTGGCCGGCCCCCCGCCCCCGCCCTGGGTCCCCACGTCTCCCTGGGACCTCAGCCTCTGCGCGGGTGGGAGAACTGCTGGGAAGTGTGGTCCACGGGAAAACGCTCGATCCTCAAGATGGAAGGGAGGGCTTCTGTTTCCCCGGACAGGTGCCCAGGGACCCTGTGAAACTGCTCTGACACCTCAAGGGTGGGTCACGTGACCCCAGGGAGGCTGGTGGCTGGGGAGCCTGAGTGCGCATGCGCGGCCCAGGTCTTGGCCCCAAAGCAGCTGGCCGCGGCTCGGAGAAAAGCCATCTCCTGGGGGCCTCCCCATGTTCTTCCAAACGTAAAGGGGAACCCTTTTACGGATGGAAGAACGGCGGGATATTCGCACTGGTGGGGACGGGAGGGAGGGGCCTACGGGTTTGCCTCCAGGTAGGCCACTGGCTCGCACAGCGGGCCCAGGTGTCTGAGCCCCAGGGAGGCAGAGGGCCGCTTATCGCGTGATGCAGGTGTCCTGCCGGGGTCAAGGGACGGCGTGGGCACTCACCGGGCGACACAGGACGCCTGGCCCTTAGACAGGCCCCTGGAAAATCCCCCGCCCAGGCCCCCGGTCCCCAAGTCTGTCCTGCGCACACTGTGCGGGGCTGGGAGTGCTGCTGGCAAGTG
This sequence comes from Desmodus rotundus, assembly GCF_022682495.2. Classification (NCBI taxonomy): domain Eukaryota; kingdom Metazoa; phylum Chordata; class Mammalia; order Chiroptera; family Phyllostomidae; genus Desmodus; species Desmodus rotundus. Next base: position 80,312 of record NW_026527700.1, on the reverse strand, counting down.
TGGCCCAGGGGAAATCGAGCGGTCCTCTGGGTGGCAGGGTGGGCTTCCGTTACCCAGACAGGTGCCTAGGGTCCCTGTGAAAATGGTCTGACAGGTTAAGGGTGGGTCACGTGACCCGAGGGTGACTTGTGGTAGGGGAGCCTGAGTGCGGATGCGCGGCCAGGTCTAGGCCCGAAACTAACCAGCCGCAGCTCGGACAAAAGCCATCTCCTGGGGGCCTCCCCCCTGTTCTTCCATCCGTAAAGGGAGACTGCGTTACAGATGGAAGAACAGGGGGATCTTCGCAGTGGTGGGGACGAGACGGAGGGGTCTGCGGGTTTGCCGCCCCGCAGGCCAGTTGCTCGCACCCCGGCCCCTGGTGTCCCAGCCCCATGGAGGCAGAGGGCTGTTTATCGCGTGATGCAGGTGTCCTGCGGGGGTCAAGGGACGGCGTGGGCACTCCTCCAGCAAGAGAGGGCGCCTGGGCCCCGAGAGAGCCCCCAGGATAATCCCCAGCCCTGGCCCCCGTGGCTCCAGTGGCCTCCCCAGGCTCCTGCCATGGGGCCTGGACCTGCTCACCCGGGCCCAGGTGAGCCGCAGGTGAATGCCTTTTGTGGACGCCAAGGACCGGAGGCCGCGGATGCCTTCCCGGGGAGGGGGGTTCGAGCTCTGGGGGACCGAGGTCGCAGGGGTCCCATTCGCTTCTTGCATAGTTTAGGCCAGTCTTTACAGAGTGGAATCCGCCAGGTCCAAGTTTGCCGCCTGGGGCATGGTGGGGCCCTTTGAGCCAAAGCAAGACACTTAGCCGCTTAGGGGGAGGCATAGGCCTGAGTCCCCCGGGGAGAACCCGTCGGTGGACGTGGGTTCTGCCCGCCCGAGCGGAATCCACCTGGCTGGGCACCGTGGCCGGCCCCCGCCCCCGCCCTAGGTCCCCAGGTCTTCCCTGGGACCTCAGTCCCTGCGGGGGTGGGAGAACTGCTGGGAAGTGTGGTCCACGGGAAAACGCGCGGTCCTCTGGGTGGCAGGGAGGGCTTCCGTTTTCCCGGACACGACCTCAGGGACCCTGTGAACCTGGCAGGATATCTCAAGGGTGGAGCCCATGCCCGGAGGGAGGCTTGTGGTGGGGGGGCCTGCCTGCGCATGCGCAGCCCCACGTCTGGGCCCGAAACGAACCAGCCGCGGCCGGGACAAAAGCCATCTCCTGGGGGCCTCCCCCCTGTTCTTCCATCCGTAAAGGGGGACCCCTTTACGGATGGAAGAACAGGGGGATCTTCGTAGTGGTGGGGTCGTGACGGAGGGGTCTGCGGGTTTGCCGCCACGTAGGCCAGTTGCCCCCACCCCGGACCCTGGTGTCCCAGCGCCATGGAGGCAGAGGGCCGCTTATGAAGGGATGCAGGTGTCCTGCGGGGGTCAAGGGATGGCGTGGGCACTCCCCGGGCGAGGGCGGGCGCCTGGGCCCCAATAGCCCCTGGAAAAATCCCCAGCCCGGGCCCCCGTGGCTCCACTGGACTCCCCAGGTTCCTGCCATGGGGCCTGGTCCTGCTCACCCGGGCCCAGGTTCGGCGCAGGTGAAAGCCCTTTGCGGACGCCCAGGACCGGAGGCCGCGGATGCCTTCATGGGGAGGGGAGTTGAAGCTGTGCGGGACCGAGGTCGCAGCGGTCCCAGTCACTTCTTGTGAAGTTTAGGCCAGACTTTGGAGAGTGGAAGTAGCCAGGTCCAAGTTTGCCGCCTGGGTGCAGGGTGGGGCGATTTGAGCCACAACAAGACTCCTATCCGCTTAGGAGGGGGCATAGGCCTGACTCCCTGGGGCGAACCCGTCGGTGGGCATGGGTTCCACCACCTGGGTCGGCTCCACCTGGCAGGAAACCGTGGCCGGCCCCCCGCCCCCGCCCTGGGTCCCCACGTCTCCCTGGGACCTCAGCCTCTGCGCGGGTGGGAGAACTGCTGGGAAGTGTGGTCCACGGGAAAACGCTCGATCCTCAAGATGGAAGGGAGGGCTTCTGTTTCCCCGGACAGGTGCCCAGGGACCCTGTGAAACTGCTCTGACACCTCAAGGGTGGGTCACGTGACCCCAGGGAGGCTGGTGGCTGGGGAGCCTGAGTGCGCATGCGCGGCCCAGGTCTTGGCCCCAAAGCAGCTGGCCGCGGCTCGGAGAAAAGCCATCTCCTGGGGGCCTCCCCATGTTCTTCCAAACGTAAAGGGGAACCCTTTTACGGATGGAAGAACGGCGGGATATTCGCACTGGTGGGGACGGGAGGGAGGGGCCTACGGGTTTGCCTCCAGGTAGGCCACTGGCTCCCACAGCGGGCCCAGGTGTCTGACCCCAGGGAGGCAGAGGGCCGCTTATCGCGTGATGCAGGTGTCCTGCCGGGGTCAAGGGACGGCGTGGGCACTCACCGGGCGACACAGGACGCCTGGCCCTTAGACAGGCCCCTGGAAAATCCCCCGCCCAGGCCCCCGGTCCCCAAGTCTGTCCTGCGCACACTGTGCGGGGCTGGGAGTGCTGCTGGCAAGTGTGGCCCAGGGGAAATCGAGCGGTCCTCTGGGTGGCAGGGTGGGCTTCCGTTACCCAGACAGGTGCCTAGGGTCCCTGTGAAAATGGTCTGACAGGTTAAGGGTGGGTCACGTGACCCGAGGGTGACTTGTGGTAGGGGAGCCTGAGTGGGGATGCGCGGCCAGGTCTAGGCCCGAAACTAACCAGCCGCGGCTCGGACAAAAGCCATCTCCTGGGGGCCTCCCCCCTGTTCTTCCATCCGTAAAGGGAGACTGCGTTACAGATGGAAGAACAGGGGGATCTTCGCAGTGGTGGGGATGAGACGGAGGGGTCTGCGGGTTTGCCGCCCCGCAGGCCAGTTGCTCGCACCCCGGCCCCTGGTGTCCCAGCCCCATGGAGGCAGAGGGCTGTTTATCGCGTGATGCAGGTGTCCTGCGGGGGTCAAGGGACGGCGTGGGCACTCCTCCAGCAAGAGAGGGCGCCTGGGCCCCGAGAGAGCCCCCAGGATAATCCCCAGCCCTGGCCCCCGTGGCTCCAGTGGCCTCCCCAGGCTCCTGCCATGGGGCCTGGACCTGCTCACCCGGGCCCAGGTGAGCCGCAGGTGAATGCCTTTTGTGGACGCCAAGGACCGGAGGCCGCGGATGCCTTCCCGGGGAGGGGGGTTCGAGCTCTGGGGGACCGAGGTCGCAGGGGTCCCATTCGCTTCTTGCATAGTTTAGGCCAGTCTTTACAGAGTGGAATCCGCCAGGTCCAAGTTTGCCGCCTGGGGCATGGTGGGGCCCTTTGAGCCAAAGCAAGACACTTAGCCGCTTAGGGGGAGGCATAGGCCTGAGTCCCCCGGGGAGAACCCGTCGGTGGACGTGGGTTCTGCCCGCCCGAGCGGAATCCACCTGGCTGGGCACCGTGGCCGGCCCCCGCCCCCGCCCTAGGTCCCCAGGTCTTCCCTGGGACCTCAGTCCCTGCGGGGGTGGGAGAACTGCTGGGAAGTGTGGTCCACGGGAAAACGCGCGGTCCTCTGGGTGGCAGGGAGGGCTTCCGTTTTCCCGGACACGACCTCAGGGACCCTGTGAACCTGGCAGGATATCTCAAGGGTGGAGCCCATGCCCGGAGGGAGGCTTGTGGTGGGGGGGCCTGCCTGCGCATGCGCAGCCCCACGTCTGGGCCCGAAACGAACCAGCCGCGGCCGGGACAAAAGCCATCTCCTGGGGGCCTCCCCCCTGTTCTTCCATCCGTAAAGGGGGACCCCTTTACGGATGGAAGAACAGGGGGATCTTCGTAGTGGTGGGGTCGTGACGGAGGGGTCTGCGGGTTTGCCGCCACGTAGGCCAGTTGCCCCCACCCCGGACCCTGGTGTCCCAGCGCCATGGAGGCAGAGGGCCGCTTATCAAGGGATGCAGGTGTCCTGCGGGGGTCAAGGGATGGCGTGGGCACTCCCCGGGCGAGGGCGGGCGCCTGGGCCCCAATAGCCCCTGGAAAAATCCCCAGCCCGGGCCCCCGTGGCTCCACTGGACTCCCCAGGTTCCTGCCATGGGGCCTGGTCCTGCTCACCCGGGCCCAGGTTCGCCGCAGGTGAAAGCCCTTTGCGGACGCCCAGGACCGGAGGCCGCGGATGCCTTCATGGGGAGGGGAGTTGAAGCTGTGCGGGACCGAGGTCGCAGCGGTCCCAGTCACTTCTTGTGAAGTTTAGGCCAGACTTTGGAGAGTGGAAGTAGCCAGGTCCAAGTTTGCCGCCTGGGTGCAGGGTGGGGCGATTTGAGCCACAACAAGACTCCTATCCGCTTAGGAGGGGGCATAGGCCTGACTCCCTGGGGCGAACCCGTCGGTGGGCATGGGTTCCACCACCTGGGTCGGCTCCACCTGGCAGGAAACCGTGGCCGGCCCCCCGCCCCCGCCCTGGGTCCCCACGTCTCCCTGGGACCTCAGCCTCTGCGCGGGTGGGAGAACTGCTGGGAAGTGTGGTCCACGGGAAAACGCTCGATCCTCAAGATGGAAGGGAGGGCTTCTGTTTCCCCGGACAGGTGCCCAGGGACCCTGTGAAACTGCTCTGACACCTCAAGGGTGGGTCACGTGACCCCAGGGAGGCTGGTGGCTGGGGAGCCTGAGTGCGCATGCGCGGCCCAGGTCTTGGCCCCAAAGCAGCTGGCCGCGGCTCGAAGAAAAGCCATCTCCTGGGGGCCTCCCCATGTTCTTCCAAACGTAAAGGGGAACCCTTTTACGGATGGAAGAACGGCGGGATATTCGCACTGGTGGGGACGGGAGGGAGGGGCCTACGGGTTTGCCTCCAGGTAGGCAACTGGCTCGCACAGCGGGCCCAGGTGTCTGAGCCCCAGGGAGGCAGAGGGCCGCTTATCGCGTGATGCAGGTGTCCTGCCGGGGTCAAGGGACGGCGTGGGCACTCACCGGGCGACACAGGACGCCTGGCCCTTAGAGAGGCCCCTGGAAAATCCCCCGCCCAGGCCCCCGGTCCCCAAGTCTGTCCTGCGCACACTGTGCGGGGCTGGGAGTGCTGCTGGCAAGTGTGGCCCAGGGGAAATCGAGCGGTCCTCTGGGTGGCAGGGTGGGCTTCCGTTACCCAGACAGGTGCCTAGGGTCCCTGTGAAAATGGTCTGACAGGTTAAGGGTGGGTCACGTGACCCGAGGGTGACTTGTGGTAGGGGAGCCTGAGTGCGGATGCGCGGCCAGGTCTAGGCCCGAAACTAACCAGCCGCGGCTCGGACAAAAGCCATCTCCTGGGGGCCTCCCCCCTGTTCTTCCATCCGTAAAGGGAGACTGCGTTACAGATGGAAGAACAGGGGGATCTTCGCAGTGGTGGGGACGAGACGGAGGGGTCTGCGGGTTTGCCGCCCCGCAGGCCAGTTGCTCGCACCCCGGCCCCTGGTGTCCCAGCCCCATGGAGGCAGAGGGCTGTTTATCGCGTGATGCAGGTGTCCTGCGGGGGTCAAGGGACGGCGTGGGCACTCCTCCAGCAAGAGAGGGCGCCTGGGCCCCGAGAGAGCCCCCAGGATAATCCCCAGCCCTGGCCCCCGTGGCTCCAGTGGCCTCCCCAGGCTCCTGCCATGGGGCCTGGACCTGCTCACCCGGGCCCAGGTGAGCCGCAGGTGAATGCCTTTTGTGGACGCCAAGGACCGGAGGCCGCGGATGCCTTCCCGGGGAGGGGGGTTCGAGCTCTGGGGGACCGAGGTCGCAGGGGTCCCATTCGCTTCTTGCATAGTTTAGGCCAGTCTTTACAGAGTGGAATCCGCCAGGTCCAAGTTTGCCGCCTGGGGCATGGTGGGGCCCTTTGAGCCAAAGCAAGACACTTAGCCGCTTAGGGGGAGGCATAGGCCTGAGTCCCCCGGGGAGAACCCGTCGGTGGACGTGGGTTCTGCCCGCCCGAGCGGAATCCACCTGGCTGGGCACCGTGGCCGGCCCCCGCCCCCGCCCTAGGTCCCCAGGTCTTCCCTGGGACCTCAGTCCCTGCGGGGGTGGGAGAACTGCTGGGAAGTGTGGTCCACGGGAAAACGCGCGGTCCTCTGGGTGGCAGGGAGGGCTTCCGTTTTCCCGGACACGACCTCAGGGACCCTGTGAACCTGGCAGGATATCTCAAGGGTGGAGCCCATGCCCGGAGGGAGGCTTGTGGTGGGGGGGCCTGCCTGCGCATGCGCAGCCCCACGTCTGGGCCCGAAACGAACCAGCCGCGGCCGGGACAAAAGCCATCTCCTGGGGGCCTCCCCCCTGTTCTTCCATCCGTAAAGGGGGACCCCTTTACGGATGGAAGAACAGGGGGATCTTCGTAGTGGTGGGGTCGTGACGGAGGGGTCTGCGGGTTTGCCGCCACGTAGGCCAGTTGCCCCCACCCCGGACCCTGGTGTCCCAGCGCCATGGAGGCAGAGGGCCGCTTATCAAGGGATGCAGGTGTCCTGCGGGGGTCAAGGGATGGCGTGGGCACTCCCCGGGCGAGGGCGGGCGCCTGGGCCCCAATAGCCCCTGGAAAAATCCCCAGCCCGGGCCCCCGTGGCTCCACTGGACTCCCCAGGTTCCTGCCATGGGGCCTGGTCCTGCTCACCCGGGCCCAGTTTCGCCGCAGGTGAAAGCCCTTTGCGGACGCCCAGGACCGGAGGCCGCGGATGCCTTCATGGGGAGGGGAGTTGAAGCTCTGCGGGACCGAGGTCGCAGCGGTCCCAGTCACTTCTTGTGAAGTTTAGGCCAGACTTTGGAGAGTGGAAGTAGCCAGGTCCAAGTTTGCCGCCTGGGTGCAGGGTGGGGCGATTTGAGCCACAACAAGACTCCTATCCGCTTAGGAGGGGGCATAGGCCTGACTCCCTGGGGCGAACCCGTCGGTGGGCATGGGTTCCACCACCTGGGTCGGCTCCACCTGGCAGGAAACCGTGGCCGGCCCCCCGCCCCCGCCCTGGGTCCCCACGTCTCCCTGGGACCTCAGTCTCTGCGCGGGTGGGAGAACTGCTGGGAAGTGTGGTCCACGGGAAAACGCTCGATCCTCAAGATGGAAGGGAGGGCTTCTGTTTCCCCGGACAGGTGCCCAGGGACCCTGTGAAACTGCTCTGACACCTCAAGGGTGGGTCACGTGACCCCAGGGAGGCTGGTGGCTGGGGAGCCTGAGTGCGCATGCGCGGCCCAGGTCTTGGCCCCAAAGCAGCTGGCCGCGGCTCGGAGAAAAGCCATCTCCTGGGGGCCTCCCCATGTTCTTCCAAACGTAAAGGGGAACCCTTTTACGGATGGAAGAACGGCGGGATATTCGCACTGGTGGGGACGGGAGGGAGGGGCCTACGGGTTTGCCTCCAGGTAGGCCAGTTTCTCGCACAGCGGGCCCAGGTGTCTGAGCCCCAGGGAGGCAGAGGGCCGCTTATCGCGTGATGCAGGTGTCCTGCCGGGGTCAAGGGACGGCGTGGGCACTCACCGGGCGACACAGGACGCCTGGCCCTTAGAGAGGCCCCTGGAAAATCCCCCGCCCAGGCCCCCGGTCCCCAAGTCTGTCCTGCGCACACTGTGCGGGGCTGGGAGTGCTGCTGGCAAGTGTGGCCCAGGGGAAATCGAGCGGTCCTCTGGGTGGCAGGGTGGGCTTCCGTTACCCAGACAGGTGCCTAGGGTCCCTGTGAAAATGGTCTGACAGGTTAAGGGTGGGTCACGTGACCCGAGGGTGACTTGTGGTAGGGGAGCCTGAGTGCGGATGCGCGGCCAGGTCTAGGCCCGAAACTAACCAGCCGCGGCTCGGACAAAAGCCATCTCCTGGGGGCCTCCCCCCTGTTCTTCCATCCGTAAAGGGAGACTGCGTTACAGATGGAAGAACAGGGGGATCTTCGCAGTGGTGGGGACGAGACGGAGGGGTCTGCGGGTTTGCCGCCCCGCAGGCCAGTTGCTCGCACCCCGGCCCCTGGTGTCCCAGCCCCATGGAGGCAGAGGGCTGTTTATCGCGTGATGCAGGTGTCCTGCGGGGGTCAAGGGACGGCGTGGGCACTCCTCCAGCAAGAGAGGTCGCCTGGGCCCCGAGAGAGCCCCCAGGATAATCCCCAGCCCTGGCCCCCGTGGCTCCAGTGGCCTCCCCAGGCTCCTGCCATGGGGCCTGGACCTGCTCACCCGGGCCCAGGTGAGCCGCAGGTGAATGCCTTTTGTGGACGCCAAGGACCGGAGGCCGCGGATGCCTTCCCGGGGAGGGGGGTTCGAGCTCTGGGGGACCGAGGTCGCAGGGGTCCCATTCGCTTCTTGCATAGTTTAGGCCAGTCTTTACAGAGTGGAATCCGCCAGCTCCAAGTTTGCCGCCTGGGGCATGGTGGGGCCCTTTGAGCCAAAGCAAGACACTTAGCCGCTTAGGGGGAGGCATAGGCCTGAGTCCCCCGGGGAGAACCCGTCGGTGGACGTGGGTTCTGCCCGCCCGAGCGGAATCCACCTGGCTGGGCACCGTGGCCGGCCCCCGCCCCCGCCCTAGGTCCCCAGGTCTTCCCTGGGACCTCAGTCCCTGCGGGGGTGGGAGAACTGCTGGGAAGTGTGGTCCACGGGAAAACGCGCGGTCCTCTGGGTGGCAGGGAGGGCTTCCGTTTTCCCGGACACGACCTCAGGGACCCTGTGAACCTGGCAGGATATCTCAAGGGTGGAGCCCATGCCCGGAGGGAGGCTTGTGGTGGGGGGGCCTGCCTGCGCATGCGCAGCCCCACGTCTGGGCCCGAAACGAACCAGCCGCGGCCGGGACAAAAGCCATCTCCTGGGGGCCTCCCCCCTGTTCTTCCATCCGTAAAGGGGGACCCCTTTACGGATGGAAGAACAGGGGGATCTTCGTAGTGGTGGGGTCGTGACGGAGGGGTCTGCGGGTTTGCCGCCACGTAGGCCAGTTGCCCCCACCCCGGACCCTGGTGTCCCAGCGCCATGGAGGCAGAGGGCCGCTTATCAAGGGATGCAGGTGTCCTGCGGGGGTCAAGGGATGGCGTGGGCACTCCCCGGGCGAGGGCGGGCGCCTGGGCCCCAATAGCCCCTGGAAAAATCCCCAGCCCGGGCCCCCGTGGCTCCACTGGACTCCCCAGGTTCCTGCCATGGGGCCTGGTCCTGCTCACCCGGGCCCAGGTTCGCCGCAGGTGAAAGCCCTTTGCGGACGCCCAGGACCGGAGGCCGCGGATGCCTTCATGGGGAGGGGAGTTGAAGCTGTGCGGGACCGAGGTCGCAGCGGTCCCAGTCACTTCTTGTGAAGTTTAGGCCAGACTTTGGAGAGTGGAAGTAGCCAGGTCCAAGTTTGCCGCCTGGGTGCAGGGTGGGGCGATTTGAGCCACAACAAGACTCCTATCCGCTTAGGAGGGGGCATAGGCCTGACTCCCTGGGGCGAACCCGTCGGTGGGCATGGGTTCCACCGCCTGGGTCCGCTCCACCTGGCAGGAAACCGTGGCCGGCCCCCCGCCCCCGCCCTGGGTCCCCACGTCTCCCTGGGACCTCAGCCTCTGCGCGGGTGGGAGAACTGCTGGGAAGTGTGGTCCACGGGAAAACGCTCGATCCTCAAGATGGAAGGGAGGGCTTCTGTTTCCCCGGACAGGTGCCCAGGGACCCTGTGAAACTGCTCTGACACCTCAAGGGTGGGTCACGTGACCCCAGGGAGGCTGGTGGCTGGGGAGCCTGAGTGCGCATGCGCGGCCCAGGTCTTGGCCCCAAAGCAGCTGGCCGCGGCTCGGAGAAAAGCCATCTCCTGGGGGCCTCCCCATGTTCTTCCAAACGTAAAGGGGAACCCTTTTACGGATGGAAGAACGGCGGGATATTCGCACTGGTGGGGACGGGAGGGAGGGGCCTACGGGTTTGCCTCCAGGTAGGCCAGTTTCTCGCACAGCGGGCCCAGGTGTCTGAGCCCCAGGGAGGCAGAGGGCCGCTTATCGCGTGATGCAGGTGTCCTGCCGGGGTCAAGGGACGGCGTGGGCACTCACCGGGCGACACAGGACGCCTGGCCCTTAGAGAGGCCCCTGGAAAATCCCCCGCCCAGGCCCCCGGTCCCCAAGTCTGTCCTGCGCACACTGTGCGGGGCTGGGAGTGCTGCTGGCAAGTGTGGCCCAGGGGAAATCGAGCGGTCCTCTGGGTGGCAGGGTGGGCTTCCGTTACCCAGACAGGTGCCTAGGGTCCCTGTGAAAATGGTCTGACAGGTTAAGGGTGGGTCACGTGACCCGAGGGTGACTTGTGGTAGGGGAGCCTGAGTGCGGATGCGCGGCCAGGTCTAGGCCCGAAACTAACCAGCCGCGGCTCGGACAAAAGCCATCTCCTGGGGGCCTCCCCCCTGTTCTTCCATCCGTAAAGGGAGACTGCGTTACAGATGGAAGAACAGGGGGATCTTCGCAGTGGTGGGGACGAGACGGAGGGGTCTGCGGGTTTGCCGCCCCGCAGGCCAGTTGCTCGCACCCCGGCCCCTGGTGTCCCAGCCCCATGGAGGCAGAGGGCTGTTTATCGCGTGATGCAGGTGTCCTGCGGGGGTCAAGGGACGGCGTGGGCACTCCTCCAGCAAGAGAGGGCGCCTGGGCCCCGAGAGAGCCCCCAGGATAATCCCCAGCCCTGGCCCCCGTGGCTCCAGTGGCCTCCCCAGGCTCCTGCCATGGGGCCTGGACCTGCTCACCCGGGCCCAGGTGAGCCGCAGGTGAATGCCTTTTGTGGACGCCAAGGACCGGAGGCCGCGGATGCCTTCCCGGGGAGGGGGGTTCGAGCTCTGGGGGACCGAGGTCGCAGGGGTCCCATTCGCTTCTTGCATAGTTTAGGCCAGTCTTTACAGAGTGGAATCCGCCAGGTCCAAGTTTGCCGCCTGGGGCATGGTGGGGCCCTTTGAGCCAAAGCAAGACACTTAGCCGCTTAGGGGGAGGCATAGGCCTGAGTCCCCCGGGGAGAACCCGTCGGTGGACGTGGGTTCTGCCCGCCCGAGCGGAATCCACCTGGCTGGGCACCGTGGCCGGCCCCCGCCCCCGCCCTAGGTCCCCAGGTCTTCCCTGGGACCTCAGTCCCTGCGGGGGTGGGAGAACTGCTGGGAAGTGTGGTCCACGGGAAAACGCGCGGTCCTCTGGGTGGCAGGGAGGGCTTCCGTTTTCCCGGACACGACCTCAGGGACCCTGTGAACCTGGCAGGATATCTCAAGGGTGGAGCCCATGCCCGGAGGGAGGCTTGTGGTGGGGGGGCCTGCCTGCGCATGCGCAGCCCCACGTCTGGGCCCGAAACGAACCAGCCGCGGCCGGGACAAAAGCCATCTCCTGGGGGCCTCCCCCCTGTTCTTCCATCCGTAAAGGGGGACCCCTTTACGGATGGAAGAACAGGGGGATCTTCGTAGTGGTGGGGTCGTGACGGAGGGGTCTGCGGGTTTGCCGCCACGTAGGCCAGTTGCCCCCACCCCGGACCCTGGTGTCCCAGCGCCATGGAGGCAGAGGGCCGCTTATCAAGGGATGCAGGTGTCCTGCGGGGGTCAAGGGATGGCGTGGGCACTCCCCGGGCGAGGGCGGGCGCCTGGGCCCCAATAGCCCCTGGAAAAATCCCCAGCCCGGGCCCCCGTGGCTCCACTGGACTCCCCAGGTTCCTGCCATGGGGCCTGGTCCTGCTCACCCGGGCCCAGGTTCGCCGCAGGTGAAAGCCCTTTGCGGACGCCCAGGACCGGAGGCCGCGGATGCCTTCATGGGGAGGGGAGTTGAAGCTGTGCGGGACCGAGGTCGCAGCGGTCCCAGTCACTTCTTGTGAAGTTTAGGCCAGACTTTGGAGAGTGGAAGTAGCCAGGTCCAAGTTTGCCGCCTGGGTGCAGGGTGGGGCGATTTGAGCCACAACAAGACTCCTATCCGCTTAGGAGGGGGCATAGGCCTGACTCCCTGGGGCGAACCCGTCGGTGGGCATGGGTTCCACCGCCTGGGTCCGCTCCACCTGGCAGGAAACCGTGGCCGGCCCCCCGCCCCCGCCCTGGGTCCCCACGTCTCCCTGGGACCTCAGCCTCTGCGCGGGTGGGAGAACTGCTGGGAAGTGTGGTCCACGGGAAAACGCTCGATCCTCAAGATGGAAGGGAGGGCTTCTGTTTCCCCGGACAGGTGCCCAGGGACCCTGTGAAACTGCTCTGACACCTCAAGGGTGGGTCACGTGACCCCAGGGAGGCTGGTGGCTGGGGAGCCTGAGTGCGCATGCGCGGCCCAGGTCTTGGCCCCAAAGCAGCTGGCCGCGGCTCGGAGAAAAGCCATCTCCTGGGGGCCTCCCCATGTTCTTCCAAACGTAAAGGGGAACCCTTTTACGGATGGAAGAACGGCGGGATATTCGCACTGGTGGGGACGGGAGGGAGGGGCCTACAGGTTTGCCTCCAGGTAGGCCACTGGCTCGCACAGCGGGCCCAGGTGTCTGAGCCCCAGGGAGGCAGAGGGCCGCTTCTCACGTGATGCAGGTGTCCTGCCGGGGTTAAGGGACGGCGTGGGCACTCACCGGGCGACACAGGACGCCTGGCCCTTAGAGAGGCCCCTGGAAAATCCCCCGCCCAGGCCCCCGGTCCCCAAGTCTGTCCTGCGCACACTGTGCGGGGCTGGGAGTGCTGCTGGCAAGTGTGGCCCAGGGGAAATCGAGCGGTCCTCTGGGTGGCAGGGTGGGCTTCCGTTACCCAGACAGGTGCCTAGGGTCCCTGTGAAAATGGTCTGACAGGTTAAGGGTGGGTCACGTGACCCGAGGGTGACTTGTGGTAGGGGAGCCTGAGTGCGGATGCGCGGCCAGGTCTAGGCCCGAAACTAACCAGCCGCGGCTCGGACAAAAGCCATCTCCTGGGGGCCTCCCCCCTGTTCTTCCATCCGTAAAGGGAGACTGCGTTACAGATGGAAGAACAGGGGGATCTTCGCAGTGGTGGGGACGAGACGGAGGGGTCTGCGGGTTTGCCGCCCCGCAGGCCAGTTGCTCGCACCCCGGCCCCTGGTGTCCCAGCCCCATGGAGGCAGAGGGCTGTTTATCGAGTGATGCAGGTGTCCTGCGGGGGTCAAGGGACGGCGTGGGCACTCCTCCAGCAAGAGAGGGCGCCTGGGCCCCGAGAGAGCCCCCAGGATAATCCCCAGCCCTGGCCCCCGTGGCTCCAGTGGCCTCCCCAGGCTCCTGCCATGGGGCCTGGACCTGCTCACCCGGGCCCAGGTGAGCCGCAGGTGAATGCCTTTTGTGGACGCCAAGGACCGGAGGCCGCGGATGCCTTCCCGGGGAGGGGGGTTCGAGCTCTGGGGGACCGAGGTCGCAGGGGTCCCATTCGCTTCTTGCATAGTTTAGGCCAGTCTTTACAGAGTGGAATCCGCCAGGTCCAAGTTTGCCGCCTGGGGCATGGTGGGGCCCTTTGAGCCAAAGCAAGACACTTAGCCGCTTAGGGGGAGGCATAGGCCTGAGTCCCCCGGGGAGAACCCGTCGGTGGACGTGGGTTCTGCCCGCCCGAGCGGAATCCACCTGGCTGGGCACCGTGGCCGGCCCCCGCCCCCGCCCTAGGTCCCCAGGTCTTCCCTGGGACCTCAGTCCCTGCGGGGGTGGGAGAACTGCTGGGAAGTGTGGTCCACGGGAAAACGCGCGGTCCTCTGGGTGGCAGGGAGGGCTTCCGTTTTCCCGGACACGACCTCAGGGACCCTGTGAACCTGGCAGGATATCTCAAGGGTGGAGCCCATGCCCGGAGGGAGGCTTGTGGTGGGGGGGCCTGCCTGCGCATGCGCAGCCCCACGTCTGGGCCCGAAACGAACCAGCCGCGGCCGGGACAAAAGCCATCTCCTGGGGGCCTCCCCCCTGTTCTTCCATCCGTAAAGGGGGACCCCTTTACGGATGGAAGAACAGGGGGATCTTCGTAGTGGTGGGGTCGTGACGGAGGTGTCTGCGGGTTTGCCGCCACGTAGGCCAGTTGCCCCCACCCCGGACCCTGGTGTCCCAGCGCCATGGAGGTAGAGGGCCGCTTATCAAGGGATGCAGGTGTCCTGCGGGGGTCAAGGGATGGCGTGGGCACTCCCCGGGCGAGGGCGGGCGCCTGTGCCCCAATAGCCCCTGGAAAAATCCCCAGCCCGGGCCCCCGTGGCTCCACTGGACTCCCCAGGTTCCTGCCATGGGGCCTGGTCCTGCTCACCCGGGCCCAGGTTCGCCGCAGGTGAAAGCCCTTTGCGGACGCCCAGGACCGGAGGCCGCGGATGCCTTCATGGGGAGGGGAGTTGAAGCACTGCGGGACCGAGGTCGCAGCGGTCCCAGTCACTTCTTGTGAAGTTTAGGCCAGACTTTGGAGAGTGGAAGTAGCCAGGTCCAAGTTTGCTGCCTGGGTGCAGGGTGGGGCGATTTGAGCCACAACAAGACTCCTATCCGCTTAGAGGGGGGCATAGGCCTGACTCCCAGGGGCGAACCCGTCGGTGGGCATGGGTTCCACCGCCTGGGTCGGCTCCACCTGGCAGGAAACCATGGCCGGCCCCCCGCCCCCGCCCTGGGTCCCCACGTCTCCCTGGGACCTCAGCCTCTGCGCGGGTGGGAGAACTGCTGGGAAGTGTGGTCCACGGGAAAACGCTCGATCCTCAAGATGGAAGGGAGGGCTTCTGTTTCCCCGGACAGGTGCCCAGGGACCCTGTGAAACTGCTCTGACACCTCAAGGGTGGGTCACGTGACCCCAGGGAGGCTGGTGGCTGGGGAGCCTGAGTGCGCATGCGCGGCCCTGGTCTTGGCCCCAAAGCAGCTGGCCGCGGCTCGGAGAAAAGCCATCTCCTGGGGGCCTCCCCATGTTCTTCCAAACGTAAAGGGGAACCCTTTTACGGATGGAAGAACGGCGGGATATTCGCACTGGTGGGGACGGGAGGGAGGGGCCTAGAGGTTTGCCTCCAGGTAGGCCACTGGCTCGCACAGCGGGCCCAGGTGTCTGAGCCCCAGGGAGGCAGAGGGCCGCTTATCACGTGATGCAGGTGTCCTGCCGGGGTCAAGGGACGGCGTGGGCACTCACCGGGCGACACAGGACGCCTGGCCCTTAGACAGGCCCCTGGAAAATCCCCCGCCCAGGCCCCCGGTCCCCAAGTCTGTCCTGCGCACACTGTGCGGGGCTGGGAGTGCTGCTGGCAAGTGTGGCCCAGGGGAAATCGAGCGGTCCTCTGGGTGGCAGGGTGGGCTTCCGTTACCCAGACAGGTGCCTAGGGTCCCTGTGAAAATGGTCTGACAGGTTAAGGGTGGGTCACGTGACCCGAGGGTGACTTGTGGTAGGGGAGCCTGAGTGCGGATGCGCGGCCAGGTCTAGGCCCGAAACTAACCAGCCGCGGCTCGGACAAAAGCCATCTCCTGGGGGCCTCCCCCCTGTTCTTCCATCCGTAAAGGGGGACCCCTTTACGGATGGAAGAACAGGGGGATCTTCGTAGTGGTGGGGTCGTGACGGAGGGGTCTGCGGGTTTGCCGCCACGTAGGCCAGTTGCCCCCACCCCGGACCCTGGTGTCCCAGCGCCATGGAGGCAGAGGGCCGCTTATCAAGGGATGCAGGTGTCCTGCGGGGGTCAAGGGATGGCGTGGGCACTCCCCGGGCGAGGGCGGGCGCCTGGGCCCCAATAGCCCCTGGAAAAATCCCCAGCCCGGGCCCCCGTGGCTCCACTGGACTCCCCAGGTTCCTGCCATGGGGCCTGGTCCTGCTCACCCGGGCCCAGGTTCGCCGCAGGTGAAAGCCCTTTGCGGACGCCCAGGACCGGAGGCCGCGGATGCCTTCATGGGGAGGGGAGTTGAAGCTGTGCGGGACCGAGGTCGCAGCGGTCCCAGTCACTTCTTGTGAAGTTTAGGCCAGACTTTGGAGAGTGGAAGTAGCCAGGTCCAAGTTTGCCGCCTGGGTGCAGGGTGGGGCGATTTGAGCCACAACAAGACTCCTATCCGCTTAGGAGGGGGCATAGGCCTGACTCCCTGGGGCGAACCCGTCGGTGGGCATGGGTTCCACCGCCTGGGTCCGCTCCACCTGGCAGGAAACCGTGGCCGGCCCCCCGCCCCCGCCCTGGGTCCCCACGTCTCCCTGGGACCTCAGCCTCTGCGCGGGTGGGAGAACTGCTGGGAAGTGTGGTCCACGGGAAAACGCTCGATCCTCAAGATGGAAGGGAGGGCTTCTGTTTCCCCGGACAGGTGCCCAGGGACCCTGTGAAACTGCTCTGACACCTCAAGGGTGGGTCACGTGACCCCAGGGAGGCTGGTGGCTGGGGAGCCTGAGTGCGCATGCGCGGCCCAGGTCTTGGCCCCAAAGCAGCTGGCCGCGGCTCGGAGAAAAGCCATCTCCTGGGGGCCTCCCCATGTTCTTCCAAACGTAAAGGGGAACCCTTTTACGGATGGAAGAACGGCGGGATATTCGCACTGGTGGGGACGGGAGGGAGGGGCCTACAGGTTTGCCTCCAGGTAGGCCACTGGCTCGCACAGCGGGCCCAGGTGTCTGAGCCCCAGGGAGGCAGAGGGCCGCTTCTCACGTGATGCAGGTGTCCTGCCGGGGTTAAGGGACGGCGTGGGCACTCACCGGGCGACACAGGACGCCTGGCCCTTAGAGAGGCCCCTGGAAAATCCCCCGCCCAGGCCCCCGGTCCCCAAGTCTGTCCTGCGCACACTGTGCGGGGCTGGGAGTGCTGCTGGCAAGTGTGGCCCAGGGGAAATCGAGCGGTCCTCTGGGTGGCAGGGTGGGCTTCCGTTACCCAGACAGGTGCCTAGGGTCCCTGTGAAAATGGTCTGACAGGTTAAGGGTGGGTCACGTGACCCGAGGGTGACTTGTGGTAGGGGAGCCTGAGTGCGGATGCGCGGCCAGGTCTAGGCCCGAAACTAACCAGCCGCGGCTCGGACAAAAGCCATCTCCTGGGGGCCTCCCCCCTGTTCTTCCATCCGTAAAGGGAGACTGCGTTACAGATGGAAGAACAGGGGGATCTTCGCAGTGGTGGGGACGAGACGGAGGGGTCTGCGGGTTTGCCGCCCCGCAGGCCAGTTGCTCGCACCCCGGCCCCTGGTGTCCCAGCCCCATGGAGGCAGAGGGCTGTTTATCGCGTGATGCAGGTGTCCTGCGGGGGTCAAGGGACGGCGTGGGCACTCCTCCAGCAAGAGAGGGCGCCTGGGCCCCGAGAGAGCCCCCAGGATAATCCCCAGCCCTGGCCCCCGTGGCTCCAGTGGCCTCCCCAGGCTCCTGCCATGGGGCCTGGACCTGCTCACCCGGGCCCAGGTGAGCCGCAGGTGAATGCCTTTTGTGGACGCCAAGGACCGGAGGCCGCGGATGCCTTCCCGGGGAGGGGGGTTCGAGCTCTGGGGGACCGAGGTCGCAGGGGTCCCATTCGCTTCTTGCATAGTTTAGGCCAGTCTTTACAGAGTGGAATCCGCCAGGTCCAAGTTTGCCGCCTGGGGCATGGTGGGGCCCTTTGAGCCAAAGCAAGACACTTAGCCGCTTAGGGGGAGGCATAGGCCTGAGTCCCCCGGGGAGAACCCGTCGGTGGACGTGGGTTCTGCCCGCCCGAGCGGAATCCACCTGGCTGGGCACCGTGGCCGGCCCCCGCCCCCGCCCTAGGTCCCCAGGTCTTCCCTGGGACCTCAGTCCCTGCGGGGGTGGGAGAACTGCTGGGAAGTGTGGTCCACGGGAAAACGCGCGGTCCTCTGGGTGGCAGGGAGGGCTTCCGTTTTCCCGGACACGACCTCAGGGACCCTGTGAACCTGGCAGGATATCTCAAGGGTGGAGCCCATGCCCGGAGGGAGGCTTGTGGTGGGGGGGCCTGCCTGCGCATGCGCAGCCCCACGTCTGGGCCCGAAACGAACCAGCCGCGGCCGGGACAAAAGCCATCTCCTGGGGGCCTCCCCCCTGTTCTTCCATCCGTAAAGGGGGACCCCTTTACGGATGGAAGAACAGGGGGATCTTCGTAGTGGTGGGGTCGTGACGGAGGTGTCTGCGGGTTTGCCGCCACGTAGGCCAGTTGCCCCCACCCCGGACCCTGGTGTCCCAGCGCCATGGAGGTAGAGGGCCGCTTATCAAGGGATGCAGGTGTCCTGCGGGGGTCAAGGGATGGCGTGGGCACTCCCCGGGCGAGGGCGGGCGCCTGTGCCCCAATAGCCCCTGGAAAAATCCCCAGCCCGGGCCCCCGTGGCTCCACTGGACTCCCCAGGTTCCTGCCATGGGGCCTGGTCCTGCTCACCCGGGCCCAGGTTCGCCGCAGGTGAAAGCCCTTTGCGGACGCCCAGGACCGGAGGCCGCGGATGCCTTCATGGGGAGGGGAGTTGAAGCACTGCGGGACCGAGGTCGCAGCGGTCCCAGTCACTTCTTGTGAAGTTTAGGCCAGACTTTGGAGAGTGGAAGTAGCCAGGTCCAAGTTTGCTGCCTGGGTGCAGGGTGGGGCGATTTGAGCCACAACAAGACTCCTATCCGCTTAGAGGGGGGCATAGGCCTGACTCCCAGGGGCGAACCCGTCGGTGGGCATGGGTTCCACCGCCTGGGTCGGCTCCACCTGGCAGGAAACCATGGCCGGCCCCCCGCCCCCCGCCCTGGGTCCCCACGTCTCCCTGGGACCTCAGCCTCTGCGCGGGTGGGAGAACTGCTGGGAAGTGTGGTCCACGGGAAAACGCTCGATCCTCAAGATGGAAGGGAGGGCTTCTGTTTCCCCGGACAGGTGCCCAGGGACCCTGTGAAACTGCTCTGACACCTCAAGGGTGGGTCACGTGACCCCAGGGAGGCTGGTGGCTGGGGAGCCTGAGTGCGCATGCGCGGCCCTGGTCTTGGCCCCAAAGCAGCTGGCCGCGGCTCGGAGAAAAGCCATCTCCTGGGGGCCTCCCCATGTTCTTCCAAACGTAAAGGGGAACCCTTTTACGGATGGAAGAACGGCGGGATATTCGCACTGGTGGGGACGGGAGGGAGGGGCCTAGAGGTTTGCCTCCAGGTAGGCCACTGGCTCGCACAGCGGGCCCAGGTGTCTGAGCCCCAGGGAGGCAGAGGGGCCGCTTATCACGTGATGCAGGTGTCCTGCCGGGGTCAAGGGACGGCGTGGGCACTCACCGGGCGACACAGGACGCCTGGCCCTTAGACAGGCCCCTGGAAAATCCCCCGCCCAGGCCCCCGGTCCCCAAGTCTGTCCTGCGCACACTGTGCGGGGCTGGGAGTGCTGCTGGCAAGTGTGGCCCAGGGGAAATCGAGCGGTCCTCTGGGTGGCAGGGTGGGCTTCCGTTACCCAGACAGGTGCCTAGGGTCCCTGTGAAAATGGTCTGACAGGTTAAGGGTGGGTCACGTGACCCGAGGGTGACTTGTGGTAGGGGAGCCTGAGTGCGGATGCGCGGCCAGGTCTAGGCCCGAAACTAACCAGCCGCGGCTCGGACAAAAGCCATCTCCTGGGGGCCTCCCCCCTGTTCTTCCATCCGTAAAGGGAGACTGCGTTACAGATGGAAGAACAGGGGGATCTTCGCAGTGGTGGGGACGAGACGGAGGGGTCTGCGGGTTTGCCGCCCCGCAGGCCAGTTGCTCGCACCCCGGCCCCTGGTGTCCCAGCCCCATGGAGGCAGAGGGCTGTTTATCGCGTGATGCAGGTGTCCTGCGGGGGTCAAGGGACGGCGTGGGCACTCCTCCAGCAAGAGAGGGCGCCTGGGCCCCGAGAGAGCCCCCAGGATAATCCCCAGCCCTGGCCCCCGTGGCTCCAGTGGCCTCCCCAGGCTCCTGCCATGGGGCCTGGACCTGCTCACCCGGGCCCAGGTGAGCCGCAGGTGAATGCCTTTTGTGGACGCCAAGGACCGGAGGCCGCGGATGCCTTCCCGGGGAGGGGGGTTCGAGCTCTGGGGGACCGAGGTCGCAGGGGTCCCATTCGCTTCTTGCATAGTTTAGGCCAGTCTTTACAGAGTGGAATCCGCCAGGTCCAAGTTTGCCGCCTGGGGCATGGTGGGGCCCTTTGAGCCAAAGCAAGACACTTAGCCGCTTAGGGGGAGGCATAGGCCTGAGTCCCCCGGGGAGAACCCGTCGGTGGACGTGGGTTCTGCCCGCCCGAGCGGAATCCACCTGGCTGGGCACCGTGGCCGGCCCCCGCCCCCGCCCTAGGTCCCCAGGTCTTCCCTGGGACCTCAGTCCCTGCGGGGGTGGGAGAACTGCTGGGAAGTGTGGTCCACGGGAAAACGCGCGGTCCTCTGGGTGGCAGGGAGGGCTTCCGTTTTCCCGGACACGACCTCAGGGACCCTGTGAACCTGGCAGGATATCTCAAGGGTGGAGCCCATGCCCGGAGGGAGGCTTGTGGTGGGGGGGCCTGCCTGCGCATGCGCAGCCCCACGTCTGGGCCCGAAACGAACCAGCCGCGGCCGGGACAAAAGCCATATCCTGGGGGCCTCCCCCCTGTTCTTCCATCCGTAAAGGGGGACCCCTTTACGGATGGAAGAACAGGGGGATCTTCGTAGTGGTGGGGTCGTGACGGAGGGGTCTGCGGGTTTGCCGCCACGTAGGCCAGTTGCCCCCACCCCGGACCCTGGTGTCCCAGCGCCATGGAGGCAGAGGGCCGCTTATCAAGGGATGCAGGTGTCCTGCGGGGGTCAAGGGATGGCGTGGGCACTCCCCGGGCGAGGGCGGGCGCCTGGGCCCCAATAGCCCCTGGAAAAATCCCCAGCCCGGGCCCCCGTGGCTCCACTGGACTCCCCAGGTTCCTGCCATGGGGCCTGGTCCTGCTCACCCGGGCCCAGGTTCGCCGCAGGTGAAAGCCCTTTGCGGACGCCCAGGACCGGAGGCCGCGGATGCCTTCATGGGGAGGGGAGTTGAAGCTCTGCGGGACCGAGGTCGCAGCGGTCCCAGTCACTTCTTGTGAAGTTTAGGCCAGACTTTGGAGAGTGGAAGTAGCCAGGTCCAAGTTTGCCGCCTGGGTGCAGGGTGGGGCGATTTGAGCCACAACAAGACTCCTATCCGCTTAGGAGGGGGCATAGGCCTGACTCCCTGGGGCGAACCCGTCGGTGGGCATGGGTTCCACCACCTGGGTCGGCTCCACCTGGCAGGAAACCGTGGCCGGCCCCCCGCCCCCGCCCTGGGTCCCCACGTCTCCCTGGGACCTCAGCCTCTGCGCGGGTGGGAGAACTGCTGGGAAGTGTGGTCCACGGGAAAACGCTCGATCCTCAAGATGGAAGGGAGGGCTTCTGTTTCCCCGGACAGGTGCCCAGGGACCCTGTGAAACTGCTCTGACACCTCAAGGGTGGGTCACGTGACCCCAGGGAGGCTGGTGGCTGGGGAGCCTGAGTGCGCATGCGCGGCCCAGGTCTTGGCCCCAAAGCAGCTGGCCGCGGCTCGAAGAAAAGCCATCTCCTGGGGGCCTCCCCATGTTCTTCCAAACGTAAAGGGGAACCCTTTTACGGATGGAAGAACGGCGGGATATTCGCACTGGTGGGGACGGGAGGGAGGGGCCTACGGGTTTGCCTCCAGGTAGGCCACTGGCTCGCACAGCGGGCCCAGGTGTCTGAGCCCCAGGGAGGCAGAGGGCCGCTTATCGCGTGATGCAGGTGTCCTGCCGGGGTCAAGGGACGGCGTGGGCACTCACCGGGCGACACAGGACGCCTGGCCCTTAGAGAGGCCCCTGGAAAATCCCCCGCCCAGGCCCCCGGTCCCCAAGTCTGTCCTGCGCACACTGTGCGGGGCTGGGAGTGCTGCTGGCAAGTGTGGCCCAGGGGAAATCGAGCGGTCCTCTGGGTGGCAGGGTGGGCTTCCGTTACCCAGACAGGTGCCTAGGGTCCCTGTGAAAATGGTCTGACAGGTTAAGGGTGGGTCACGTGACCCGAGGGTGACTTGTGGTAGGGGAGCCTGAGTGCGGATGCGCGGCCAGGTCTAGGCCCGAAACTAACCAGCCGCGGCTCGGACAAAAGCCATCTCCTGGGGGCCTCCCCCCTGTTCTTCCATCCGTAAAGGGAGACTGCGTTACAGATGGAAGAACAGGGGGATCTTCGCAGTGGTGGGGACGAGACGGAGGGGTCTGCGGGTTTGCCGCCCCGCAGGCCAGTTGCTCGCACCCCGGCCCCTGGTGTCCCAGCCCCATGGAGGCAGAGGGCTGTTTATCGCGTGATGCAGGTGTCCTGCGGGGGTCAAGGGACGGCGTGGGCACTCCTCCAGCAAGAGAGGGCGCCTGGGCCCCGAGAGAGCCCCCAGGATAATCCCCAGCCCTGGCCCCCGTGGCTCCAGTGGCCTCCCCAGGCTCCTGCCATGGGGCCTGGACCTGCTCACCCGGGCCCAGGTGAGCCGCAGGTGAATGCCTTTTGTGGACGCCAAGGACCGGAGGCCGCGGATGCCTTCCCGGGGAGGGGGGTTCGAGCTCTGGGGGACCGAGGTCGCAGGGGTCCCATTCGCTTCTTGCATAGTTTAGGCCAGTCTTTACAGAGTGGAATCCGCCAGGTCCAAGTTTGCCGCCTGGGGCATGGTGGGGCCCTTTGAGCCAAAGCAAGACACTTAGCCGCTTAGGGGGAGGCATAGGCCTGAGTCCCCCGGGGAGAACCCGTCGGTGGACGTGGGTTCTGCCCGCCCGAGCGGAATCCACCTGGCTGGGCACCGTGGCCGGCCCCCGCCCCCGCCCTAGGTCCCCAGGTCTTCCCTGGGACCTCAGTCCCTGCGGGGGTGGGAGAACTGCTGGGAAGTGTGGTCCACGGGAAAACGCGCGGTCCTCTGGGTGGCAGGGAGGGCTTCCGTTTTCCCGGACACGACCTCAGGGACCCTGTGAACCTGGCAGGATATCTCAAGGGTGGAGCCCATGCCTGGAGGGAGGCTTGTGGTGGGGGGGCCTGCCTGCGCATGCGCAGCCCCACGTCTGGGCCCGAAACGAACCAGCCGCGGCCGGGACAAAAGCCATCTCCTGGGGGCCTCCCCCCTGTTCTTCCATCCGTAAAGGGGGATCCCTTTACGGATGGAAGAACAGGGGGATCTTCGTAGTGGTGGGGTCGTGACGGAGGGGTCTGCGGGTTTGCCGCCACGTAGGCCAGTTGCCCCCACCCCGGACCCTGGTGTCCCAGCGCCATGGAGGCAGAGGGCCGCTTATCAAGGGATGCAGGTGTCCTGCGGTGGTCAAGGGATGGCGTGGGCACTCCCCGGGCGAGGGCGGGCGCCTGGGCCCCAATAGCCCCTGGAAAAATCCCCAGCCCGGGCCCCCGTGGCTCCACTGGACTCCCCAGGTTCCTGCCATGGGGCCTGGTCCTGCTCACCCGGGCCCAGGTTCGCCGCAGGTGAAAGCCCTTTGCGGACGCCCAGGACCGGAGGCCGCGGATGCCTTCATGGGGAGGGCAGTTGAAGCTGTGCGGGACCGAGGTCGCAGCGGTCCCAGTCACTTCTTGTGAAGTTTAGGCCAGACTTTGGAGAGTGGAAGTAGCCAGGTCCAAGTTTGCCGCCTGGGTGCAGGGTGGGGCGATTTGAGCCACAACAAGACTCCTATCCGCTTAGGAGGGGGCATAGGCCTGACTCCCTGGGGCGAACCCGTCGGTGGGCATGGGTTCCACCACCTGGGTCGGCTCCACCTGGCAGGAAACCGTGGCCGGCCCCCCGCCCCCGCCCTGGGTCCCCACGTCTCCCTGGGACCTCAGCCTCTGCGCGGGTGGGAGAACTGCTGGGAAGTGTGGTCCACGGGAAAACGCTCGATCCTCAAGATGGAAGGGAGGGCTTCTGTTTCCCCGGACAGGTGCCCAGGGACCCTGTGAAACTGCTCTGACACCTCAAGGGTGGGTCACGTGACCCCAGGGAGGCTGGTGGCTGGGGAGCCTGAGTGCGCATGCGCGGCCCAGGTCTTGGCCCCAAAGCAGCTGGCCGCGGCTCGGAGAAAAGCCATCTCCTGGGGGCCTCCCCATGTTCTTCCAAACGTAAAGGGGAACCCTTTTACGGATGGAAGAACGGCGGGATATTCGCACTGGTGGGGACGGGAGGGAGGGGCCTACGGGTTTGCCTCCAGGTAGGCCAGTTTCTCGCACAGCGGGCCCAGGTGTCTGAGCCCCAGGGAGGCAGAGGGCCGCTTATCGCGTGATGCAGGTGTCCTGCCGGGGTCAAGGGACGGCGTGGGCACTCACCGGGCGACACAGGACGCCTGGCCCTTAGAGAGGCCCCTGGAAAATCCCCCGCCCAGGCCCCCGGTCCCCAAGTCTGTCCTGCGCACACTGTGCGGGGCTGGGAGTGCTGCTGGCAAGTGTGGCCCAGGGGAAATCGAGCGGTCCTCTGGGTGGCAGGGTGGGCTTCCGTTACCCAGACAGGTGCCTAGGGTCCCTGTGAAAATGGTCTGACAGGTTAAGGGTGGGTCACGTGACCCGAGGGTGACTTGTGGTAGGGGAGCCTGAGTGCGGATGCGCGGCCAGGTCTAGGCCCGAAACTAACCAGCCGCGGCTCGGACAAAAGCCATCTCCTGGGGGCCTCCCCCCTGTTCTTCCATCCGTAAAGGGAGACTGCGTTACAGATGGAAGAACAGGGGGATCTTCGCAGTGGTGGGGACGAGACGGAGGGGTCTGCGGGTTTGCCGCCCCGCAGGCCAGTTGCTCGCACCCCGGCCCCTGGTGTCCCAGCCCCATGGAGGCAGAGGGCTGTTTATCGCGTGATGCAGGTGTCCTGCGGGGGTCAAGGGACGGCGTGGGCACTCCTCCAGCAAGAGAGGTCGCCTGGGCCCCGAGAGAGCCCCCAGGATAATCCCCAGCCCTGGCCCCCGTGGCTCCAGTGGCCTCCCCAGGCTCCTGCCATGGGGCCTGGACCTGCTCACCCGGGCCCAGGTAGCCGCAGGTGAATGCCTTTTGTGGACGCCAAGGACCGGAGGCCGCGGATGCCTTCCCGGGGAGGGGGGTTCGAGCTCTGGGGGACCGAGGTCGCAGGGTTCCCATTCGCTTCTTGCATAGTTTAGGCCAGTCTTTACAGAGTGGAATCCGCCAGCTCCAAGTTTGCCGCCTGGGGCATGGTGGGGCCCTTTGAGCCAAAGCAAGACACTTAGCCGCTTAGGGGGAGGCATAGGCCTGAGTCCCCCGGGGAGAACCCGTCGGTGGACGTGGGTTCTGCCCGCCCGAGCGGAATCCACCTGGCTGGGCACCGTGGCCGGCCCCCGCCCCCGCCCTAGGTCCCCAGGTCTTCCCTGGGACCTCAGTCCCTGCGGGGGTGGGAGAACTGCTGGGAAGTGTGGTCCACGGGAAAACGCGCGGTCCTCTGGGTGGCAGGGAGGGCTTCCGTTTTCCCGGACACGACCTCAGGGACCCTGTGAACCTGGCAGGATATCTCAAGGGTGGAGCCCATGCCCGGAGGGAGGCTTGTGGTGGGGGGGCCTGCCTGCGCATGCGCAGCCCCACGTCTGGGCCCGAAACGAACCAGCCGCGGCCGGGACAAAAGCCATCTCCTGGGGGCCTCCCCCCTGTTCTTCCATCCGTAAAGGGGGACCCCTTTACGGATGGAAGAACAGGGGGATCTTCGTAGTGGTGGGGTCGTGACGGAGGGGTCTGCGGGTTTGCCGCCACGTAGGCCAGTTGCCCCCACCCCGGACCCTGGTGTCCCAGCGCCATGGAGGCAGAGGGCCGCTTATCAAGGGATGCAGGTGTCCTGCGGGGGTCAAGGGATGGCGTGGGCACTCCCCGGGCGAGGGCGGGCGCCTGGGCCCCAATAGCCCCTGGAAAAATCCCCAGCCCGGGCCCCCGTGGCTCCACTGGACTCCCCAGGTTCCTGCCATGGGGCCTGGTCCTGCTCACCCGGGCCCAGGTTCGCCGCAGGTGAAAGCCCTTTGCGGACGCCCAGGACCGGAGGCCGCGGATGCCTTCATGGGGAGGGGAGTTGAAGCTCTGCGGGACCGAGGTCGCAGCGGTCCCAGTCACTTCTTGTGAAGTTTAGGCCAGACTTTGGAGAGTGGAAGTAGCCAGGTCCAAGTTTGCCGCCTGGGTGCAGGGTGGGGCGATTTGAGCCACAACAAGACTCCTATCCGCTTAGGAGGGGGCATAGGCCTGACTCCCTGGGGCGAACCCGTCGGTGGGCATGGGTTCCACCACCTGGGTCGGCTCCACCTGGCAGGAAACCGTGGCCGGCCCCCCGCCCCCGCCCTGGGTCCCCACGTCTCCCTGGGACCTCAGCCTCTGCGCGGGTGGGAGAACTGCTGGGAAGTGTGGTCCACGGGAAAACGCTCGATCCTCAAGATGGAAGGGAGGGCTTCTGTTTCCCCGGACAGGTGCCCAGGGACCCTGTGAAACTGCTCTGACACCTCAAGGGTGGGTCACGTGACCCCAGGGAGGCTGGTGGCTGGGGAGCCTGAGTGCGCATGCGCGGCCCAGGTCTTGGCCCCAAAGCAGCTGGCCGCGGCTCGGAGAAAAGCCATCTCCTGGGGGCCTCCCCATGTTCTTCCAAACGTAAAGGGGAACCCTTTTACGGATGGAAGAACGGCGGGATATTCGCACTGGTGGGGACGGGAGGGAGGGGCCTACGGGTTTGCCTCCAGGTAGGCCAGTTTCTCGCACAGCGGGCCCAGGTGTCTGAGCCCCAGGGAGGCAGAGGGCCGCTTATCGCGTGATGCAGGTGTCCTGCCGGGGTCAAGGGACGGCGTGGGCACTCACCGGGCGACACAGGACGCCTGGCCCTTAGAGAGGCCCCTGGAAAATCCCCCGCCCAGGCCCCCGGTCCCCAAGTCTGTCCTGCGCACACTGTGCGGGGCTGGGAGTGCTGCTGGCAAGTGTGGCCCAGGGGAAATCGAGCGGTCCTCTGGGTGGCAGGGTGGGCTTCCGTTACCCAGACAGGTGCCTAGGGTCCCTGTGAAAATGGTCTGACAGGTTAAGGGTGGGTCACGTGACCCGAGGGTGACTTGTGGTAGGGGAGCCTGAGTGCGGATGCGCGGCCAGGTCTAGGCCCGAAACTAACCAGCCGCGGCTCGGACAAAAGCCATCTCCTGGGGGCCTCCCCCCTGTTCTTCCATCCGTAAAGGGAGACTGCGTTACAGATGGAAGAACAGGGGGATCTTCGCAGTGGTGGGGACGAGACGGAGGGGTCTGCGGGTTTGCCGCCCCGCAGGCCAGTTGCTCGCACCCCGGCCCCTGGTGTCCCAGCCCCATGGAGGCAGAGGGCTGTTTATCGCGTGATGCAGGTGTCCTGCGGGGGTCAAGGGACGGCGTGGGCACTCCTCCAGCAAGAGAGGTCGCCTGGGCCCCGAGAGAGCCCCCAGGATAATCCCCAGCCCTGGCCCCCGTGGCTCCAGTGGCCTCCCCAGGCTCCTGCCATGGGGCCTGGACCTGCTCACCCGGGCCCAGGTAGCCGCAGGTGAATGCCTTTTGTGGACGCCAAGGACCGGAGGCCGCGGATGCCTTCCCGGGGAGGGGGGTTCGAGCTCTGGGGGACCGAGGTCGCAGGGTTCCCATTCGCTTCTTGCATAGTTTAGGCCAGTCTTTACAGAGTGGAATCCGCCAGCTCCAAGTTTGCCGCCTGGGGCATGGTGGGGCCCTTTGAGCCAAAGCAAGACACTTAGCCGCTTAGGGGGAGGCATAGGCCTGAGTCCCCCGGGGAGAACCCGTCGGTGGACGTGGGTTCTGCCCGCCCGAGCGGAATCCACCTGGCTGGGCACCGTGGCCGGCCCCCGCCCCCGCCCTAGGTCCCCAGGTCTTCCCTGGGACCTCAGTCCCTGCGGGGGTGGGAGAACTGCTGGGAAGTGTGGTCCACGGGAAAACGCGCGGTCCTCTGGGTGGCAGGGAGGGCTTCCGTTTTCCCGGACACGACCTCAGGGACCCTGTGAACCTGGCAGGATATCTCAAGGGTGGAGCCCATGCCCGGAGGGAGGCTTGTGGTGGGGGGGCCTGCCTGCGCATGCGCAGCCCCACGTCTGGGCCCGAAACGAACCAGCCGCGGCCGGGACAAAAGCCATCTCCTGGGGGCCTCCCCCCTGTTCTTCCATCCGTAAAGGGGGACCCCTTTACGGATGGAAGAACAGGGGGATCTTCGTAGTGGTGGGGTCGTGACGGAGGGGTCTGCGGGTTTGCCGCCACGTAGGCCAGTTGCCCCCACCCCGGACCCTGGTGTCCCAGCGCCATGGAGGCAGAGGGCCGCTTATCAAGGGATGCAGGTGTCCTGCGGGGGTCAAGGGATGGCGTGGGCACTCCCCGGGCGAGGGCGGGCGCCTGGGCCCCAATAGCCCCTGGAAAAATCCCCAGCCCGGGCCCCCGTGGCTCCACTGGACTCCCCAGGTTCCTGCCATGGGGCCTGGTCCTGCTCACCCGGGCCCAGGTTCGCCGCAGGTGAAAGCCCTTTGCGGACGCCCAGGACCGGAGGCCGCGGATGCCTTCATGGGGAGGGGAGTTGAAGCTCTGCGGGACCGAGGTCGCAGCGGTCCCAGTCACTTCTTGTGAAGTTTAGGCCAGACTTTGGAGAGTGGAAGTAGCCAGGTCCAAGTTTGCCGCCTGGGTGCAGGGTGGGGCGATTTGAGCCACAACAAGACTCCTATCCGCTTAGGAGGGGGCATAGGCCTGACTCCCTGGGGCGAACCCGTCGGTGGGCATGGGTTCCACCACCTGGGTCGGCTCCACCTGGCAGGAAACCGTGGCCGGCCCCCCGCCCCCGCCCTGGGTCCCCACGTCTCCCTGGGACCTCAGCCTCTGCGCGGGTGGGAGAACTGCTGGGAAGTGTGGTCCACGGGAAAACGCTCGATCCTCAAGATGGAAGGGAGGGCTTCTGTTTCCCCGGACAGGTGCCCAGGGACCCTGTGAAACTGCTCTGACACCTCAAGGGTGGGTCACGTGACCCCAGGGAGGCTGGTGGCTGGGGAGCCTGAGTGCGCATGCGCGGCCCAGGTCTTGGCCCCAAAGCAGCTGGCCGCGGCTCGGAGAAAAGCCATCTCCTGGGGGCCTCCCCATGTTCTTCCAAACGTAAAGGGGAACCCTTTTACGGATGGAAGAACGGCGGGATATTCGCACTGGTGGGGACGGGAGGGAGGGGCCTACGGGTTTGCCTCCAGGTAGGCCAGTTTCTCGCACAGCGGGCCCAGGTGTCTGAGCCCCAGGGAGGCAGAGGGCCGCTTATCGCGTGATGCAGGTGTCCTGCCGGGGTCAAGGGACGGCGTGGGCACTCACCGGGCGACACAGGACGCCTGGCCCTTAGAGAGGCCCCTGGAAAATCCCCCGCCCAGGCCCCCGGTCCCCAAGTCTGTCCTGCGCACACTGTGCGGGGCTGGGAGTGCTGCTGGCAAGTGTGGCCCAGGGGAAATCGAGCGGTCCTCTGGGTGGCAGGGTGGGCTTCCGTTACCCAGACAGGTGCCTAGGGTCCCTGTGAAAATGGTCTGACAGGTTAAGGGTGGGTCACGTGACCCGAGGGTGACTTGTGGTAGGGGAGCCTGAGTGCGGATGCGCGGCCAGGTCTAGGCCCGAAACTAACCAGCCGCGGCTCGGACAAAAGCCATCTCCTGGGGGCCTCCCCCCTGTTCTTCCATCCGTAAAGGGAGACTGCGTTACAGATGGAAGAACAGGGGGATCTTCGCAGTGGTGGGGACGAGACGGAGGGGTCTGCGGGTTTGCCGCCCCGCAGGCCAGTTGCTCGCACCCCGGCCCCTGGTGTCCCAGCCCCATGGAGGCAGAGGGCTGTTTATCGCGTGATGCAGGTGTCCTGCGGGGGTCAAGGGACGGCGTGGGCACTCCTCCAGCAAGAGAGGTCGCCTGGGCCCCGAGAGAGCCCCCAGGATAATCCCCAGCCCTGGCCCCCGTGGCTCCAGTGGCCTCCCCAGGCTCCTGCCATGGGGCCTGGACCTGCTCACCCGGGCCCAGGTAGCCGCAGGTGAATGCCTTTTGTGGACGCCAAGGACCGGAGGCCGCGGATGCCTTCCCGGGGAGGGGGGTTCGAGCTCTGGGGGACCGAGGTCGCAGGGTTCCCATTCGCTTCTTGCATAGTTTAGGCCAGTCTTTACAGAGTGGAATCCGCCAGCTCCAAGTTTGCCGCCTGGGGCATGGTGGGGCCCTTTGAGCCAAAGCAAGACACTTAGCCGCTTAGGGGGAGGCATAGGCCTGAGTCCCCCGGGGAGAACCCGTCGGTGGACGTGGGTTCTGCCCGCCCGAGCGGAATCCACCTGGCTGGGCACCGTGGCCGGCCCCCGCCCCCGCCCTAGGTCCCCAGGTCTTCCCTGGGACCTCAGTCCCTGCGGGGGTGGGAGAACTGCTGGGAAGTGTGGTCCACGGGAAAACGCGCGGTCCTCTGGGTGGCAGGGAGGGCTTCCGTTTTCCCGGACACGACCTCAGGGACCCTGTGAACCTGGCAGGATATCTCAAGGGTGGAGCCCATGCCCGGAGGGAGGCTTGTGGTGGGGGGGCCTGCCTGCGCATGCGCAGCCCCACGTCTGGGCCCGAAACGAACCAGCCGCGGCCGGGACAAAAGCCATCTCCTGGGGGCCTCCCCCCTGTTCTTCCATCCGTAAAGGGGGACCCCTTTACGGATGGAAGAACAGGGGGATCTTCGTAGTGGTGGGGTCGTGACGGAGGGGTCTGCGGGTTTGCCGCCACGTAGGCCAGTTGCCCCCACCCCGGACCCTGGTGTCCCAGCGCCATGGAGGCAGAGGGCCGCTTATCAAGGGATGCAGGTGTCCTGCGGGGGTCAAGGGATGGCGTGGGCACTCCCCGGGCGAGGGCGGGCGCCTGGGCCCCAATAGCCCCTGGAAAAATCCCCAGCCCGGGCCCCCGTGGCTCCACTGGACTCCCCAGGTTCCTGCCATGGGGCCTGGTCCTGCTCACCCGGGCCCAGGTTCGCCGCAGGTGAAAGCCCTTTGCGGACGCCCAGGACCGGAGGCCGCGGATGCCTTCATGGGGAGGGGAGTTGAAGCTCTGCGGGACCGAGGTCGCAGCGGTCCCAGTCACTTCTTGTGAAGTTTAGGCCAGACTTTGGAGAGTGGAAGTAGCCAGGTCCAAGTTTGCCGCCTGGGTGCAGGGTGGGGCGATTTGAGCCACAACAAGACTCCTATCCGCTTAGGAGGGGGCATAGGCCTGACTCCCTGGGGCGAACCCGTCGGTGGGCATGGATTCCACCACCTGGGTCGGCTCCACCTGGCAGGAAACCGTGGCCGGCCCCCCGCCCCCACCCTGGGTCCCCACGTCTCCCTGGGACCTCAGCCTCTGCGCGGGTGGGAGAACTGCTGGGAAGTGTGGTCCACGG
Source organism: Desmodus rotundus (assembly GCF_022682495.2). Lineage (NCBI taxonomy): Eukaryota > Metazoa > Chordata > Mammalia > Chiroptera > Phyllostomidae > Desmodus > Desmodus rotundus. The sequence continues at coordinate 49,376 of NW_026527700.1, read as the reverse complement.
GAAAACGCTCGATCCTCAAGATGGAAGGGAGGGCTTCTGTTTCCCCGGACAGGTGCCCAGGGACCCTGTGAAACTGCTCTGACACCTCAAGGGTGGGTCACGTGACCCCAGGGAGGCTGGTGGCTGGGGAGCCTGAGTGCGCATGCGCGGCCCAGGTCTTGGCCCCAAAGCAGCTGGCCGCGGCTCGGAGAAAAGCCATCTCCTGGGGGCCTCCCCATGTTCTTCCAAACGTAAAGGGGAACCCTTTTACGGATGGAAGAACGGCGGGATATTCGCACTGGTGGGGACGGGAGGGAGGGGCCTACGGGTTTGCCTCCAGGTAGGCCAGTTTCTCGCACAGCGGGCCCAGGTGTCTGAGCCCCAGGGAGGCAGAGGGCCGCTTATCGCGTGATGCAGGTGTCCTGCCGGGGTCAAGGGACGGCGTGGGCACTCACCGGGCGACACAGGACGCCTGGCCCTTAGAGAGGCCCCTGGAAAATCCCCCGCCCAGGCCCCCGGTCCCCAAGTCTGTCCTGCGCACACTGTGCGGGGCTGGGAGTGCTGCTGGCAAGTGTGGCCCAGGGGAAATCGAGCGGTCCTCTGGGTGGCAGGGTGGGCTTCCGTTACCCAGACAGGTGCCTAGGGTCCCTGTGAAAATGGTCTGACAGGTTAAGGGTGGGTCACGTGACCCGAGGGTGACTTGTGGTAGGGGAGCCTGAGTGCGGATGCGCGGCCAGGTCTAGGCCCGAAACTAACCAGCCGCGGCTCGGACAAAAGCCATCTCCTGGGGGCCTCCCCCCTGTTCTTCCATCCGTAAAGGGAGACTGCGTTACAGATGGAAGAACAGGGGGATCTTCGCAGTGGTGGGGACGAGACGGAGGGGTCTGCGGGTTTGCCGCCCCGCAGGCCAGTTGCTCGCACCCCGGCCCCTGGTGTCCCAGCCCCATGGAGGCAGAGGGCTGTTTATCGCGTGATGCAGGTGTCCTGCGGGGGTCAAGGGACGGCGTGGGCACTCCTCCAGCAAGAGAGGTCGCCTGGGCCCCGAGAGAGCCCCCAGGATAATCCCCAGCCCTGGCCCCCGTGGCTCCAGTGGCCTCCCCAGGCTCCTGCCATGGGGCCTGGACCTGCTCACCCGGGCCCAGGTGAGCCGCAGGTGAATGCCTTTTGTGGACGCCAAGGACCGGAGGCCGCGGATGCCTTCCCGGGGAGGGGGGTTCGAGCTCTGGGGGACCGAGGTCGCAGGGTTCCCATTCGCTTCTTGCATAGTTTAGGCCAGTCTTTACAGAGTGGAATCCGCCAGCTCCAAGTTTGCCGCCTGGGGCATGGTGGGGCCCTTTGAGCCAAAGCAAGACACTTAGCCGCTTAGGGGGAGGCATAGGCCTGAGTCCCCCGGGGAGAACCCGTCGGTGGACGTGGGTTCTGCCCGCCCGAGCGGAATCCACCTGGCTGGGCACCGTGGCCGGCCCCCGCCCCCGCCCTAGGTCCCCAGGTCTTCCCTGGGACCTCAGTCCCTGCGGGGGTGGGAGAACTGCTGGGAAGTGTGGTCCACGGGAAAACGCGCGGTCCTCTGGGTGGCAGGGAGGGCTTCCGTTTTCCCGGACACGACCTCAGGGACCCTGTGAACCTGGCAGGATATCTCAAGGGTGGAGCCCATGCCCGGAGGGAGGCTTGTGGTGGGGGGGCCTGCCTGCGCATGCGCAGCCCCACGTCTGGGCCCGAAACGAACCAGCCGCGGCCGGGACAAAAGCCATCTCCTGGGGGCCTCCCCCCTGTTCTTCCATCCGTAAAGGGGGACCCCTTTACGGATGGAAGAACAGGGGGATCTTCGTAGTGGTGGGGTCGTGACGGAGGGGTCTGCGGGTTTGCCGCCACGTAGGCCAGTTGCCCCCACCCCGGACCCTGGTGTCCCAGCGCCATGGAGGCAGAGGGCCGCTTATCAAGGGATGCAGGTGTCCTGCGGGGGTCAAGGGATGGCGTGGGCACTCCCCGGGCGAGGGCGGGCGCCTGGGCCCCAATAGCCCCTGGAAAAATCCCCAGCCCGGGCCCCCGTGGCTCCACTGGACTCCCCAGGTTCCTGCCATGGGGCCTGGTCCTGCTCACCCGGGCCCAGGTTCGCCGCAGGTGAAAGCCCTTTGCGGACGCCCAGGACCGGAGGCCGCGGATGCCTTCATGGGGAGGGGAGTTGAAGCTGTGCGGGACCGAGGTCGCAGCGGTCCCAGTCACTTCTTGTGAAGTTTAGGCCAGACTTTGGAGAGTGGAAGTAGCCAGGTCCAAGTTTGCCGCCTGGGTGCAGGGTGGGGCGATTTGAGCCACAACAAGACTCCTATCCGCTTAGGAGGGGGCATAGGCCTGACTCCCTGGGGCGAACCCGTCGGTGGGCATGGGTTCCACCGCCTGGGTCGGCTCCACCTGGCAGGAAACCGTGGCCGGCCCCCCGCCCCCGCCCTGGGTCCCCACGTCTCCCTGGGACCTCAGCCTCTGCGCGGGTGGGAGAACTGCTGGGAAGTGTGGTCCACGGGAAAACGCTCGATCCTCAAGATGGAAGGGAGGGCTTCTGTTTCCCCGGACAGGTGCCCAGGGACCCTGTGAAACTGCTCTGACACCTCAAGGGTGGGTCACGTGACCCCAGGGAGGCTGGTGGCTGGGGAGCCTGAGTGCGCATGCGCGGCCCAGGTCTTGGCCCCAAAGCAGCTGGCCGCGGCTCGGAGAAAAGCCATCTCCTGGGGGCCTCCCCATGTTCTTCCAAACGTAAAGGGGAACCCTTTTACGGATGGAAGAACGGCGGGATATTCGCACTGGTGGGGACGGGAGGGAGGGGCCTACGGGTTTGCCTCCAGGTAGGCCAGTTTCTCGCACAGCGGGCCCAGGTGTCTGAGCCCCAGGGAGGCAGAGGGCCGCTTATCGCGTGATGCAGGTGTCCTGCCGGGGTCAAGGGACGGCGTGGGCACTCACCGGGCGACACAGGACGCCTGGCCCTTAGAGAGGCCCCTGGAAAATCCCCCGCCCAGGCCCCCGGTCCCCAAGTCTGTCCTGCGCACACTGTGCGGGGCTGGGAGTGCTGCTGGCAAGTGTGGCCCAGGGGAAATCGAGCGGTCCTCTGGGTGGCAGGGTGGGCTTCCGTTACCCAGACAGGTGCCTAGGGTCCCTGTGAAAATGGTCTGACAGGTTAAGGGTGGGTCACGTGACCCGAGGGTGACTTGTGGTAGGGGAGCCTGAGTGCGGATGCGCGGCCAGGTCTAGGCCCGAAACTAACCAGCCGCGGCTCGGACAAAAGCCATCTCCTGGGGGCCTCCCCCCTGTTCTTCCATCCGTAAAGGGAGACTGCGTTACAGATGGAAGAACAGGGGGATCTTCGCAGTGGTGGGGACGAGACGGAGGGGTCTGCGGGTTTGCCGCCCCGCAGGCCAGTTGCTCGCACCCCGGCCCCTGGTGTCCCAGCCCCATGGAGGCAGAGGGCTGTTTATCGCGTGATGCAGGTGTCCTGCGGGGGTCAAGGGACGGCGTGGGCACTCCTCCAGCAAGAGAGGTCGCCTGGGCCCCGAGAGAGCCCCCAGGATAATCCCCAGCCCTGGCCCCCGTGGCTCCAGTGGCCTCCCCAGGCTCCTGCCATGGGGCCTGGACCTGCTCACCCGGGCCCAGGTGAGCCGCAGGTGAATGCCTTTTGTGGACGCCAAGGACCGGAGGCCGCGGATGCCTTCCCGGGGAGGGGGGTTCGAGCTCTGGGGGACCGAGGTCGCAGGGTTCCCATTCGCTTCTTGCATAGTTTAGGCCAGTCTTTACAGAGTGGAATCCGCCAGCTCCAAGTTTGCCGCCTGGGGCATGGTGGGGCCCTTTGAGCCAAAGCAAGACACTTAGCCGCTTAGGGGGAGGCATAGGCCTGAGTCCCCCGGGGAGAACCCGTCGGTGGACGTGGGTTCTGCCCGCCCGAGCGGAATCCACCTGGCTGGGCACCGTGGCCGGCCCCCGCCCCCGCCCTAGGTCCCCAGGTCTTCCCTGGGACCTCAGTCCCTGCGGGGGTGGGAGAACTGCTGGGAAGTGTGGTCCACGGGAAAACGCGCGGTCCTCTGGGTGGCAGGGAGGGCTTCCGTTTTCCCGGACACGACCTCAGGGACCCTGTGAACCTGGCAGGATATCTCAAGGGTGGAGCCCATGCCCGGAGGGAGGCTTGTGGTGGGGGGGCCTGCCTGCGCATGCGCAGCCCCACGTCTGGGCCCGAAACGAACCAGCCGCGGCCGGGACAAAAGCCATCTCCTGGGGGCCTCCCCCCTGTTCTTCCATCCGTAAAGGGGGACCCCTTTACGGATGGAAGAACAGGGGGATCTTCGTAGTGGTGGGGTCGTGACGGAGGGGTCTGCGGGTTTGCCGCCACGTAGGCCAGTTGCCCCCACCCCGGACCCTGGTGTCCCAGCGCCATGGAGGCAGAGGGCCGCTTATCAAGGGATGCAGGTGTCCTGCGGGGGTCAAGGGATGGCGTGGGCACTCCCCGGGCGAGGGCGGGCGCCTGGGCCCCAATAGCCCCTGGAAAAATCCCCAGCCCGGGCCCCCGTGGCTCCACTGGACTCCCCAGGTTCCTGCCATGGGGCCTGGTCCTGCTCACCCGGGCCCAGGTTCGCCGCAGGTGAAAGCCCTTTGCGGACGCCCAGGACCGGAGGCCGCGGATGCCTTCATGGGGAGGGGAGTTGAAGCTGTGCGGGACCGAGGTCGCAGCGGTCCCAGTCACTTCTTGTGAAGTTTAGGCCAGACTTTGGAGAGTGGAAGTAGCCAGGTCCAAGTTTGCCGCCTGGGTGCAGGGTGGGGCGATTTGAGCCACAACAAGACTCCTATCCGCTTAGGAGGGGGCATAGGCCTGACTCCCTGGGGCGAACCCGTCGGTGGGCATGGGTTCCACCGCCTGGGTCGGCTCCACCTGGCAGGAAACCGTGGCCGGCCCCCCGCCCCCGCCCTGGGTCCCCACGTCTCCCTGGGACCTCAGCCTCTGCGCGGGTGGGAGAACTGCTGGGAAGTGTGGTCCACGGGAAAACGCTCGATCCTCAAGATGGAAGGGAGGGCTTCTGTTTCCCCGGACAGGTGCCCAGGGACCCTGTGAAACTGCTCTGACACCTCAAGGGTGGGTCACGTGACCCCAGGGAGGCTGGTGGCTGGGGAGCCTGAGTGCGCATGCGCGGCCCAGGTCTTGGCCCCAAAGCAGCTGGCCGCGGCTCGGAGAAAAGCCATCTCCTGGGGGCCTCCCCATGTTCTTCCAAACGTAAAGGGGAACCCTTTTACGGATGGAAGAACGGCGGGATATTCGCACTGGTGGGGACGGGAGGGAGGGGCCTACGGGTTTGCCTCCAGGTAGGCCAGTTTCTCGCACAGCGGGCCCAGGTGTCTGAGCCCCAGGGAGGCAGAGGGCCGCTTATCGCGTGATGCAGGTGTCCTGCCGGGGTCAAGGGACGGCGTGGGCACTCACCGGGCGACACAGGACGCCTGGCCCTTAGAGAGGCCCCTGGAAAATCCCCCGCCCAGGCCCCCGGTCCCCAAGTCTGTCCTGCGCACACTGTGCGGGGCTGGGAGTGCTGCTGGCAAGTGTGGCCCAGGGGAAATCGAGCGGTCCTCTGGGTGGCAGGGTGGGCTTCCGTTACCCAGACAGGTGCCTAGGGTCCCTGTGAAAATGGTCTGACAGGTTAAGGGTGGGTCACGTGACCCGAGGGTGACTTGTGGTAGGGGAGCCTGAGTGCGGATGCGCGGCCAGGTCTAGGCCCGAAACTAACCAGCCGCGGCTCGGACAAAAGCCATCTCCTGGGGGCCTCCCCCCTGTTCTTCCATCCGTAAAGGGAGACTGCGTTACAGATGGAAGAACAGGGGGATCTTCGCAGTGGTGGGGACGAGACGGAGGGGTCTGCGGGTTTGCCGCCCCGCAGGCCAGTTGCTCGCACCCCGGCCCCTGGTGTCCCAGCCCCATGGAGGCAGAGGGCTGTTTATCGCGTGATGCAGGTGTCCTGCGGGGGTCAAGGGACGGCGTGGGCACTCCTCCAGCAAGAGAGGTCGCCTGGGCCCCGAGAGAGCCCCCAGGATAATCCCCAGCCCTGGCCCCCGTGGCTCCAGTGGCCTCCCCAGGCTCCTGCCATGGGGCCTGGACCTGCTCACCCGGGCCCAGGTGAGCCGCAGGTGAATGCCTTTTGTGGACGCCAAGGACCGGAGGCCGCGGATGCCTTCCCGGGGAGGGGGGTTCGAGCTCTGGGGGACCGAGGTCGCAGGGTTCCCATTCGCTTCTTGCATAGTTTAGGCCAGTCTTTACAGAGTGGAATCCGCCAGGTCCAAGTTTGCCGCCTGGGGCATGGTGGGGCCCTTTGAGCCAAAGCAAGACACTTAGCCGCTTAGGGGGAGGCATAGGCCTGAGTCCCCCGGGGAGAACCCGTCGGTGGACGTGGGTTCTGCCCGCCCGAGCGGAATCCACCTGGCTGGGCACCGTGGCCGGCCCCCGCCCCCGCCCTAGGTCCCCAGGTCTTCCCTGGGACCTCAGTCCCTGCGGGGGTGGGAGAACTGCTGGGAAGTGTGGTCCACGGGAAAACGCGCGGTCCTCTGGGTGGCAGGGAGGGCTTCCGTTTTCCCGGACACGACCTCAGGGACCCTGTGAACCTGTCAGGATATCTCAAGGGTGGAGCCCATGCCCGGAGGGAGGCTTGTGGTGGGGGGGCCTGCCTGCGCATGCGCAGCCCCACGTCTGGGCCCGAAACGAACCAGCCGCGGCCGGGACAAAAGCCATCTCCTGGGGGCCTCCCCCCTGTTCTTCCATCCGTAAAGGGGGACCCCTTTACGGATGGAAGAACAGGGGGATCTTCGTAGTGGTGGGGTCGTGACGGAGGGGTCTGCGGGTTTGCCGCCACGTAGGCCAGTTGCCCCCACCCCGGACCCTGGTGTCCCAGCGCCATGGAGGCAGAGGGCCGCTTATCAAGGGATGCAGGTGTCCTGCGGGGGTCAAGGGATGGCGTGGGCACTCCCCGGGCGAGGGCGGGCGCCTGGGCCCCAATAGCCCCTGGAAAAATCCCCAGCCCGGGCCCCCGTGGCTCCACTGGACTCCCCAGGTTCCTGCCATGGGGCCTGGTCCTGCTCACCCGGGCCCAGGTTCGCCGCAGGTGAAAGCCCTTTGCGGACGCCCAGGACCGGAGGCCGCGGATGCCTTCATGGGGAGGGGAGTTGAAGCTCTGCGGGACCGAGGTCGCAGCGGTCCCAGTCACTTCTTGTGAAGTTTAGGCCAGACTTTGGAGAGTGGAAGTAGCCAGGTCCAAGTTTGCCGCCTGGGTGCAGGGTGGGGCGATTTGAGCCACAACAAGACTCCTATCCGCTTAGGAGGGGGCATAGGCCTGACTCCCTGGGGCGAACCCGTCGGTGGGCATGGGTTCCACCGCCTGGGTCGGCTCCACCTGGCAGGAAACCGTGGCCGGCCCCCCGCCCCCCGCCCTGGGTCCCCACGTCTCCCTGGGACCTCAGCCTCTGCGCGGGTGGGAGAACTGCTGGGAAGTGTGGTCCACGGGAAAACGCTCGATCCTCAAGATGGAAGGGAGGGCTTCTGTTTCCCCGGACAGGTGCCCAGGGACCCTGTGAAACTGCTCTGACACCTCAAGGGTGGGTCACGTGACCCCAGGGAGGCTGGTGGCTGGGGAGCCTGAGTGCGCATGCGCGGCCCAGGTCTTGGCCCCAAAGCAGCTGGCCGCGGCTCGGAGAAAAGCCATCTCCTGGGGGCCTCCCCATGTTCTTCCAAACGTAAAGGGGAACCCTTTTACGGATGGAAGAACGGCGGGATATTCGCACTGGTGGGGACGGGAGGGAGGGGCCTACGGGTTTGCCTCCAGGTAGGCCACTGGCTCCCACAGCGGGCCCAGGTGTCTGAGCCCCAGGGAGGCAGAGGGCCGCTTATCGCGTGATGCAGGTGTCCTGCCGGGGTCAAGGGACGGCGTGGGCACTCACCGGGCGACACAGGACGCCTGGCCCTTAGACAGGCCCCTGGAAAATCCCCCGCCCAGGCCCCCGGTCCCCAAGTCTGTCCTGCGCACACTGTGCGGGGCTGGGAGTGCTGCTGGCAAGTGTGGCCCAGGGGAAATCGAGCGGTCCTCTGGGTGGCAGGGTGGGCTTCCGTTACCCAGACAGGTGCCTAGGGTCCCTGTGAAAATGGTCTGACAGGTTAAGGGTGGGTCACGTGACCCGAGGGTGACTTGTGGTAGGGGAGCCTGAGTGCGGATGCGCGGCCAGGTCTAGGCCCGAAACTAACCAGCCGCGGCTCGGACAAAAGCCATCTCCTGGGGGCCTCCCCCCTGTTCTTCCATCCGTAAAGGGAGACTGCGTTACAGATGGAAGAACAGGGGGATCTTCGCAGTGGTGGGGACGAGACGGAGGGGTCTGCGGGTTTGCCGCCCCGCAGGCCAGTTGCTCGCACCCCGGCCCCTGGTGTCCCAGCCCCATGGAGGCAGAGGGCTGTTTATCGCGTGATGCAGGTGTCCTGCGGGGGTCAAGGGACGGCGTGGGCACTCCTCCAGCAAGAGAGGTCGCCTGGGCCCCGAGAGAGCCCCCAGGATAATCCCCAGCCCTGGCCCCCGTGGCTCCAGTGGCCTCCCCAGGCTCCTGCCATGGGGCCTGGACCTGCTCACCCGGGCCCAGGTAGCCGCAGGTGAATGCCTTTTGTGGACGCCAAGGACCGGAGGCCGCGGATGCCTTCCCGGGGAGGGGGGTTCGAGCTCTGGGGGACCGAGGTCGCAGGGTTCCCATTCGCTTCTTGCATAGTTTAGGCCAGTCTTTACAGAGTGGAATCCGCCAGCTCCAAGTTTGCCGCCTGGGGCATGGTGGGGCCCTTTGAGCCAAAGCAAGACACTTAGCCGCTTAGGGGGAGGCATAGGCCTGAGTCCCCCGGGGAGAACCCGTCGGTGGACGTGGGTTCTGCCCGCCCGAGCGGAATCCACCTGGCTGGGCACCGTGGCCGGCCCCCGCCCCCGCCCTAGGTCCCCAGGTCTTCCCTGGGACCTCAGTCCCTGCGGGGGTGGGAGAACTGCTGGGAAGTGTGGTCCACGGGAAAACGCGCGGTCCTCTGGGTGGCAGGGAGGGCTTCCGTTTTCCCGGACACGACCTCAGGGACCCTGTGAACCTGGCAGGATATCTCAAGGGTGGAGCCCATGCCCGGAGGGAGGCTTGTGGTGGGGGGGCCTGCCTGCGCATGCGCAGCCCCACGTCTGGGCCCGAAACGAACCAGCCGCGGCCGGGACAAAAGCCATCTCCTGGGGGCCTCCCCCCTGTTCTTCCATCCGTAAAGGGGGACCCCTTTACGGATGGAAGAACAGGGGGATCTTCGTAGTGGTGGGGTCGTGACGGAGGGGTCTGCGGGTTTGCCGCCACGTAGGCCAGTTGCCCCCACCCCGGACCCTGGTGTCCCAGCGCCATGGAGGCAGAGGGCCGCTTATCAAGGGATGCAGGTGTCCTGCGGGGGTCAAGGGATGGCGTGGGCACTCCCCGGGCGAGGGCGGGCGCCTGGGCCCCAATAGCCCCTGGAAAAATCCCCAGCCCGGGCCCCCGTGGCTCCACTGGACTCCCCAGGTTCCTGCCATGGGGCCTGGTCCTGCTCACCCGGGCCCAGGTTCGCCGCAGGTGAAAGCCCTTTGCGGACGCCCAGGACCGGAGGCCGCGGATGCCTTCATGGGGAGGGGAGTTGAAGCTCTGCGGGACCGAGGTCGCAGCGGTCCCAGTCACTTCTTGTGAAGTTTAGGCCAGACTTTGGAGAGTGGAAGTAGCCAGGTCCAAGTTTGCCGCCTGGGTGCAGGGTGGGGCGATTTGAGCCACAACAAGACTCCTATCCGCTTAGGAGGGGGCATAGGCCTGACTCCCTGGGGCGAACCCGTCGGTGGGCATGGGTTCCACCACCTGGGTCGGCTCCACCTGGCAGGAAACCGTGGCCGGCCCCCCGCCCCCACCCTGGGTCCCCACGTCTCCCTGGGACCTCAGCCTCTGCGCGGGTGGGAGAACTGCTGGGAAGTGTGGTCCACGGGAAAACGCTCGATCCTCAAGATGGAAGGGAGGGCTTCTGTTTCCCCGGACAGGTGCCCAGGGACCCTGTGAAACTGCTCTGACACCTCAAGGGTGGGTCACGTGACCCCAGGGAGGCTGGTGGCTGGGGAGCCTGAGTGCGCATGCGCGGCCCAGGTCTTGGCCCCAAAGCAGCTGGCCGCGGCTCGGAGAAAAGCCATCTCCTGGGGGCCTCCCCATGTTCTTCCAAACGTAAAGGGGAACCCTTTTACGGATGGAAGAACGGCGGGATATTCGCACTGGTGGGGACGGGAGGGAGGGGCCTACGGGTTTGCCTCCAGGTAGGCCAGTTTCTCGCACAGCGGGCCCAGGTGTCTGAGCCCCAGGGAGGCAGAGGGCCGCTTATCGCGTGATGCAGGTGTCCTGCCGGGGTCAAGGGACGGCGTGGGCACTCACCGGGCGACACAGGACGCCTGGCCCTTAGAGAGGCCCCTGGAAAATCCCCCGCCCAGGCCCCCGGTCCCCAAGTCTGTCCTGCGCACACTGTGCGGGGCTGGGAGTGCTGCTGGCAAGTGTGGCCCAGGGGAAATCGAGCGGTCCTCTGGGTGGCAGGGTGGGCTTCCGTTACCCAGACAGGTGCCTAGGGTCCCTGTGAAAATGGTCTGACAGGTTAAGGGTGGGTCACGTGACCCGAGGGTGACTTGTGGTAGGGGAGCCTGAGTGCGGATGCGCGGCCAGGTCTAGGCCCGAAACTAACCAGCCCCGGCTCGGACAAAAGCCATCTCCTGGGGGCCTCCCCCCTGTTCTTCCATCCGTAAAGGGAGACTGCGTTACAGATGGAAGAACAGGGGGATCTTCGCAGTGGTGGGGACGAGACGGAGGGGTCTGCGGGTTTGCCGCCCCGCAGGCCAGTTGCTCGCACCCCGGCCCCTGGTGTCCCAGCCCCATGGAGGCAGAGGGCTGTTTATCGCGTGATGCAGGTGTCCTGCGGGGGTCAAGGGACGGCGTGGGCACTCCTCCAGCAAGAGAGGTCGCCTGGGCCCCGAGAGAGCCCCCAGGATAATCCCCAGCCCTGGCCCCCGTGGCTCCAGTGGCCTCCCCAGGCTCCTGCCATGGGGCCTGGACCTGCTCACCCGGGCCCAGGTGAGCCGCAGGTGAATGCCTTTTGTGGACGCCAAGGACCGGAGGCCGCGGATGCCTTCCCGGGGAGGGGGGTTCGAGCTCTGGGGGACCGAGGTCACAGGGTTCCCATTCGCTTCTTGCATAGTTTAGGCCAGTCTTTACAGAGTGGAATCCGCCAGCTCCAAGTTTGCCGCCTGGGGCATGGTGGGGCCCTTTGAGCCAAAGCAAGACACTTAGCCGCTTAGGGGGAGGCATAGGCCTGAGTCCCCCGGGGAGAACCCGTCGGTGGACGTGGGTTCTGCCCGCCCGAGCGGAATCCAGCTGGCTGGGCACCGTGGCCGGCCCCCGCCCCCGCCCTAGGTCCCCAGGTCTTCCCTGGGACCTCAGTCCCTGCGGGGGTGGGAGAACTGCTGGGAAGTGTGGTCCACGGGAAAACGCGCGGTCCTCTGGGTGGCAGGGAGGGCTTCCGTTTTCCCGGACACGACCTCAGGGACCCTGTGAACCTGGCAGGATATCTCAAGGGTGGAGCCCATGCCCGGAGGGAGGCTTGTGGTGGGGGGGCCTGCCTGCGCATGCGCAGCCCCACGTCTGGGCCCGAAACGAACCAGCCGCGGCCGGGACAAAAGCCATCTCCTGGGGGCCTCCCCCCTGTTCTTCCATCCGTAAAGGGGGACCCCTTTACGGATGGAAGAACAGGGGGATCTTCGTAGTGGTGGGGTCGTGACGGAGGGGTCTGCGGGTTTGCCGCCACGTAGGCCAGTTGCCCCCACCCCGGACCCTGGTGTCCCAGCGCCATGGAGGCAGAGGGCCGCTTATCAAGGGATGCAGGTGTCCTGCGGGGGTCAAGGGATGGCGTGGGCACTCCCCGGGCGAGGGCGGGCGCCTGGGCCCCAATAGCCCCTGGAAAAATCCCCAGCCCGGGCCCCCGTGGCTCCACTGGACTCCCCAGGTTCCTGCCATGGGGCCTGGTCCTGCTCACCCGGGCCCAGGTTCGCCGCAGGTGAAAGCCCTTTGCGGACGCCCAGGACCGGAGGCCGCGGATGCCTTCATGGGGAGGGGAGTTGAAGCTCTGCGGGACCGAGGTCGCAGCGGTCCCAGTCACTTCTTGTGAAGTTTAGGCCAGACTTTGGAGAGTGGAAGTAGCCAGGTCCAAGTTTGCCGCCTGGGTGCAGGGTGGGGCGATTTGAGCCACAACAAGACTCCTATCCGCTTAGGAGGGGGCATAGGCCTGACTCCCTGGGGCGAACCCGTCGGTGGGCATGGGTTCCACCGCCTGGGTCGGCTCCACCTGGCAGGAAACCGTGGCCGGCCCCCCGCCCCCGCCCTGGGTCCCCACGTCTCCCTGGGACCTCAGCCTCTGCGCGGGTGGGAGAACTGCTGGGAAGTGTGGTCCACGGGAAAACGCTCGATCCTCAAGATGGAAGGGAGGGCTTCTGTTTCCCCGGACAGGTGCCCAGGGACCCTGTGAAACTGCTCTGACACCTCAAGGGTGGGTCACGTGACCCCAGGGAGGCTGGTGGCTGGGGAGCCTGAGTGCGCATGCGCGGCCCAGGTCTTGGCCCCAAAGCAGCTGGCCGCGGCTCGGAGAAAAGCCATCTCCTGGGGGCCTCCCCATGTTCTTCCAAACGTAAAGGGGAACCCTTTTACGGATGGAAGAACGGCGGGATATTCGCACTGGTGGGGACGGGAGGGAGGGGCCTACGGGTTTGCCTCCAGGTAGGCCAGTTTCTCGCACAGCGGGCCCAGGTGTCTGAGCCCCAGGGAGGCAGAGGGCCGCTTATCGCGTGATGCAGGTGTCCTGCCGGGGTCAAGGGACGGCGTGGGCACTCACCGGGCGACACAGGACGCCTGGCCCTTAGAGAGGCCCCTGGAAAATCCCCCGCCCAGGCCCCCGGTCCCCAAGTCTGTCCTGCGCACACTGTGCGGGGCTGGGAGTGCTGCTGGCAAGTGTGGCCCAGGGGAAATCGAGCGGTCCTCTGGGTGGCAGGGTGGGCTTCCGTTACCCAGACAGGTGCCTAGGGTCCCTGTGAAAATGGTCTGACAGGTTAAGGGTGGGTCACGTGACCCGAGGGTGACTTGTGGTAGGGGAGCCTGAGTGCGGATGCGCGGCCAGGTCTAGGCCCGAAACTAACCAGCCGCGGCTCGGACAAAAGCCATCTCCTGGGGGCCTCCCCCCTGTTCTTCCATCCGTAAAGGGAGACTGCGTTACAGATGGAAGAACAGGGGGATCTTCGCAGTGGTGGGGACGAGACGGAGGGGTCTGCGGGTTTGCCGCCCCGCAGGCCAGTTGCTCGCACCCCGGCCCCTGGTGTCCCAGCCCCATGGAGGCAGAGGGCTGTTTATCGCGTGATGCAGGTGTCCTGCGGGGGTCAAGGGACGGCGTGGGCACTCCTCCAGCAAGAGAGGTCGCCTGGGCCCCGAGAGAGCCCCCAGGATAATCCCCAGCCCTGGCCCCCGTGGCTCCAGTGGCCTCCCCAGGCTCCTGCCATGGGGCCTGGACCTGCTCACCCGGGCCCAGGTAGCCGCAGGTGAATGCCTTTTGTGGACGCCAAGGACCGGAGGCCGCGGATGCCTTCCCGGGGAGGGGGGTTCGAGCTCTGGGGGACCGAGGTCGCAGGGTTCCCATTCGCTTCTTGCATAGTTTAGGCCAGTCTTTACAGAGTGGAATCCGCCAGCTCCAAGTTTGCCGCCTGGGGCATGGTGGGGCCCTTTGAGCCAAAGCAAGACACTTAGCCGCTTAGGGGGAGGCATAGGCCTGAGTCCCCCGGGGAGAACCCGTCGGTGGACGTGGGTTCTGCCCGCCCGAGCGGAATCCACCTGGCTGGGCACCGTGGCCGGCCCCCGCCCCCGCCCTAGGTCCCCAGGTCTTCCCTGGGACCTCAGTCCCTGCGGGGGTGGGAGAACTGCTGGGAAGTGTGGTCCACGGGAAAACGCGCGGTCCTCTGGGTGGCAGGGAGGGCTTCCGTTTTCCCGGACACGACCTCAGGGACCCTGTGAACCTGGCAGGATATCTCAAGGGTGGAGCCCATGCCCGGAGGGAGGCTTGTGGTGGGGGGGCCTGCCTGCGCATGCGCAGCCCCACGTCTGGGCCCGAAACGAACCAGCCGCGGCCGGGACAAAAGCCATCTCCTGGGGGCCTCCCCCCTGTTCTTCCATCCGTAAAGGGGGACCCCTTTACGGATGGAAGAACAGGGGGATCTTCGTAGTGGTGGGGTCGTGACGGAGGGGTCTGCGGGTTTGCCGCCACGTAGGCCAGTTGCCCCCACCCCGGACCCTGGTGTCCCAGCGCCATGGAGGCAGAGGGCCGCTTATCAAGGGATGCAGGTGTCCTGCGGGGGTCAAGGGATGGCGTGGGCACTCCCCGGGCGAGGGCGGGCGCCTGGGCCCCAATAGCCCCTGGAAAAATCCCCAGCCCGGGCCCCCGTGGCTCCACTGGACTCCCCAGGTTCCTGCCATGGGGCCTGGTCCTGCTCACCCGGGCCCAGGTTCGCCGCAGGTGAAAGCCCTTTGCAGACGCCCAGGACCTGAGGCCGCGGATGCCTTCATGGGGAGGGGAGTTGAAGCTGTGCGGGACCGAGGTCGCAGCGGTCCCAGTCACTTCTTGTGAAGTTTAGGCCAGACTTTGGAGAGTGGAAGTAGCCAGGTCCAAGTTTGCCGCCTGGGTGCAGGGTGGGGCGATTTGAGCCACAACAAGACTCCTATCCGCTTAGGAGGGGGCATAGGCCTGACTCCCTGGGGCGAACCCGTCGGTGGGCATGGGTTCCACCGCCTGGGTCGGCTCCACCTGGCAGGAAACCGTGGCCGGCCCCCCGCCCCCGCCCTGGGTCCCCACGTCTCCCTGGGACCTCAGCCTCTGCGCGGGTGGGAGAACTGCTGGGAAGTGTGGTCCACGGGAAAACGCTCGATCCTCAAGATGGAAGGGAGGGCTTCTGTTTCCCCGGACAGGTGCCCAGGGACCCTGTGAAACTGCTCTGACACCTCAAGGGTGGGTCACGTGACCCCAGGGAGGCTGGTGGCTGGGGAGCCTGAGTGCGCATGCGCGGCCCAGGTCTTGGCCCCAAAGCAGCTGGCCGCGGCTCGGAGAAAAGCCATCTCCTGGGGGCCTCCCCATGTTCTTCCAAACGTAAAGGGGAACCCTTTTACGGATGGAAGAACGGCGGGATATTCGCACTGGTGGGGACGGGAGGGAGGGGCCTACGGGTTTGCCTCCAGGTAGGCCAGTTTCTCGCACAGCGGGCCCAGGTGTCTGAGCCCCAGGGAGGCAGAGGGCCGCTTATCGCGTGATGCAGGTGTCCTGCCGGGGTCAAGGGACGGCGTGGGCACTCACCGGGCGACACAGGACGCCTGGCCCTTAGAGAGGCCCCTGGAAAATCCCCCGCCCAGGCCCCCGGTCCCCAAGTCTGTCCTGCGCACACTGTGCGGGGCTGGGAGTGCTGCTGGCAAGTGTGGCCCAGGGGAAATCGAGCGGTCCTCTGGGTGGCAGGGTGGGCTTCCGTTACCCAGACAGGTGCCTAGGGTCCCTGTGAAAATGGTCTGACAGGTTAAGGGTGGGTCACGTGACCCGAGGGTGACTTGTGGTAGGGGAGCCTGAGTGCGGATGCGCGGCCAGGTCTAGGCCCGAAACTAACCAGCCGCGGCTCGGACAAAAGCCATCTCCTGGGGGCCTCCCCCCTGTTCTTCCATCCGTAAAGGGAGACTGCGTTACAGATGGAAGAACAGGGGGATCTTCGCAGTGGTGGGGACGAGACGGAGGGGTCTGCGGGTTTGCCGCCCCGCAGGCCAGTTGCTCGCACCCCGGCCCCTGGTGTCCCAGCCCCATGGAGGCAGAGGGCTGTTTATCGCGTGATGCAGGTGTCCTGCGGGGGTCAAGGGACGGCGTGGGCACTCCTCCAGCAAGAGAGGTCGCCTGGGCCCCGAGAGAGCCCCCAGGATAATCCCCAGCCCTGGCCCCCGTGGCTCCAGTGGCCTCCCCAGGCTCCTGCCATGGGGCCTGGACCTGCTCACCCGGGCCCAGGTGAGCCGCAGGTGAATGCCTTTTGTGGACGCCAAGGACCGGAGGCCGCGGATGCCTTCCCGGGGAGGGGGGTTCGAGCTCTGGGGGACCGAGGTCGCAGGGTTCCCATTCGCTTCTTGCATAGTTTAGGCCAGTCTTTACAGAGTGGAATCCGCCAGGTCCAAGTTTGCCGCCTGGGGCATGGTGGGGCCCTTTGAGCCAAAGCAAGACACTTAGCCGCTTAGGGGGAGGCATAGGCCTGAGTCCCCCGGGGAGAACCCGTCGGTGGACGTGGGTTCTGCCCGCCCGAGCGGAATCCACCTGGCTGGGCACCGTGGCCGGCCCCCGCCCCCGCCCTAGGTCCCCAGGTCTTCCCTGGGACCTCAGTCCCTGCGGGGGTGGGAGAACTGCTGGGAAGTGTGGTCCACGGGAAAACGCGCGGTCCTCTGGGTGGCAGGGAGGGCTTCCGTTTTCCCGGACACGACCTCAGGGACCCTGTGAACCTGGCAGGATATCTCAAGGGTGGAGCCCATGCCCGGAGGGAGGCTTGTGGTGGGGGGGCCTGCCTGCGCATGCGCAGCCCCACGTCTGGGCCCGAAACGAACCAGCCGCGGCCGGGACAAAAGCCATCTCCTGGGGGCCTCCCCCCTGTTCTTCCATCCGTAAAGGGGGACCCCTTTACGGATGGAAGAACAGGGGGATCTTCGTAGTGGTGGGGTCGTGACGGAGGGGTCTGCGGGTTTGCCGCCACGTAGGCCAGTTGCCCCCACCCCGGACCCTGGTGTCCCAGCGCCATGGAGGCAGAGGGCCGCTTATCAAGGGATGCAGGTGTCCTGCGGGGGTCAAGGGATGGCGTGGGCACTCCCCGGGCGAGGGCGGGCGCCTGGGCCCCAATAGCCCCTGGAGAAATCCCCAGCCCGGGCCCCCGTGGCTCCACTGGACTCCCCAGGTTCCTGCCATGGGGCCTGGTCCTGCTCACCCGGGCCCAGGTTCGCCGCAGGTGAAAGCCCTTTGCGGACGCCCAGGACCGGAGGCCGCGGATGCCTTCATGGGGAGGGGAGTTGAAGCTGTGCGGGACCGAGGTCGCAGCGGTCCCCGTCACTTCTTGTGAAGTTTAGGCCAGACTTTGGAGTGTGGAAGTAGCCAGGTCCAAGTTTGCCCCCTGGGTGCAGGGTGGGGCGATTTGAGCCACAACAAGACTCCTATCCGCTTAGGAGGGGGCATAGGCCTGACTCCCTGGGGCGAACCCGTCGGTGGGCATGGGTTCCACCGCCTGGGTCCGCTCCACCTGGCAGGAAACCGTGGCCGGCCCCCCGCCCCCGCCCTGGGTCCCCACGTCTCCCTGGGACCTCAGCCTCTGCGCGGGTGGGAGAACTGCTGGGAAGTGTGGTCCACGGGAAAACGCTCGATCCTCAAGATGGAAGGGAGGGCTTCTGTTTCCCCGGACAGGTGCCCAGGGACCCTGTGAAACTGCTCTGACACCTCAAGGGTGGGTCACGTGACCCCAGGGAGGCTGGTGGCTGGGGAGCCTGAGTGTGCATGCGCGGCCCAGGTCTTGGCCCCAAAGCAGCTGGCCGCGGCTCGGAGAAAAGCCATCTCCTGGGGGCCTCCCCATGTTCTTCCAAACGTAAAGGGGAACCCTTTTACGGATGGAAGAACGGCGGGATATTCGCACTGGTGGGGACGGGAGGGAGGGGCCTACGGGTTTGCCTCCAGGTAGGCCACTGGCTCGCACAGCGGGCCCAGGTGTCTGAGCCCCAGGGAGGCAGAGGGCCGCTTATCACGTGATGCAGGTGTCCTGCCGGGGTTAAGGGACGGCGTGGGCACTCACCGGGCGACACAGGACGCCTGGCCCTTAGAGAGGCCCCTGGAAAATCCCCCGCCCAGGCCCCCGGTCCCCAAGTCTGTCCTGCGCACACTGTGCGGGGCTGGGAGTGCTGCTGGCAAGTGTGGCCCAGGGGAAATCGAGCGGTCCTCTGGGTGGCAGGGTGGGCTTCCGTTACCCAGACAGGTGCCTAGGGTCCCTGTGAAAATGGTCTGACAGGTTAAGGGTGGGTCACGTGACCCGAGGGTGACTTGTGGTAGGGGAGCCTGAGTGCGGATGCGCGGCCAGGTCTAGGCCCGAAACTAACCAGCCGCGGCTCGGACAAAAGCCATCTCCTGGGGGCCTCCCCCCTGTTCTTCCATCCGTAAAGGGAGACTGCGTTACAGATGGAAGAACAGGGGGATCTTCGCAGTGGTGGGGACGAGACGGAGGGGTCTGCGGGTTTGCCGCCCCGCAGGCCAGTTGCTCGCACCCCGGCCCCTGGTGTCCCAGCCCCATGGAGGCAGAGGGCTGTTTATCGCGTGATGCAGGTGTCCTGCGGGGGTCAAGGGACGGCGTGGGCACTCCTCCAGCAAGAGAGGGCGCCTGGGCCCCGAGAGAGCCCCCAGGATAATCCCCAGCCCTGGCCCCCGTGGCTCCAGTGGCCTCCCCAGGCTCCTGCCATGGGGCCTGGACCTGCTCACCCGGGCCCAGGTGAGCCACAGGTGAATGCCTTTTGTGGACGCCAAGGACCGGAGGCCGCGGATGCCTTCCCGGGGAGGGGGGTTCGAGCTCTGGGGGACCGAGGTCGCAGGGGTCCCATTCGCTTCTTGCATAGTTTAGGCCAGTCTTTACAGAGTGGAATCCGCCAGGTCCAAGTTTGCCGCCTGGGGCATGGTGGGGCCCTTTGAGCCAAAGCAAGACACTTAGCCGCTTAGGGGGAGGCATAGGCCTGAGTCCCCCGGGGAGAACCCGTCGGTGGACGTGGGTTCTGCCCGCCCGAGCGGAATCCACCTGGCTGGGCACCGTGGCCGGCCCCCGCCCCCGCCCTAGGTCCCCAGGTCTTCCCTGGGACCTCAGTCCCTGCGGGGTGGGAGAACTGCTGGGAAGTGTGGTCCACGGGAAAACGCGCGGTCCTCTGGGTGGCAGGGAGGGCTTCCGTTTTCCCGGACACGACCTCAGGGACCCTGTGAACCTGGCAGGATATCTCAAGGGTGGAGCCCATGCCCGGAGGGAGGCTTGTGGTGGGGGGGCCTGCCTGCGCATGCGCAGCCCCACGTCTGGGCCCGAAACGAACCAGCCGCGGCCGGGACAAAAGCCATCTCCTGGGGGCCTCCCCCCTGTTCTTCCATCCGTAAAGGGGGACCCCTTTACGGATGGAAGAACAGGGGGATCTTCGTAGTGGTGGGGTCGTGACGGAGGTGTCTGCGGGTTTGCCGCCACGTAGGCCAGTTGCCCCCACCCCGGACCCTGGTGTCCCAGCGCCATGGAGGTAGAGGGCCGCTTATCAAGGGATGCAGGTGTCCTGCGGGGGTCAAGGGATGGCGTGGGCACTCCCCGGGCGAGGGCGGGCGCCTGGGCCCCAATAGCCCCTGGAAAAATCCCCAGCCCGGGCCCCCGTGGCTCCACTGGACTCCCCAGGTTCCTGCCATGGGGCCTGGTCCTGCTCACCCGGGCCCAGGTTCGCCGCAGGTGAAAGCCCTTTGCGGACGCCCAGGACCGGAGGCCGCGGATGCCTTCATGGGGAGGGGAGTTGAAGCACTGCGGGACCGAGGTCGCAGCGGTCCCAGTCACTTCTTGTGAAGTTTAGGCCAGACTTTGGAGAGTGGAAGTAGCCAGGTCCAAGTTTGCTGCCTGGGTGCAGGGTGGGGCGATTTGAGCCACAACAAGACTCCTATCCGCTTAGAGGGGGGCATAGGCCTGACTCCCAGGGGCGAACCCGTCGGTGGGCATGGGTTCCACCGCCTGGGTCGGCTCCACCTGGCAGGAAACCGTGGCCGGCCCCCCGCCCCCGCCCTGGGTCCCCACGTCTCCCTGGGACCTCAGCCTCTGCGCGGGTGGGAGAACTGCTGGGAAGTGTGGTCCACGGGAAAACGCTCGATCCTCAAGATGGAAGGGAGGGCTTCTGTTTCCCCGGACAGGTGCCCAGGGACCCTGTGAAACTGCTCTGACACCTCAAGGGTGGGTCACGTGACCCCAGGGAGGCTGGTGGCTGGGGAGCCTGAGTGCGCATGCGCGGCCCAGGTCTTGGCCCCAAAGCAGCTGGCCGCGGCTCGGAGAAAAGCCATCTCCTGGGGGCCTCCCCATGTTCTTCCAAACGTAAAGGGGAACCCTTTTACGGATGGAAGAACGGCGGGATATTCGCACTGGTGGGGACGGGAGGGAGGGGCCTACGGGTTTGCCTCCAGGTAGGCCACTGGCTCGCACAGCGGGCCCAGGTGTCTGAGCCCCAGGGAGGCAGAGGGCCGCTTATCGCGTGATGCAGGTGTCCTGCCGGGGTCAAGGGACGGCGTGGGCACTCACCGGGCGACACAGGACGCCTGGCCCTTAGACAGGCCCCTGGAAAATCCCCCGCCCAGGCCCCCGGTCCCCAAGTCTGTCCTGCGCACACTGTGCGGGGCTGGGAGTGCTGCTGGCAAGTGTGGCCCAGGGGAAATCGAGCGGTCCTCTGGGTGGCAGGGTGGGCTTCCGTTACCCAGACAGGTGCCTAGGGTCCCTGTGAAAATGGTCTGACAGGTTAAGGGTGGGTCACGTGACCCGAGGGTGACTTGTGGTAGGGGAGCCTGAGTGCGGATGCGCGGCCAGGTCTAGGCCCGAAACTAACCAGCCGCGGCTCGGACAAAAGCCATCTCCTGGGGGCCTCCCCCCTGTTCTTCCATCCGTAAAGGGGGACCCCTTTACGGATGGAAGAACAGGGGGATCTTCGCAGTGGTGGGGACGAGACGGAGGGGTCTGCGGGTTTGCCGCCCCGCAGGCCAGTTGCTCGCACCCCGGCCCCTGGTGTCCCAGCCCCATGGAGGCAGAGGGCTGTTTATCGCGTGATGCAGGTGTCCTGCGGGGGTCAAGGGACGGCGTGGGCACTCCTCCAGCAAGAGAGGGCGCCTGGGCCCCGAGAGAGCCCCCAGGATAATCCCCAGCCCTGGCCCCCGTGGCTCCAGTGGCCTCCCCAGGCTCCTGCCATGGGGCCTGGACCTGCTCACCCGGGCCCAGGTGAGCCGTAGGTGAATGCCTTTTGTGGACGCCAAGGACCGGAGGCCGCGGATGCCTTCCCGGGGAGGGGGGTTCGAGCTCTGGGGGACCGAGGTCGCAGGGGTCCCATTCGCTTCTTGCATAGTTTAGGCCAGTCTTTACAGAGTGGAATCCGCCAGCTCCAAGTTTGCCGCCTGGGGCATGGTGGGGCCCTTTGAGCCAAAGCAAGACACTTAGCCGCTTAGGGGGAGGCATAGGCCTGAGTCCCCCGGGGAGAACCCGTCGGTGGACGTGGGTTCTGCCCGCCCGAGCGGAATCCACCTGGCTGGGCACCGTGGCCGGCCCCCGCCCCCGCCCTAGGTCCCCAGGTCTTCCCTGGGACCTCAGTCCCTGCGGGGGTGGGAGAACTGCTGGGAAGTGTGGTCCACGGGAAAACGCGCGGTCCTCTGGGTCGCAGGGAGGGCTTCCGTTTTCCCGGACACGACCTCAGGGACCCTGTGAACCTGGCAGGATATCTCAAGGGTGGAGCCCATGCCCGGAGGGAGGCTTGTGGTGGGGGGGCCTGCCTGCGCATGCGCAGCCCCACGTCTGGGCCCGAAACGAACCAGCCGCGGCCGGGACAAAAGCCATCTCCTGGGGGCCTCCCCCCTGTTCTTCCATCCGTAAAGGGGGACCCCTTTACGGATGGAAGAACAGGGGGATCTTCGTAGTGGTGGGGTCGTGACGGAGGGGTCTGCGGGTTTGCCGCCACGTAGGCCAGTTGCCCCCACCCCGGACCCTGGTGTCCCAGCGCCATGGAGGCAGAGGGCCGCTTATCAAGGGATGCAGGTGTCCTGCGGGGGTCAAGGGATGGCGTGGGCACTCCCCGGGCGAGGGCGGGCGCCTGGGCCCCAATAGCCCCTGGAAAAATCCCCAGCCCTGGCCCCCGTGGCTCCACTGGACTCCCCAGGTTCCTGCCATGGGGCCTGGTCCTGCTCACCCGGGCCCAGGTTCGGCGCAGGTGAAAGCCCTTTGCGGACGCCCAGGACCGGAGGCCGTGGATGCCTTCATGGGGAGGGGAGTTGAAGCTGTGCGGGACCGAGGTCGCAGCGGTCCCAGTCACTTCTTGTGAAGTTTAGGCCAGACTTTGGAGAGTGGAAGTAGCCAGGTCCAAGTTTGCGGCCTGGGTGCAGGGTGGGGCGATTTGAGCCACAACAAGACTCCTATCCGCTTAGAGGGGGGCATAGGCCTGACTCCCAGGGGCGAACCCGTCGGTGGGCATGGGTTCCACCGCCTGGGTCGGCTCCACCTGGCAGGAAACCGTGGCCGGCCCCCCGCCCCCGCCCTGGGTCCCCACGTCTCCCTGGGACCTCAGCCTCTGCGCGGGTGGGAGAACTGCTGGGAAGTGTGGTCCACGGGAAAACGCTCGATCCTCAAGATGGAAGGGAGGGCTTCTGTTTCCCCGGACAGGTGCCCAGGGACCCTGTGAAACTGCTCTGACACCTCAAGGGTGGGTCACGTGACCCCAGGGAGGCTGGTGGCTGGGGAGCCTGAGTGCGCATGCGCGGCCCAGGTCTTGGCCCCAAAGCAGCTGGCCGCGGCTCGGAGAAAAGCCATCTCCTGGGGGCCTCCCCATGTTCTTCCAAACGTAAAGGGGAACCCTTTTACGGATGGAAGAACGGCGGGATATTCGCACTGGTGGGGACGGGAGGGAGGGGCCTACGGGTTTGCCTCCAGGTAGGCCACTGGCTCGCACAGCGGGCCCAGGTGTCTGAGCCCCAGGGAGGCAGAGGGCCGCTTATCGCGTGATGCAGGTGTCCTGCCGGGGTCAAGGGACGGCGTGGGCACTCACCGGGCGACACAGGACGCCTGGCCCTTAGACAGGCCCCTGGAAAATCCCCCGCCCAGGCCCCCGGTCCCCAAGTCTGTCCTGCGCACACTGTGCGGGGCTGGGAGTGCTGCTGGCAAGTGTGGCCCAGGGGAAATCGAGCGGTCCTCTGGGTGGCAGGGTGGGCTTCCGTTACCCAGACAGGTGCCTAGGGTCCCTGTGAAAATGGTCTGACAGGTTAAGGGTGGGTCACGTGACCCGAGGGTGACTTGTGGTAGGGGAGCCTGAGTGCGGATGCGCGGCCAGGTCTAGGCCCGAAACTAACCAGCCGCGGCTCGGACAAAAGCCATCTCCTGGGGGCCTCCCCCCTGTTCTTCCATCCGTAAAGGGAGACTGCGTTACAGATGGAAGAACAGGGGGATCTTCGCAGTGGTGGGGACGAGACGGAGGGGTCTGCGGGTTTGCCGCCCCGCAGGCCAGTTGCTCGCACCCCGGCCCCTGGTGTCCCAGCCCCATGGAGGCAGAGGGCTGTTTATCGCGTGATGCAGGTGTCCTGCGGGGGTCAAGGGACGGCGTGGGCACTCCTCCAGCAAGAGAGGGCGCCTGGGCCCCGAGAGAGCCCCCAGGATAATCCCCAGCCCTGGCCCCCGTGGCTCCAGTGGCCTCCCCAGGCTCCTGCCATGGGGCCTGGACCTGCTCACCCGGGCCCAGGTGAGCCGCAGGTGAATGCCTTTTGTGGACGCCAAGGACCGGAGGCCGCGGATGCCTTCCCGGGGAGGGGGGTTCGAGCTCTGGGGGACCGAGGTCGCAGGGGTCCCATTCGCTTCTTGCATAGTTTAGGCCAGTCTTTACAGAGTGGAATCCGCCAGGTCCAAGTTTGCCGCCTGGGGCATGGTGGGGCCCTTTGAGCCAAAGCAAGACACTTAGCCGCTTAGGGGGAGGCATAGGCCTGAGTCCCCCGGGGAGAACCCGTCGGTGGACGTGGGTTCTGCCCGCCCGAGCGGAATCCACCTGGCTGGGCACCGTGGCCGGCCCCCGCCCCCGCCCTAGGTCCCCAGGTCTTCCCTGGGACCTCAGTCCCTGCGGGGTGGGAGAACTGCTGGGAAGTGTGGTCCACGGGAAAACGCGCGGTCCTCTGGGTGGCAGGGAGGGCTTCCGTTTTCCCGGACACGACCTCAGGGACCCTGTGAACCTGGCAGGATATCTCAAGGGTGGAGCCCATGCCCGGAGGGAGGCTTGTGGTGGGGGGGCCTGCCTGCGCATGCGCAGCCCCACGTCTGGGCCCGAAACGAACCAGCCGCGGCCGGGACAAAAGCCATCTCCTGGGGGCCTCCCCCCTGTTCTTCCATCCGTAAAGGGGGACCCCTTTACGGATGGAAGAACAGGGGGATCTTCGTAGTGGTGGGGTCGTGACGGAGGTGTCTGCGGGTTTGCCGCCACGTAGGCCAGTTGCCCCCACCCCGGACCCTGGTGTCCCAGCGCCATGGAGGTAGAGGGCCGCTTATCAAGGGATGCAGGTGTCCTGCGGGGGTCAAGGGATGGCGTGGGCACTCCCCGGGCGAGGGCGGGCGCCTGGGCCCCAATAGCCCCTGGAAAAATCCCCAGCCCGGGCCCCCGTGGCTCCACTGGACTCCCCAGGTTCCTGCCATGGGGCCTGGTCCTGCTCACCCGGGCCCAGGTTCGCCGCAGGTGAAAGCCCTTTGCGGACGCCCAGGACCGGAGGCCGCGGATGCCTTCATGGGGAGGGGAGTTGAAGCACTGCGGGACCGAGGTCGCAGCGGTCCCAGTCACTTCTTGTGAAGTTTAGGCCAGACTTTGGAGAGTGGAAGTAGCCAGGTCCAAGTTTGCCGCCTGGGTGCAGGGTGGGGCGATTTGAGCCACAACAAGACTCCTATCCGCTTAGAGGGGGGCATAGGCCTGACTCCCAGGGGCGAACCCGTCGGTGGGCATGGGTTCCACCGCCTGGGTCGGCTCCACCTGGCAGGAAACCGTGGCCGGCCCCCCGCCCCCGCCCTGGGTCCCCACGTCTCCCTGGGACCTCAGCCTCTGCGCGGGTGGGAGAACTGCTGGGAAGTGTGGTCCACGGGAAAACGCTCGATCCTCAAGATGGAAGGGAGGGCTTCTGTTTCCCCGGACAGGTGCCCAGGGACCCTGTGAAACTGCTCTGACACCTCAAGGGTGGGTCACGTGACCCCAGGGAGGCTGGTGGCTGGGGAGCCTGAGTGCGCATGCGCGGCCCAGGTCTTGGCCCCAAAGCAGCTGGCCGCGGCTCGGAGAAAAGCCATCTCCTGGGGGCCTCCCCATGTTCTTCCAAACGTAAAGGGGAACCCTTTTACGGATGGAAGAACGGCGGGATATTCGCACTGGTGGGGACGGGAGGGAGGGGCCTACGGGTTTGCCTCCAGGTAGGCCACTGGCTCGCACAGCGGGCCCAGGTGTCTGAGCCCCAGGGAGGCAGAGGGCCGCTTATCGCGTGATGCAGGTGTCCTGCCGGGGTCAAGGGACGGCGTGGGCACTCACCGGGCGACACAGGACGCCTGGCCCTTAGACAGGCCCCTGGAAAATCCCCCGCCCAGGCCCCCGGTCCCCAAGTCTGTCCTGCGCACACTGTGCGGGGCTGGGAGTGCTGCTGGCAAGTGTGGCCCAGGGGAAATCGAGCGGTCCTCTGGGTGGCAGGGTGGGCTTCCGTTACCCAGACAGGTGCCTAGGGTCCCTGTGAAAATGGTCTGACAGGTTAAGGGTGGGTCACGTGACCCGAGGGTGACTTGTGGTAGGGGAGCCTGAGTGCGGATGCGCGGCCAGGTCTAGGCCCGAAACTAACCAGCCGCGGCTCGGACAAAAGCCATCTCCTGGGGGCCTCCCCCCTGTTCTTCCATCCGTAAAGGGGGACCCCTTTACGGATGGAAGAACAGGGGGATCTTCGCAGTGGTGGGGACGAGACGGAGGGGTCTGCGGGTTTGCCGCCCCGCAGGCCAGTTGCTCGCACCCCGGCCCCTGGTGTCCCAGCCCCATGGAGGCAGAGGGCTGTTTATCGCGTGATGCAGGTGTCCTGCGGGGGTCAAGGGACGGCGTGGGCACTCCTCCAGCAAGAGAGGGCGCCTGGGCCCCGAGAGAGCCCCCAGGATAATCCCCAGCCCTGGCCCCCGTGGCTCCAGTGGCCTCCCCAGGCTCCTGCCATGGGGCCTGGACCTGCTCACCCGGGCCCAGGTGAGCCGTAGGTGAATGCCTTTTGTGGACGCCAAGGACCGGAGGCCGCGGATGCCTTCCCGGGGAGGGGGGTTCGAGCTCTGGGGGACCGAGGTCGCAGGGGTCCCATTCGCTTCTTGCATAGTTTAGGCCAGTCTTTACAGAGTGGAATCCGCCAGCTCCAAGTTTGCCGCCTGGGGCATGGTGGGGCCCTTTGAGCCAAAGCAAGACACTTAGCCGCTTAGGGGGAGGCATAGGCCTGAGTCCCCCGGGGAGAACCCGTCGGTGGACGTGGGTTCTGCCCGCCCGAGCGGAATCCACCTGGCTGGGCACCGTGGCCGGCCCCCGCCCCCGCCCTAGGTCCCCAGGTCTTCCCTGGGACCTCAGTCCCTGCGGGGGTGGGAGAACTGCTGGGAAGTGTGGTCCACGGGAAAACGCGCGGTCCTCTGGGTGGCAGGGAGGGCTTCCGTTTTCCCGGACACGACCTCAGGGACCCTGTGAACCTGGCAGGATATCTCAAGGGTGGAGCCCATGCCCGGAGGGAGGCTTGTGGTGGGGGGGCCTGCCTGCGCATGCGCAGCCCCACGTCTGGGCCCGAAACGAACCAGCCGCGGCCGGGACAAAAGCCATCTCCTGGGGGCCTCCCCCCTGTTCTTCCATCCGTAAAGGGGGACCCCTTTACGGATGGAAGAACAGGGGGATCTTCGTAGTGGTGGGGTCGTGACGGAGGGGTCTGCGGGTTTGCCGCCACGTAGGCCAGTTGCCCCCACCCCGGACCCTGGTGTCCCAGCGCCATGGAGGCAGAGGGCCGCTTATCAAGGGATGCAGGTGTCCTGCGGGGGTCAAGGGATGGCGTGGGCACTCCCCGGGCGAGGGCGGGCGCCTGGGCCCCAATAGCCCCTGGAAAAATCCCCAGCCCTGGCCCCCGTGGCTCCACTGGACTCCCCAGGTTCCTGCCATGGGGCCTGGTCCTGCTCACCCGGGCCCAGGTTCGGCGCAGGTGAAAGCCCTTTGCGGACGCCCAGGACCGGAGGCCGTGGATGCCTTCATGGGGAGGGGAGTTGAAGCTGTGCGGGACCGAGGTCGCAGCGGTCCCAGTCACTTCTTGTGAAGTTTAGGCCAGACTTTGGAGAGTGGAAGTAGCCAGGTCCAAGTTTGCGGCCTGGGTGCAGGGTGGGGCGATTTGAGCCACAACAAGACTCCTATCCGCTTAGAGGGGGGCATAGGCCTGACTCCCAGGGGCGAACCCGTCGGTGGGCATGGGTTCCACCGCCTGGGTCGGCTCCACCTGGCAGGAAACCGTGGCCGACCCCCCGCCCCCGCCCTGGGTCCCCACGTCTCCCTGGGACCTCAGCCTCTGCGCGGGTGGGAGAACTGCTGGGAAGTGTGGTCCACGGGAAAACGCTCGATCCTCAAGATGGAAGGGAGGGCTTCTGTTTCCCCGGACAGGTGCCCAGGGACCCTGTGAAACTGCTCTGACACCTCAAGGGTGGGTCACGTGACCCCAGGGAGGCTGGTGGCTGGGGAGCCTGAGTGCGCATGCGCGGCCCAGGTCTTGGCCCCAAAGCAGCTGGCCGCGGCTCGGAGAAAAGCCATCTCCTGGGGGCCTCCCCATGTTCTTCCAAACGTAAAGGGGAACCCTTTTACGGATGGAAGAACGGCGGGATATTCGCACTGGTGGGGACGGGAGGGAGGGGCCTACGGGTTTGCCTCCAGGTAGGCCACTGGCTCGCACAGCGGGCCCAGGTGTCTGAGCCCCAGGGAGGCAGAGGGCCGCTTATCGCGTGATGCAGGTGTCCTGCCGGGGTCAAGGGACGGCGTGGGCACTCACCGGGCGACACAGGACGCCTGGCCCTTAGACAGGCCCCTGGAAAATCCCCCGCCCAGGCCCCCGGTCCCCAAGTCTGTCCTGCGCACACTGTGCGGGGCTGGGAGTGCTGCTGGCAAGTGTGGCCCAGGGGAAATCGAGCGGTCCTCTGGGTGGCAGGGTGGGCTTCCGTTACCCAGACAGGTGCCTAGGGTCCCTGTGAAAATGGTCTGACAGGTTAAGGGTGGGTCACGTGACCCGAGGGTGACTTGTGGTAGGGGAGCCTGAGTGCGGATGCGCGGCCAGGTCTAGGCCCGAAACTAACCAGCCGCGGCTCGGACAAAAGCCATCTCCTGGGGGCCTCCCCCCTGTTCTTCCATCCGTAAAGGGGGACCCCTTTACGGATGGAAGAACAGGGGGATCTTCGCAGTGGTGGGGACGAGACGGAGGGGTCTGCGGGTTTGCCGCCCCGCAGGCCAGTTGCTCGCACCCCGGCCCCTGGTGTCCCAGCCCCATGGAGGCAGAGGGCTGTTTATCGCGTGATGCAGGTGTCCTGCGGGGGTCAAGGGACGGCGTGGGCACTCCTCCAGCAAGAGAGGGCGCCTGGGCCCCGAGAGAGCCCCCAGGATAATCCCCAGCCCTGGCCCCCGTGGCTCCAGTGGCCTCCCCAGGCTCCTGCCATGGGGCCTGGACCTGCTCACCCGGGCCCAGGTGAGCCGTAGGTGAATGCCTTTTGTGGACGCCAAGGACCGGAGGCCGCGGATGCCTTCCCGAGGAGGGGGGTTCGAGCTCTGGGGGACCGAGGTCGCAGGGGTCCCATTCGCTTCTTGCATAGTTTAGGCCAGTCTTTACAGAGTGGAATCCGCCAGCTCCAAGTTTGCCGCCTGGGGCATGGTGGGGCCCTTTGAGCCAAAGCAAGACACTTAGCCGCTTAGGGGGAGGCATAGGCCTGAGTCCCCCGGGGAGAACCCGTCGGTGGACGTGGGTTCTGCCCGCCCGAGCGGAATCCACCTGGCTGGGCACCGTGGCCGGCCCCCGCCCCCGCCCTAGGTCCCCAGGTCTTCCCTGGGACCTCAGTCCCTGCGGGGGTGGGAGAACTGCTGGGAAGTGTGGTCCACGGGAAAACGCGCGGTCCTCTGGGTGGCAGGGAGGGCTTCCGTTTTCCCGGACACGACCTCAGGGACCCTGTGAACCTGGCAGGATATCTCAAGGGTGGAGCCCATGCCCGGAGGGAGGCTTGTGGTGGGGGGGCCTGCCTGCGCATGCGCAGCCCCACGTCTGGGCCCGAAACGAACCAGCCGCGGCCGGGACAAAAGCCATCTCCTGGGGGCCTCCCCCCTGTTCTTCCATCCGTAAAGGGGGACCCCTTTACGGATGGAAGAACAGGGGGATCTTCGTAGTGGTGGGGTCGTGACGGAGGGGTCTGCGGGTTTGCCGCCACGTAGGCCAGTTGCCCCCACCCCGGACCCTGGTGTCCCAGCGCCATGGAGGCAGAGGGCCGCTTATCAAGGGATGCAGGTGTCCTGCGGGGGTCAAGGGATGGCGTGGGCACTCCCCGGGCGAGGGCGGGCGCCTGGGCCCCAATAGCCCCTGGAAAAATCCCCAGCCCGGGCCCCCGTGGCTCCACTGGACTCCCCAGGTTCCTGCCATGGGGCCTGGTCCTGCTCACCCGGGCCCAGGTTCGCCGCAGGTGAAAGCCCTTTGCAGACGCCCAGGACCTGAGGCCGCGGATGCCTTCATGGGGAGGGGAGTTGAAGCTGTGCGGGACCGAGGTCGCAGCGGTCCCAGTCACTTCTTGTGAAGTTTAGGCCAGACTTTGGAGAGTGGAAGTAGCCAGGTCCAAGTTTGCCGCCTGGGTGCAGGGTGGGGCGATTTGAGCCACAACAAGACTCCTATCCGCTTAGGAGGGGGCATAGGCCTGACTCCCTGGGGCGAACCCGTCGGTGGGCATGGGTTCCACCGCCTGGGTCGGCTCCACCTGGCAGGAAACCGTGGCC
Source organism: Desmodus rotundus (assembly GCF_022682495.2). Classification (NCBI taxonomy): domain Eukaryota; kingdom Metazoa; phylum Chordata; class Mammalia; order Chiroptera; family Phyllostomidae; genus Desmodus; species Desmodus rotundus. The sequence continues at coordinate 19,505 of NW_026527700.1, read as the reverse complement.
GGCCCCCCGCCCCCGCCCTGGGTCCCCACGTCTCCCTGGGACCTCAGCCTCTGCGCGGGTGGGAGAACTGCTGGGAAGTGTGGTCCACGGGAAAACGCTCGATCCTCAAGATGGAAGGGAGGGCTTCTGTTTCCCCGGACAGGTGCCCAGGGACCCTGTGAAACTGCTCTGACACCTCAAGGGTGGGTCACGTGACCCCAGGGAGGCTGGTGGCTGGGGAGCCTGAGTGCGCATGCGCGGCCCAGGTCTTGGCCCCAAAGCAGCTGGCCGCGGCTCGGAGAAAAGCCATCTCCTGGGGGCCTCCCCATGTTCTTCCAAACGTAAAGGGGAACCCTTTTACGGATGGAAGAACGGCGGGATATTCGCACTGGTGGGGACGGGAGGGAGGGGCCTACGGGTTTGCCTCCAGGTAGGCCACTGGCTCGCACAGCGGGCCCAGGTGTCTGAGCCCCAGGGAGGCAGAGGGCCGCTTATCGCGTGATGCAGGTGTCCTGCCGGGGTCAAGGGACGGCGTGGGCACTCACCGGGCGACACAGGACGCCTGGCCCTTAGACAGGCCCCTGGAAAATCCCCCGCCCAGGCCCCCGGTCCCCAAGTCTGTCCTGCGCACACTGTGCGGGGCTGGGAGTGCTGCTGGCAAGTGTGGCCCAGGGGAAATCGAGCGGTCCTCTGGGTGGCAGGGTGGGCTTCCGTTACCCAGACAGGTGCCTAGGGTCCCTGTGAAAATGGTCTGACAGGTTAAGGGTGGGTCACGTGACCCGAGGGTGACTTGTGGTAGGGGAGCCTGAGTGCGGATGCGCGGCCAGGTCTAGGCCCGAAACTAACCAGCCGCGGCTCGGACAAAAGCCATCTCCTGGGGGCCTCCCCCCTGTTCTTCCATCCGTAAAGGGGGACCCCTTTACGGATGGAAGAACAGGGGGATCTTCGCAGTGGTGGGGACGAGACGGAGGGGTCTGCGGGTTTGCCGCCCCGCAGGCCAGTTGCTCGCACCCCGGCCCCTGGTGTCCCAGCCCCATGGAGGCAGAGGGCTGTTTATCGCGTGATGCAGGTGTCCTGCGGGGGTCAAGGGACGGCGTGGGCACTCCTCCAGCAAGAGAGGGCGCCTGGGCCCCGAGAGAGCCCCCAGGATAATCCCCAGCCCTGGCCCCCGTGGCTCCAGTGGCCTCCCCAGGCTCCTGCCATGGGGCCTGGACCTGCTCACCCGGGCCCAGGTGAGCCGTAGGTGAATGCCTTTTGTGGACGCCAAGGACCGGAGGCCGCGGATGCCTTCCCGGGGAGGGGGGTTCGAGCTCTGGGGGACCGAGGTCGCAGGGGTCCCATTCGCTTCTTGCATAGTTTAGGCCAGTCTTTACAGAGTGGAATCCGCCAGCTCCAAGTTTGCCGCCTGGGGCATGGTGGGGCCCTTTGAGCCAAAGCAAGACACTTAGCCGCTTAGGGGGAGGCATAGGCCTGAGTCCCCCGGGGAGAACCCGTCGGTGGACGTGGGTTCTGCCCGCCCGAGCGGAATCCACCTGGCTGGGCACCGTGGCCGGCCCCCGCCCCCGCCCTAGGTCCCCAGGTCTTCCCTGGGACCTCAGTCCCTGCGGGGGTGGGAGAACTGCTGGGAAGTGTGGTCCACGGGAAAACGCGCGGTCCTCTGGGTGGCAGGGAGGGCTTCCGTTTTCCCGGACACGACCTCAGGGACCCTGTGAACCTGGCAGGATATCTCAAGGGTGGAGCCCATGCCCGGAGGGAGGCTTGTGGTGGGGGGGCCTGCCTGCGCATGCGCAGCCCCACGTCTGGGCCCGAAACGAACCAGCCGCGGCCGGGACAAAAGCCATCTCCTGGGGGCCTCCCCCCTGTTCTTCCATCCGTAAAGGGGGACCCCTTTACGGATGGAAGAACAGGGGGATCTTCGTAGTGGTGGGGTCGTGACGGAGGGGTCTGCGGGTTTGCCGCCACGTAGGCCAGTTGCCCCCACCCCGGACCCTGGTGTCCCAGCGCCATGGAGGCAGAGGGCCGCTTATCAAGGGATGCAGGTGTCCTGCGGGGGTCAAGGGATGGCGTGGGCACTCCCCGGGCGAGGGCGGGCGCCTGGGCCCCAATAGCCCCTGGAAAAATCCCCAGCCCGGGCCCCCGTGGCTCCACTGGACTCCCCAGGTTCCTGCCATGGGGCCTGGTCCTGCTCACCCGGGCCCAGGTTCGCCGCAGGTGAAAGCCCTTTGCAGACGCCCAGGACCTGAGGCCGCGGATGCCTTCATGGGGAGGGGAGTTGAAGCTGTGCGGGACCGAGGTCGCAGCGGTCCCAGTCACTTCTTGTGAAGTTTAGGCCAGACTTTGGAGAGTGGAAGTAGCCAGGTCCAAGTTTGCCGCCTGGGTGCAGGGTGGGGCGATTTGAGCCACAACAAGACTCCTATCCGCTTAGGAGGGGGCATAGGCCTGACTCCCTGGGGCGAACCCGTCGGTGGGCATGGGTTCCACCGCCTGGGTCCGCTCCACCTGGCAGGAAACCGTGGCCGGCCCCCCGCCCCCGCCCTGGGTCCCCACGTCTCCCTGGGACCTCAGCCTCTGCGCGGGTGGGAGAACTGCTGGGAAGTGTGGTCCACGGGAAAACGCTCGATCCTCAAGATGGAAGGGAGGGCTTCTGTTTCCCCGGACAGGTGCCCAGGGACCCTGTGAAACTGCTCTGACACCTCAAGGGTGGGTCACGTGACCCCAGGGAGGCTGGTGGCTGGGGAGCCTGAGTGCGCATGCGCGGCCCAGGTCTTGGCCCCAAAGCAGCTGGCCGCGGCTCGGAGAAAAGCCATCTCCTGGGGGCCTCCCCATGTTCTTCCAAACGTAAAGGGGAACCCTTTTACGGATGGAAGAACGGCGGGATATTCGCACTGGTGGGGACGGGAGGGAGGGGCCTACGGGTTTGCCTCCAGGTAGGCCACTGGCTCGCACAGCGGGCCCAGGTGTCTGAGCCCCAGGGAGGCAGAGGGCCGCTTATCGCGTGATGCAGGTGTCCTGCCGGGGTCAAGGGACGGCGTGGGCACTCACCGGGCGACACAGGACGCCTGGCCCTTAGAGAGGCCCCTGGAAAATCCCCCGCCCAGGCCCCCGGTCCCCAAGTCTGTCCTGCGCACACTGTGCGGGGCTGGGAGTGCTGCTGGCAAGTGTGGCCCAGGGGAAATCGAGCGGTCCTCTGGGTGGCAGGGTGGGCTTCCGTTACCCAGACAGGTGCCTAGGGTCCCTGTGAAAATGGTCTGACAGGTTAAGGGTGGGTCACGTGACCCGAGGGTGACTTGTGGTAGGGGAGCCTGAGTGCGGATGCGCGGCCAGGTCTAGGCCCGAAACTAACCAGCCGCGGCTCGGACAAAAGCCATCTCCTGGGGGCCTCCCCCCTGTTCTTCCATCCGTAAAGGGAGACTGCGTTACAGATGGAAGAACAGGGGGATCTTCGCAGTGGTGGGGACGAGACGGAGGGGTCTGCGGGTTTGCCGCCCCGCAGGCCAGTTGCTCGCACCCCGGCCCCTGGTGTCCCAGCCCCATGGAGGCAGAGGGCTGTTTATCGCGTGATGCAGGTGTCCTGCGGGGGTCAAGGGACGGCGTGGGCACTCCTCCAGCAAGAGAGGTCGCCTGGGCCCCGAGAGAGCCCCCAGGATAATCCCCAGCCCTGGCCCCCGTGGCTCCAGTGGCCTCCCCAGGCTCCTGCCATGGGGCCTGGACCTGCTCACCCGGGCCCAGGTGAGCCGCAGGTGAATGCCTTTTGTGGACGCCAAGGACCGGAGGCCGCGGATGCCTTCCCGGGGAGGGGGGTTCGAGCTCTGGGGGACCGAGGTCGCAGGGGTCCCATTCGCTTCTTGCATAGTTTAGGCCAGTCTTTACAGAGTGGAATCCGCCAGCTCCAAGTTTGCCGCCTGGGGCATGGTGGGGCCCTTTGAGCCAAAGCAAGACACTTAGCCGCTTAGGGGGAGGCATAGGCCTGAGTCCCCCGGGGAGAACCCGTCGGTGGACGTGGGTTCTGCCCGCCCGAGCGGAATCCACCTGGCTGGGCACCGTGGCCGGCCCCCGCCCCCGCCCTAGGTCCCCAGGTCTTCCCTGGGACCTCAGTCCCTGCGGGGGTGGGAGAACTGCTGGGAAGTGTGGTCCACGGGAAAACGCGCGGTCCTCTGGGTGGCAGGGAGGGCTTCCGTTTTCCCGGACACGACCTCAGGGACCCTGTGAACCTGGCAGGATATCTCAAGGGTGGAGCCCATGCCCGGAGGGAGGCTTGTGGTGGGGGGGCCTGCCTGCGCATGCGCAGCCCCACGTCTGGGCCCGAAACGAACCAGCCGCGGCCGGGACAAAAGCCATTTCCTGGGGGCCTCCCCCCTGTTCTTCCATCCGTAAAGGGGGACCCCTTTACGGATGGAAGAACAGGGGGATCTTCGTAGTGGTGGGGTCGTGACGGAGGGGTCTGCGGGTTTGCCGCCACGTAGGCCAGTTGCCCCCACCCCGGACCCTGGTGTCCCAGCGCCATGGAGGCAGAGGGCCGCTTATCAAGGGATGCAGGTGTCCTGCGGGGGTCAAGGGATGGCGTGGGCACTCCCCGGGCGAGGGCGGGCGCCTGGGCCCCAATAGCCCCTGGAGAAATCCCCAGCCCGGGCCCCCGTGGCTCCACTGGACTCCCCAGGTTCCTGCCATGGGGCCTGGTCCTGCTCACCCGGGCCCAGGTTCGCCGCAGGTGAAAGCCCTTTGCGGACGCCCAGGACCGGAGGCCGCGGATGCCTTCATGGGGAGGGGAGTTGAAGCTGTGCGGGACCGAGGTCGCAGCGGTCCCAGTCACTTCTTGTGAAGTTTAGGCCAGACTTTGGAGTGTGGAAGTAGCCAGGTCCAAGTTTGCCGCCTGGGTGCAGGGTGGGGCGATTTGAGCCACAACAAGACTCCTATCCGCTTAGGAGGGGGCATAGGCCTGACTCCCTGGGGCGAACCCGTCGGTGGGCATGGGTTCCACCGCCTGGGTCCGCTCCACCTGGCAGGAAACCGTGGCCGGCCCCCCGCCCCCGCCCTGGGTCCCCACGTCTCCCTGGGACCTCAGCCTCTGCGCGGGTGGGAGAACTGCTGGGAAGTGTGGTCCACGGGAAAACGCTCGATCCTCAAGATGGAAGGGAGGGCTTCTGTTTCCCCGGACAGGTGCCCAGGGACCCTGTGAAACTGCTCTGACACCTCAAGGGTGGGTCACGTGACCCCAGGGAGGCTGGTGGCTGGGGAGCCTGAGTGCGCATGCGCGGCCCAGGTCTTGGCCCCAAAGCAGCTGGCCGCGGCTCGGAGAAAAGCCATCTCCTGGGGGCCTCCCCATGTTCTTCCAAACGTAAAGGGGAACCCTTTTACGGATGGAAGAACGGCGGGATATTCGCACTGGTGGGGACGGGAGGGAGGGGCCTACAGGTTTGCCTCCAGGTAGGCCACTGGCTCGCACAGCGGGCCCAGGTGTCTGAGCCCCAGGGAGGCAGAGGGCCGCTTATCACGTGATGCAGGTGTCCTGCCGGGGTTAAGGGACGGCGTGGGCACTCACCGGGCGACACAGGACGCCTGGCCCTTAGAGAGGCCCCTGGAAAATCCCCCGCCCAGGCCCCCGGTCCCCAAGTCTGTCCTGCGCACACTGTGCGGGGCTGGGAGTGCTGCTGGCAAGTGTGGCCCAGGGGAAATCGAGCGGTCCTCTGGGTGGCAGGGTGGGCTTCCGTTACCCAGACAGGTGCCTAGGGTCCCTGTGAAAATGGTCTGACAGGTTAAGGGTGGGTCACGTGACCCGAGGGTGACTTGTGGTAGGGGAGCCTGAGTGCGGATGCGCGGCCAGGTCTAGGCCCGAAACTAACCAGCCGCGGCTCGGACAAAAGCCATCTCCTGGGGGCCTCCCCCCTGTTCTTCCATCCGTAAAGGGAGACTGCGTTACAGATGGAAGAACAGGGGGATCTTCGCAGTGGTGGGGACGAGACGGAGGGGTCTGCGGGTTTGCCGCCCCGCAGGCCAGTTGCTCGCACCCCGGCCCCTGGTGTCCCAGCCCCATGGAGGCAGAGGGCTGTTTATCGCGTGATGCAGGTGTCCTGCGGGGGTCAAGGGACGGCGTGGGCACTCCTCCAGCAAGAGAGGGCGCCTGGGCCCCGAGAGAGCCCCCAGGATAATCCCCAGCCCTGGCCCCCGTGGCTCCAGTGGCCTCCCCAGGCTCCTGCCATGGGGCCTGGACCTGCTCACCCGGGCCCAGGTGAGCCGCAGGTGAATGCCTTTTGTGGACGCCAAGGACCGGAGGCCGCGGATGCCTTCCCGGGGAGGGGGGTTCGAGCTCTGGGGGACCGAGGTCGCAGGGGTCCCATTCGCTTCTTGCATAGTTTAGGCCAGTCTTTACAGAGTGGAATCCGCCAGGTCCAAGTTTGCCGCCTGGGGCATGGTGGGGCCCTTTGAGCCAAAGCAAGACACTTAGCCGCTTAGGGGGAGGCATAGGCCTGAGTCCCCCGGGGAGAACCCGTCGGTGGACGTGGGTTCTGCCCGCCCGAGCGGAATCCACCTGGCTGGGCACCGTGGCCGGCCCCCGCCCCCGCCCTAGGTCCCCAGGTCTTCCCTGGGACCTCAGTCCCTGCGGGGTGGGAGAACTGCTGGGAAGTGTGGTCCACGGGAAAACGCGCGGTCCTCTGGGTGGCAGGGAGGGCTTCCGTTTTCCCGGACACGACCTCAGGGACCCTGTGAACCTGGCAGGATATCTCAAGGGTGGAGCCCATGCCCGGAGGGAGGCTTGTGGTGGGGGGGCCTGCCTGCGCATGCGCAGCCCCACGTCTGGGCCCGAAACGAACCAGCCGCGGCCGGGACAAAAGCCATCTCCTGGGGGCCTCCCCCCTGTTCTTCCATCCGTAAAGGGGGACCCCTTTACGGATGGAAGAACAGGGGGATCTTCGTAGTGGTGGGGTCGTGACGGAGGTGTCTGCGGGTTTGCCGCCACGTAGGCCAGTTGCCCCCACCCCGGACCCTGGTGTCCCAGCGCCATGGAGGTAGAGGGCCGCTTATCAAGGGATGCAGGTGTCCTGCGGGGGTCAAGGGATGGCGTGGGCACTCCCCGGGCGAGGGCGGGCGCCTGGGCCCCAATAGCCCCTGGAAAAATCCCCAGCCCGGGCCCCCGTGGCTCCACTGGACTCCCCAGGTTCCTGCCATGGGGCCTGGTCCTGCTCACCCGGGCCCAGGTTCGCCGCAGGTGAAAGCCCTTTGCGGACGCCCAGGACCGGAGGCCGCGGATGCCTTCATGGGGAGGGGAGTTGAAGCACTGCGGGACCGAGGTCGCAGCGGTCCCAGTCACTTCTTGTGAAGTTTAGGCCAGACTTTGGAGAGTGGAAGTAGCCAGGTCCAAGTTTGCTGCCTGGGTGCAGGGTGGGGCGATTTGAGCCACAACAAGACTCCTATCCGCTTAGAGGGGGGCATAGGCCTGACTCCCAGGGGCGAACCCGTCGGTGGGCATGGGTTCCACCGCCTGGGTCGGCTCCACCTGGCAGGAAACCGTGGCCGGCCCCCCGCCCCCGCCCTGGGTCCCCACGTCTCCCTGGGACCTCAGCCTCTGCGCGGGTGGGAGAACTGCTGGGAAGTGTGGTCCACGGGAAAACGCTCGATCCTCAAGATGGAAGGGAGGGCTTCTGTTTCCCCGGACAGGTGCCCAGGGACCCTGTGAAACTGCTCTGACACCTCAAGGGTGGGTCACGTGACCCCAGGGAGGCTGGTGGCTGGGGAGCCTGAGTGCGCATGCGCGGCCCAGGTCTTGGCCCCAAAGCAGCTGGCCGCGGCTCGGAGAAAAGCCATCTCCTGGGGGCCTCCCCATGTTCTTCCAAACGTAAAGGGGAACCCTTTTACGGATGGAAGAACGGCGGGATATTCGCACTGGTGGGGACGGGAGGGAGGGGCCTAGAGGTTTGCCTCCAGGTAGGCCACTGGCTCGCACAGCGGGCCCAGGTGTCTGAGCCCCAGGGAGGCAGAGGGCCGCTTATCACGTGATGCAGGTGTCCTGCCGGGGTCAAGGGACGGCGTGGGCACTCACCGGGCGACACAGGACGCCTGGCCCTTAGACAGGCCCCTGGAAAATCCCCCGCCCAGGCCCCCGGTCCCCAAGTCTGTCCTGCGCACACTGTGCGGGGCTGGGAGTGCTGCTGGCAAGTGTGGCCCAGGGGAAATCGAGCGGTCCTCTGGGTGGCAGGGTGGGCTTCCGTTACCCAGACAGGTGCCTAGGGTCCCTGTGAAAATGGTCTGACAGGTTAAGGGTGGGTCACGTGACCCGAGGGTGACTTGTGGTAGGGGAGCCAGAGTGCGGATGCGCGGCCAGGTCTAGGCCCGAAACTAACCAGCCGCGGCTCGGACAAAAGCCATCTCCTGGGGGCCTCCCCCCTGTTCTTCCATCCGTAAAGGGGGACCCCTTTACGGATGGAAGAACAGGGGGATCTTCGCAGTGGTGGGGACGAGACGGAGGGGTCTGCGGGTTTGCCGCCCCGCAGGCCAGTTGCTCGCACCCCGGCCCCTGGTGTCCCAGCCCCATGGAGGCAGAGGGCTGTTTATCGCGTGATGCAGGTGTCCTGCGGGGGTCAAGGGACGGCGTGGGCACTCCTCCAGCAAGAGAGGGCGCCTGGGCCCCGAGAGAGCCCCCAGGATAATCCCCAGCCCTGGCCCCCGTGGCTCCAGTGGCCTCCCCAGGCTCCTGCCATGGGGCCTGGACCTGCTCACCCGGGCCCAGGTGAGCCGTAGGTGAATGCCTTTTGTGGACGCCAAGGACCGGAGGCCGCGGATGCCTTCCCGGGGAGGGGGGTTCGAGCTCTGGGGGACCGAGGTCGCAGGGGTCCCATTCGCTTCTTGCATAGTTTAGGCCAGTCTTTACAGAGTGGAATCCGCCAGGTCCAAGTTTGCCGCCTGGGGCATGGTGGGGCCCTTTGAGCCAAAGCAAGACACTTAGCCGCTTAGGGGGAGGCATAGGCCTGAGTCCCCCGGGGAGAACCCGTCGGTGGACGTGGGTTCTGCCCGCCCGAGCGGAATCCAGCTGGCTGGGCACCGTGGCCGGCCCCCGCCCCCGCCCTAGGTCCCCAGGTCTTCCCTGGGACCTCAGTCCCTGCGGGGGTGGGAGAACTGCTGGGAAGTGTGGTCCACGGGAAAACGCGCGGTCCTCTGGGTGGCAGGGAGGGCTTCCGTTTTCCCGGACACGACCTCAGGGACCCTGTGAACCTGGCAGGATATCTCAAGGGTGGAGCCCATGCCCGGAGGGAGGCTTGTGGTGGGGGGGCCTGCCTGCGCATGCGCAGCCCCACGTCTGGGCCCGAAACGAACCAGCCGCGGCCTGGACAAAAGCCATCTCCTGGGGGCCTCCCCCCTGTTCTTCCATCCGTAAAGGGGGATCCCTTTACGGATGGAAGAACAGGGGGATCTTCGTAGTGGTGGGGTCGTGACGGAGGGGTCTGCGGGTTTGCCGCCACGTAGGCCAGTTGCCCCCACCCCGGACCCTGGTGTCCCAGCGCCATGGAGGCAGAGGGCCGCTTATCAAGGGATGCAGGTGTCCTGCGGGGGTCAAGGGATGGCGTGGGCACTCCCCGGGCGAGGGCGGGCGCCTGGGCCCCAATAGCCCCTGGAAAAATCCCCAGCCCGGGCCCCCGTGGCTCCACTGGACTCCCCAGGTTCCTGCCATGGGGCCTGGTCCTGCTCACCCGGGCCCAGGTTCGCCGCAGGTGAAAGCCCTTTGCGGACGCCCAGGACCGGAGGCCGCGGATGCCTTCATGGGGAGGGGAGTTGAAGCTGTGCGGGACCGAGGTCGCAGCGGTCCCAGTCACTTCTTGTGAAGTTTAGGCCAGACTTTGGAGAGTGGAAGTAGCCAGGTCCAAGTTTGCCGCCTGGGTGCAGGGTGGGGCGATTTGAGCCACAACAAGACTCCTATCCGCTTAGGAGGGGGCATAGGCCTGACTCCCTGGGGCGAACCCGTCGGTGGGCATGGGTTCCACCGCCTGGGTCGGCTCCACCTGGCAGGAAACCGTGGCCGGCCCCCCGCCCCCACCCTGGGTCCCCACGTCTCCCTGGGACCTCAGCCTCTGCGCGGGTGGGAGAACTGCTGGGAAGTGTGGTCCACGGGAAAACGCTCGATCCTCAAGATGGAAGGGAGGGCTTCTGTTTCCCCGGACAGGTGCCCAGGGACCCTGTGAAACTGCTCTGACACCTCAAGGGTGGGTCACGTGACCCCAGGGAGGCTGGTGGCTGGGGAGCCTGAGTGCGCATGCGCGGCCCAGGTCTTGGCCCCAAAGCAGCTGGCCGCGGCTCGGAGAAAAGCCATCTCCTGGGGGCCTCCCCATGTTCTTCCAAACGTAAAGGGGAACCCTTTTACGGATGGAAGAACGGCGGGATATTCGCACTGGTGGGGACGGGAGGGAGGGGCCTACGGGTTTGCCTCCAGGTAGGCCACTGGCTCGCACAGCGGGCCCAGGTGTCTGAGCCCCAGGGAGGCAGAGGGCCGCTTATCGCGTGATGCAGGTGTCCTGCCGGGGTCAAGGGACGGCGTGGGCACTCACCGGGCGACACAGGACGCCTGGCCCTTAGAGAGGCCCCTGGAAAATCCCCCGCCCAGGCCCCCGGTCCCCAAGTCTGTCCTGCGCACACTGTGCGGGGCTGGGAGTGCTGCTGGCAAGTGTGGCCCAGGGGAAATCGAGCGGTCCTCTGGGTGGCAGGGTGGGCTTCCGTTACCCAGACAGGTGCCTAGGGTCCCTGTGAAAATGGTCTGACAGGTTAAGGGTGGGTCACGTGACCCGAGGGTGACTTGTGGTAGGGGAGCCTGAGTGCGGATGCGCGGCCAGGTCTAGGCCCGAAACTAACCAGCCGCGGCTCGGACAAAAGCCATCTCCTGGGGGCCTCCCCCCTGTTCTTCCATCCGTAAAGGGAGACTGCGTTACAGATGGAAGAACAGGGGGATCTTCGCAGTGGTGGGGACGAGACGGAGGGGTCTGCGGGTTTGCCGCCCCGCAGGCCAGTTGCTCGCACCCCGGCCCCTGGTGTCCCAGCCCCATGGAGGCAGAGGGCTGTTTATCGCGTGATGCAGGTGTCCTGCGGGGGTCAAGGGACGGCGTGGGCACTCCTCCAGCAAGAGAGGTCGCCTGGGCCCCGAGAGAGCCCCCAGGATAATCCCCAGCCCTGGCCCCCGTGGCTCCAGTGGCCTCCCCAGGCTCCTGCCATGGGGCCTGGACCTGCTCACCCGGGCCCAGGTAGCCGCAGGTGAATGCCTTTTGTGGACGCCAAGGACCGGAGGCCGCGGATGCCTTCCCGGGGAGGGGGGTTCGAGCTCTGGGGGACCGAGGTCGCAGGGTTCCCATTCGCTTCTTGCATAGTTTAGGCCAGTCTTTACAGAGTGGAATCCGCCAGCTCCAAGTTTGCCGCCTGGGGCATGGTGGGGCCCTTTGAGCCAAAGCAAGACACTTAGCCGCTTAGGGGGAGGCATAGGCCTGAGTCCCCCGGGGAGAACCCGTCGGTGGACGTGGGTTCTGCCCGCCCGAGCGGAATCCACCTGGCTGGGCACCGTGGCCGGCCCCCGCCCCCGCCCTAGGTCCCCAGGTCTTCCCTGGGACCTCAGTCCCTGCGGGGGTGGGAGAACTGCTGGGAAGTGTGGTCCACGGGAAAACGCGCGGTCCTCTGGGTGGCAGGGAGGGCTTCCGTTTTCCCGGACACGACCTCAGGGACCCTGTGAACCTGGCAGGATATCTCAAGGGTGGAGCCCATGCCCGGAGGGAGGCTTGTGGTGGGGGGGCCTGCCTGCGCATGCGCAGCCCCACGTCTGGGCCCGAAACGAACCAGCCGCGGCCGGGACAAAAGCCATCTCCTGGGGGCCTCCCCCCTGTTCTTCCATCCGTAAAGGGGGACCCCTTTACGGATGGAAGAACAGGGGGATCTTCGTAGTGGTGGGGTCGTGACGGAGGGGTCTGCGGGTTTGCCGCCACGTAGGCCAGTTGCCCCCACCCCGGACCCTGGTGTCCCAGCGCCATGGAGGCAGAGGGCCGCTTATCAAGGGATGCAGGTGTCCTGCGGGGGTCAAGGGATGGCGTGGGCACTCCCCGGGCGAGGGCGGGCGCCTGGGCCCCAATAGCCCCTGGAAAAATCCCCAGCCCGGGCCCCCGTGGCTCCACTGGACTCCCCAGGTTCCTGCCATGGGGCCTGGTCCTGCTCACCCGGGCCCAGGTTCGCCGCAGGTGAAAGCCCTTTGCAGACGCCCAGGACCGGAGGCCGCGGATGCCTTCATGGGGAGGGGAGTTGAAGCTGTGCGGGACCGAGGTCGCAGCGGTCCCAGTCACTTCTTGTGAAGTTTAGGCCAGACTTTGGAGAGTGGAAGTAGCCAGGTCCAAGTTTGCCGCCTGGGTGCAGGGTGGGGCGATTTGAGCCACAACAAGACTCCTATCCGCTTAGGAGGGGGCATAGGCCTGACTCCCTGGGGCGAACCCGTCGGTGGGCATGGGTTCCACCGCCTGGGTCGGCTCCACCTGGCAGGAAACCGTGGCCGGCCCCCCGCCCCCGCCCTGGGTCCCCACGTCTCCCTGGGACCTCAGCCTCTGCGCGGGTGGGAGAACTGCTGGGAAGTGTGGTCCACGGGAAAACGCTCGATCCTCAAGATGGAAGGGAGGGCTTCTGTTTCCCCGGACAGGTGCCCAGGGACCCTGTGAAACTGCTCTGACACCTCAAGGGTGGGTCACGTGACCCCAGGGAGGCTGGTGGCTGGGGAGCCTGAGTGCGCATGCGCGGCCCAGGTCTTGGCCCCAAAGCAGCTGGCCGCGGCTCGGAGAAAAGCCATCTCCTGGGGGCCTCCCCATGTTCTTCCAAACGTAAAGGGGAACCCTTTTACGGATGGAAGAACGGCGGGATATTCGCACTGGTGGGGACGGGAGGGAGGGGCCTACGGGTTTGCCTCCAGGTAGGCCAGTTTCTCGCACAGCGGGCCCAGGTGTCTGAGCCCCAGGGAGGCAGAGGGCCGCTTATCGCGTGATGCAGGTGTCCTGCCGGGGTCAAGGGACGGCGTGGGCACTCACCGGGCGACTCAGGACGCCTGGCCCTTAGAGAGGCCCCTGGAAAATCCCCCGCCCAGGCCCCCGGTCCCCAAGTCTGTCCTGCGCACACTGTGCGGGGCTGGGAGTGCTGCTGGCAAGTGTGGCCCAGGGGAAATCGAGCGGTCCTCTGGGTGGCAGGGTGGGCTTCCGTTACCCAGACAGGTGCCTAGGGTCCCTGTGAAAATGGTCTGACAGGTTAAGGGTGGGTCACGTGACCCGAGGGTGACTTGTGGTAGGGGAGCCTGAGTGCGGATGCGCGGCCAGGTCTAGGCCCGAAACTAACCAGCCGCGGCTCGGACAAAAGCCATCTCCTGGGGGCCTCCCCCCTGTTCTTCCATCCGTAAAGGGAGACTGCGTTACAGATGGAAGAACAGGGGGATCTTCGCAGTGGTGGGGACGAGACGGAGGGGTCTGCGGGTTTGCCGCCCCGCAGGCCAGTTGCTCGCACCCCGGCCCCTGGTGTCCCAGCCCCATGGAGGCAGAGGGCTGTTTATCGCGTGATGCAGGTGTCCTGCGGGGGTCAAGGGACGGCGTGGGCACTCCTCCAGCAAGAGAGGTCGCCTGGGCCCCGAGAGAGCCCCCAGGATAATCCCCAGCCCTGGCCCCCGTGGCTCCAGTGGCCTCCCCAGGCTCCTGCCATGGGGCCTGGACCTGCTCACCCGGGCCCAGGTAGCCGCAGGTGAATGCCTTTTGTGGACGCCAAGGACCGGAGGCCGCGGATGCCTTCCCGGGGAGGGGGGTTCGAGCTCTGGGGGACCGAGGTCGCAGGGGTCCCATTCGCTTCTTGCATAGTTTAGGCCAGTCTTTACAGAGTGGAATCCGCCAGCTCCAAGTTTGCCGCCTGGGGCATGGTGGGGCCCTTTGAGCCAAAGCAAGACACTTAGCCGCTTAGGGGGAGGCATAGGCCTGAGTCCCCCGGGGAGAACCCGTCGGTGGACGTGGGTTCTGCCCGCCCGAGCGGAATCCACCTGGCTGGGCACCGTGGCCGGCCCCCGCCCCCGCCCTAGGTCCCCAGGTCTTCCCTGGGACCTCAGTCCCTGCGGGGGTGGGAGAACTGCTGGGAAGTGTGGTCCACGGGAAAACGCGCGGTCCTCTGGGTGGCAGGGAGGGCTTCCGTTTTCCCGGACACGACCTCAGGGACCCTGTGAACCTGGCAGGATATCTCAAGGGTGGAGCCCATGCCCGGAGGGAGGCTTGTGGTGGGGGGGCCTGCCTGCGCATGCGCAGCCCCACGTCTGGGCCCGAAACGAACCAGCCGCGGCCGGGACAAAAGCCATCTCCTAGGGGCCTCCCCCCTGTTCTTCCATCCGTAAAGGGGGACCCCTTTACGGATGGAAGAACAGGGGGATCTTCGTAGTGGTGGGGTCGTGACGGAGGGGTCTGCGGGTTTGCCGCCACGTAGGCCAGTTGCCCCCACCCCGGACCCTGGTGTCCCAGCGCCATGGAGGCAGAGGGCCGCTTATCAAGGGATGCAGGTGTCCTGCGGGGGTCAAGGGATGGCGTGGGCACTCCCCGGGCGAGGGCGGGCGCCTGGGCCCCAATAGCCCCTGGAAAAATCCCCAGCCCGGGCCCCCGTGGCTCCACTGGACTCCCCAGGTTCCTGCCATGGGGCCTGGTCCTGCTCACCCGGGCCCAGGTTCGCCGCAGGTGAAAGCCCTTTGCGGACGCCCAGGACCGGAGGCCGCGGATGCCTTCATGGGGAGGGGAGTTGAAGCTGTGCGGGACCGAGGTCGCAGCGGTCCCAGTCACTTCTTGTGAAGTTTAGGCCAGACTTTGGAGAGTGGAAGTAGCCAGGTCCAAGTTTGCCGCCTGGGTGCAGGGTGGGGCGATTTGAGCCACAACAAGACTCCTATCCGCTTAGGAGGGGGCATAGGCCTGACTCCCTGGGGCGAACCCGTCGGTGGGCATGGGTTCCACCGCCTGGGTCCGCTCCACCTGGCAGGAAACCGTGGCCGGCCCCCCGCCCCCGCCCTGGGTCCCCACGTCTCCCTGGGACCTCAGCCTCTGCGCGGGTGGGAGAACTGCTGGGAAGTGTGGTCCACGGGAAAACGCTCGATCCTCAAGATGGAAGGGAGGGCTTCTGTTTCCCCGGACAGGTGCCCAGGGACCCTGTGAAACTGCTCTGACACCTCAAGGGTGGGTCACGTGACCCCAGGGAGGCTGGTGGCTGGGGAGCCTGAGTGCGCATGCGCGGCCCAGGTCTTGGCCCCAAAGCAGCTGGCCGCGGCTCGGAGAAAAGCCATCTCCTGGGGGCCTCCCCATGTTCTTCCAAACGTAAAGGGGAACCCTTTTACGGATGGAAGAACGGCGGGATATTCGCACTGGTGGGGACGGGAGGGAGGGGCCTACAGGTTTGCCTCCAGGTAGGCCACTGGCTCGCACAGCGGGCCCAGGTGTCTGAGCCCCAGGGAGGCAGAGGGCCGCTTATCACGTGATGCAGGTGTCCTGCCGGGGTTAAGGGACGGCGTGGGCACTCACCGGGCGACACAGGACGCCTGGCCCTTAGAGAGGCCCCTGGAAAATCCCCCGCCCAGGCCCCCGGTCCCCAAGTCTGTCCTGCGCACACTGTGCGGGGCTGGGAGTGCTGCTGGCAAGTGTGGCCCAGGGGAAATCGAGCGGTCCTCTGGGTGGCAGGGTGGGCTTCCGTTACCCAGACAGGTGCCTAGGGTCCCTGTGAAAATGGTCTGACAGGTTAAGGGTGGGTCACGTGACCCGAGGGTGACTTGTGGTAGGGGAGCCTGAGTGCGGATGCGCGGCCAGGTCTAGGCCCGAAACTAACCAGCCGCGGCTCGGACAAAAGCCATCTCCTGGGGGCCTCCCCCCTGTTCTTCCATCCGTAAAGGGAGACTGCGTTACAGATGGAAGAACAGGGGGATCTTCGCAGTGGTGGGGACGAGACGGAGGGGTCTGCGGGTTTGCCGCCCCGCAGGCCAGTTGCTCGCACCCCGGCCCCTGGTGTCCCAGCCCCATGGAGGCAGAGGGCTGTTTATCGCGTGATGCAGGTGTCCTGCGGGGGTCAAGGGACGGCGTGGGCACTCCTCCAGCAAGAGAGGGCGCCTGGGCCCCGAGAGAGCCCCCAGGATAATCCCCAGCCCTGGCCCCCGTGGCTCCAGTGGCCTCCCCAGGCTCCTGCCATGGGGCCTGGACCTGCTCACCCGGGCCCAGGTGAGCCGCAGGTGAATGCCTTTTGTGGACGCCAAGGACCGGAGGCCGCGGATGCCTTCCCGGGGAGGGGGGGTTCGAGCTCTGGGGGACCGAGGTCGCAGGGTTCCCATTCGCTTCTTGCATAGTTTAGGCCAGTCTTTACAGAGTGGAATCCGCCAGGTCCAAGTTTGCCGCCTGGGGCATGGTGGGGCCCTTTGAGCCAAAGCAAGACACTTAGCCGCTTAGGGGGAGGCATAGGCCTGAGTCCCCCGGGGAGAACCCGTCGGTGGACGTGGGTTCTGCCCGCCCGAGCGGAATCCACCTGGCTGGGCACCGTGGCCGGCCCCCGCCCCCGCCCTAGGTCCCCAGGTCTTCCCTGGGACCTCAGTCCCTGCGGGGGTGGGAGAACTGCTGGGAAGTGTGGTCCACGGGAAAACGCGCGGTCCTCTGGGTGGCAGGGAGGGCTTCCGTTTTCCCGGACACGACCTCAGGGACCCTGTGAACCTGGCAGGATATCTCAAGGGTGGAGCCCATGCCCGGAGGGAGGCTTGTGGTGGGGGGGGCCTGCCTGCGCATGCGCAGCCCCACGTCTGGGCCCGAAACGAACCAGCCGCGGCCGGGACAAAAGCCATCTCCTGGGGGCCTCCCCCCTGTTCTTCCATCCGTAAAGGGGGACCCCTTTACGGATGGAAGAACAGGGGGATCTTCGTAGTGGTGGGGTCGTGACGGAGGGGTCTGCGGGTTTGCCGCCACGTAGGCCAGTTGCCCCCACCCCGGACCCTGGTGTCCCAGCGCCATGGAGGCAGAGGGCCGCTTATCAAGGGATGCAGGTGTCCTGCGGGGGTCAAGGGATGGCGTGGGCACTCCCCGGGCGAGGGCGGGCGCCTGGGCCCCAATAGCCCCTGGAAAAATCCCCAGCCCGGGCCCCCGTGGCTCCACTGGACTCCCCAGGTTCCTGCCATGGGGCCTGGTCCTGCTCACCCGGGCCCAGGTTCGCCGCAGGTGAAAGCCCTTTGCGGACGCCCAGGACCGGAGGCCGCGGATGCCTTCATGGGGAGGGGAGTTGAAGCTGTGCGGGACCGAGGTCGCAGCGGTCCCAGTCACTTCTTGTGAAGTTTAGGCCAGACTTTGGAGAGTGGAAGTAGCCAGGTCCAAGTTTGCCGCCTGGGTGCAGGGTGGGGCGATTTGAGCCACAACAAGACTCCTATCCGCTTAGGAGGGGGCATAGGCCTGACTCCCTGGGGCGAACCCGTCGGTGGGCATGGGTTCCACCGCCTGGGTCCGCTCCACCTGGCAGGAAACCGTGGCCGGCCCCCCGCCCCCGCCCTGGGTCCCCACGTCTCCCTGGGACCTCAGCCTCTGCGCGGGTGGGAGAACTGCTGGAAGTGTGGTCCACGGGAAAACGCTCGATCCTCAAGATGGAAGGGAGGGCTTCTGTTTCCCCGGACAGGTGCCCAGGGACCCTGTGAAACTGCTCTGACACCTCAAGGGTGGGTCACGTGACCCCAGGGAGGCTGGTGGCTGGGGAGCCTGAGTGCGCATGCGCGGCCCAGGTCTTGGCCCCAAAGCAGCTGGCCGCGGCTCGGAGAAAAGCCATCTCCTGGGGGCCTCCCCATGTTCTTCCAAACGTAAAGGGGAACCCTTTTACGGATGGAAGAACGGCGGGATATTCGCACTGGTGGGGACGGGAGGGAGGGGCCTAGAGGTTTGCCTCCAGGTAGGCCACTGGCTCGCACAGCGGGCCCAGGTGTCTGAGCCCCAGGGAGGCAGAGGGCCGCTTATCACGTGATGCAGGTGTCCTGCCGGGGTCAAGGGACGGCGTGGGCACTCACCGGGCGACACAGGACGCCTGGCCCTTAGACAGGCCCCTGGAAAATCCCCCGCCCAGGCCCCCGGTCCCCAAGTCTGTCCTGCGCACACTGTGCGGGGCTGGGAGTGCTGCTGGCAAGTGTGGCCCAGGGGAAATCGAGCGGTCCTCTGGGTGGCAGGGTGGGCTTCCGTTACCCAGACAGGTGCCTAGGGTCCCTGTGAAAATGGTCTGACAGGTTAAGGGTGGGTCACGTGACCCGAGGGTGACTTGTGGTAGGGGAGCCTGAGTGCGGATGCGCGGCCAGGTCTAGGCCCGAAACTAACCAGCCGCGGCTCGGACAAAAGCCATCTCCTGGGGGCCTCCCCCCTGTTCTTCCATCCGTAAAGGGGGACCCCTTTACGGATGGAAGAACAGGGGGATCTTCGCAGTGGTGGGGACGAGACGGAGGGGTCTGCGGGTTTGCCGCCCCGCAGGCCAGTTGCTCGCACCCCGGCCCCTGGTGTCCCAGCCCCATGGAGGCAGAGGGCTGTTTATCGCGTGATGCAGGTGTCCTGCGGGGGTCAAGGGACGGCGTGGGCACTCCTCCAGCAAGAGAGGGCGCCTGGGCCCCGAGAGAGCCCCCAGGATAATCCCCAGCCCTGGCCCCCGTGGCTCCAGTGGCCTCCCCAGGCTCCTGCCATGGGGCCTGGACCTGCTCACCCGGGCCCAGGTGAGCCGTAGGTGAATGCCTTTTGTGGACGCCAAGGACCGGAGGCCGCGGATGCCTTCCCGGGGAGGGGGGTTCGAGCTCTGGGGGACCGAGGTCGCAGGGGTCCCATTCGCTTCTTGCATAGTTTAGGCCAGTCTTTACAGAGTGGAATCCGCCAGCTCCAAGTTTGCCGCCTGGGGCATGGTGGGGCCCTTTGAGCCAAAGCAAGACACTTAGCCGCTTAGGGGGAGGCATAGGCCTGAGTCCCCCGGGGAGAACCCGTCGGTGGACGTGGGTTCTGCCCGCCCGAGCGGAATCCACCTGGCTGGGCACCGTGGCCGGCCCCCGCCCCCGCCCTAGGTCCCCAGGTCTTCCCTGGGACCTCAGTCCCTGCGGGGGTGGGAGAACTGCTGGGAAGTGTGGTCCACGGGAAAACGCGCGGTCCTCTGGGTGGCAGGGAGGGCTTCCGTTTTCCCGGACACGACCTCAGGGACCCTGTGAACCTGGCAGGATATCTCAAGGGTGGAGCCCATGCCCGGAGGGAGGCTTGTGGTGGGGGGGCCTGCCTGCGCATGCGCAGCCCCACGTCTGGGCCCGAAACGAACCAGCCGCGGCCGGGACAAAAGCCATCTCCTGGGGGCCTCCCCCCTGTTCTTCCATCCGTAAAGGGGGACCCCTTTACGGATGGAAGAACAGGGGGATCTTCGTAGTGGTGGGGTCGTGACGGAGGGGTCTGCGGGTTTGCCGCCACGTAGGCCAGTTGCCCCCACCCCGGACCCTGGTGTCCCAGCGCCATGGAGGCAGAGGGCCGCTTATCAAGGGATGCAGGTGTCCTGCG